>NC_071118.1:25801071-26405000 GCF_024256425.1 Clarias gariepinus | reverse complement strand
GTGTTCAAAAATAAATAAAGGCTGAAAAGATCTAACATTTTGAAGACAAAACTTTTAACATCAAATAAAAATTTATTATTGTTACAAAAGAAAAAACACACACACACACGCATGCACAGTAATGCCACCCTTCAGGATAATTAGCCAAGCCTAATATGCTTACTTTTAAATGACGCAACATTGAAAATGTTCTGATGGTCAAACTTTCTTATCTTCAGTGCCGTGTTATATCTCAACCAGAACCACACGGGAGCAGGAAACAAGACTTCAGCAGAATGAGTCAGCTCGTCTAGTAAACCTCCCGGACGCGGACGTACTGTAGGCTTAACCCACGACGGCGTTCTTGTAAAAACTATTTCAGTGTTGGAAAACACAATGCAAATGATGCACAACTGACCTGGTCAGGTTCTGCATATATGGAAAAAGCTGACGCAATGAACTGATGCTTTCTGAGCTCTCGTTTGGGCTTAAAGTTGCACTTCTGTATGATGTGCATATTTTGAGTCCAGAAGTGAAACCAACCCGCGGCGCTTTAGATTTTACGTGACCCTCACGTCCATTTAATCAGGTTTAGTGGTGTAGAATTTATTATTATCACATAATATTTAAAAGCGTGATTCAGTCTGAAAACAGAGCCTGTCATTGTGGAAAATGTCAGCTCTACCGTGGGAAACGCTAACTCCCCAGCTCTCGTATTACACACCCATGGTGGGCTGCTCTTCTCGGCTGGATAGTTTACACATCCCTCTAATGTCTTAACAGTAACGGTGTCCCACCATCCAGCCACAATAAATTATAAAACCTTACTAAACCAACAACAGCTTCAAGCTCCAGAACATAAAATATTTCACTTATCTAGCTGTGCTCAGCCACGCAGGACAAAAACAGATCCTAACCAATGAGTCACCTGCATTGTTTACGCAATGCAGGACAAGTGGAAAGACACTCGCGTCTAGATTTTTTGGATGAGCGTCAGAAAATTAAACCGGAGAACCGAAGCAGAACCACGATCAGGGACTACGGCATTATAAGCATGTGTGGAATGCAGATCTCTTCACTCCTCCTTCACCTCGCCTGTCCCGTCTGTGATGCCAGTTTTTACAGCAAACAAAAGCATTTTTTTTTTAGGTATTTCATTCCTCCACGGTTCCCTATTCTAACTTTTCTAAAAACTCACCTTTACTCTTCATTCACTGTATTAAAATTCAGGCGTTTCTTTTTTCTTTTTTTTTTACAAAATTCCAGAAAAGAAGACAGCCAAAAGCATCTGGGGTGTGTTAATTTTATTATAAGCACCTCATTTGCTCATTCAAACTACAGCAGAGTTCATTCAAAATAAGTTTCCAAAGTGTACGCAGAGAAAAAAAAAGCCAAAGACTGGATCTAAGGCAATGTAAAGCTGAAAAACAGGGCATTGTGGGAAAATTTATATATTTTTATATATATATACACACACACACTAAAATACTTTAACTACGGTATTCTCCAGAGGATCCTTATACTTCGTAGATGTTCCAGAATATCCATATAAAGAGGCGTGGAAAAGTTTGGGAAATACCCAGTTATAATTTCTGTTACTGTGAATAATTTGGTCAGTGGATGGAAAAAAAAAAAAGGTTTTACCGTAAAGACCACATTGGTAAGTATGACACCTTGTTAACTCTTTTTGTAGCTAGACTTTGAGTTGATATTTAAGGAATTTTTGCTAACACAAGACGTCAGTCCATCCAAAGATATTCGATGATGTTCATGCCAAGAACTTTGAGGTCATACATTATAAATTCTGACATCATTTTCAGATGATGATTCTTCTATAGAAGCCACAATCGTGACTGTTTGCTCGTGATAGAATTTGCTGGTGTTTCATTGAAATGCTCTCCAACACAAACCCAAAGCATGATCCATTAACAGCTAGAGATCATGCTCTTTTCATGATTTATTGTAGCCAAAAAGCTCCTTTTTTAAACTTCATTTAGTCCACTCTTGTATCCAGAGCACATCAGGCTTGTTTAGATGTTCATTTGCAAACTTCAAGGAAAGATTTCCTTGACCTTCTCTTTCATGAAGGTCGTATTTGTGTAGATTGATTAAAGAAACACTGGCGATATGAAAACACTTTGCAGTGACCTGCTTTGTGGGCATGAATGATAAAGATGATCGCAAACATGTCACTGTGCTAATAATTGAAAAAAGGTTGAAAATCTTATCCAAGAGCTTATAATTCTGTTGCATTCAAAATTGTACAAAACTAATAAACTAATCCTGCTTAAAATGTTAAAAAGAGTATTTCGGAATTTATCCTTATAACCTTTTGCTTAGACACTGTACTGTATATTCCCTGAAGTATCCATTTAAAAAAAAAAAAAAATAAAAAAAAAATCACATTCTCCATATAGATGACATACATTTACGCTCCTGAATACCCATACTTCATATCCATAAAGAGGACAGATGAATATCTCGGCCCCTACAGTATATCCATATACAGGACTTAATCTTCATTCTATTCAAGGTAATAAATACAATTTGGAGTTTTGCAGATTAAGAAACCATTAAAAGAAAGAAACTCATTTGACCTCAGTAGACCTTTAGAAATGTTTAGAAGACTGTGAAGTGGTGATGCGCTGTTCGGTGTGGTGCAGTGACATCAACACAAATACGACCTTCATGAAAGAGAAGGTTAAGGAAATCTTTCCTTGCAGTGTGCTTGTGTATATACACATAATATACACACTCATATATATATATATACTATTTTTATATCTATCTATCTGTCTATATATATATATATATATATATATATATATATATATATATATATATATATATATATATATATATATATATATGTACACTCGTGTGTGTAATTATATTATATATATATATATATATATATATATATATATATATATATATATATATATATATATATATATATATATACATACACACACAAACACACATTTTTTATATATATATATATATATATATATATATATATATATATATATATATATATATATATATATATATATATATATGTGTGTGTGTGTGTGTGTGTGTGTGTGTGTGTGTGTGTGTGTGTGTGTGTGTATATATGTATATATATGACAGATATAAAAATAGTACATAGTATATCCATACAAAAGACACAGCCTCAAAAAATACCCATATAGAGTATATGTGATCCTTAACAATTTTTTTTTTTTTAATCATTTAAATGTTAAGGCTTACATTTGTTATTTACACAGTTGTACATAAATTATATCCTTACCATTAACCATACATAAATTTTTACTTTTTCTCTTACTTATTTTTTTTATTTATATAAAACGTGTAAACATAGAATGCAATTTAATATATAGAGTGCATTCATTTCTAAAGTCAGTTATTATACATTCTCTAGTTAGTTATCGTTACAGTCAATTTTTAATATCATCTATACAGTTGACATGCGATCCTGCTTATAGCTACATACAAAGACATATTTTTGAATATCAAAATTGAAACCCACACTGTAAGTACAGTATATCCTCCTGAATATTCAAATCCTTATCCTGAAAGATCAGCGTAGGTGAAATTAATCTACTGCCATACACACCCAGAAAGAACACAAGACAGAATCAACACGCTGTATTAATATAGAAACGCATTTGGCATACTGGTATACTGTATACTCTTCTTACGTAAATAAAGTGTTATAAGTGTGTACAGTATAAGTGTCATCTGAATGTCTCTTCTTGTGAATATATACTGTAGGTTATAGTAATACATTCTCTCCAAACAACTTTCTAACACCATGAATAAAATGCTGTTTGTCAGCTTCATGATTGAGACGGGGGATAAAAAAAAAAAAAATCAAAAACACCCCATCGCATAAAGTTTCCTGAGAGTCTGGATAAGAAAAGATATGACGATACTTTGAAGAATGACGGCTTTTTTTTTTTGTCCTGAACAAGTACAGTATTCGTTTCCTAATTTAGCGAACAATAGTCGGTCGATTTATCTTTCTTGGACATGTGATAACACTGTGTGGCTTGTGTTTAATGAGTTTGACAGGCTGTAGAGAAAAAAACTGCCAGATTAGACAATGAAACACAAAAAGTGTACAAATTGTGTAATCCAAATACACACGCTGTAGGTTTTCAGGACTGATAGTTTTGCTCTCAACACTATTTTAGTTAGATAGCTAGAGTTAGTGGGCCTGGAATGTGGAGGGACTTAAAATGACATACTGTAAAGCAACTCGAATTACGAAACCTTTTCTTGGAAGTCTGCAAAAGCGTTTCACTCCCACACAGGGAGGGTGAAATTCTGAACTCTTATATGCTGAAGCTCAAAAGTCACCATTTGAATACTATTTTGGGGTTTCCGATAAAAAAAAAAAGTGTCTTAGACCACACGCCTCATTCCTTAACAATTTTTTTTATTATTATTATTTTTTTAATGTTAATTAAAGTTCACTTCTGTCATTTACATAGTTGCACCATAAATTAAACTTACAGTGAAACATATTTTTACTTTTCTTCTTTAAATAAAAAGAACGCAGTTTAATATATAGAGTGCATTTATTTATAAAGTAAATTATTACGCACTTAAGAAAACACTTAGGAAATTTTCTAGTCATCATCATTGTAAAAGTTCTTTGAATAATGATTTAAATAAATTATTTTCAATTGTTTGTTGAGTTTTTGTAAGCTTATATTCTGATGTACCTTTATTAGCAGCGCTGCTCATTAGTAGCAGCGGCGGCAGGAGCACCACCACACCCAAACAAGGAAACGCGTACAAGCACCCTCACGCACACACACACAAAACAGGTTAAGCTGTTAAGTCCTAAAAATAACCATGCACAAATGTCTGTTTTCTGAGACATGACACAGGCCTCAGTGAATGTGATATGATCTGCAGGTTACTTCACTTTTATGCAAATTCAGACAATATCTAACAGAGCTGTGAACCACAGGAAGATTGTGCACTCAAAACTCTACTGTTTATTACTGTCTAATTTAACCTGATGCATTAAAAACTACGAAAAGCGTTTAATAAACACTGAAATGCTGTGCAACATGTGCCTTTAGTCACGTCAATGCAAAATTCATTTTTCATGCCGATTTTCTCCTCCACACTCCAGTCCATTGGGTGTCAGTAACGCACCAACCTTTTATAAACTCAAAATAAGAAGCAGAGATATAAGCGTGCAAAAGGAGAGTATTTCATGAAGAAGCATTTTCTGCAAAAGTTCCGCATGAATTCAAAGATTTCCGACCTTTTACAGCATGCAAGTTTGCATAAATAATTAATGAATAAAATCATCCAAAATAAAAATTTTTTTAATTGCATTAGTGAGTAAAATTGCAGCGCTCTAATAAACTGAAAGAAATGAGAAACAACACACCACATAGAATATTGAGAAACAGTTTTTACATTAGAGATAAAAATAAAATTAAATAAAATACAAGACTGTCAATCTTTAGGACAAACTAAGAAAAAAAAAATTGTTCTCTTTCATCCAACCACAAACGTACAGTATGTCTGGAGATGATCAAACAGTGACAGGAACCAGATCAGGGATTAATTATATCAACACAATCTGCATAAATCTCTAAACTGTTTGGTTGATCAGGCTTTACAAACTATAACAGATATAAGAGATTTAATCAGTCAGACAACCAGGTACAGTAACAGTCTGGATGATCCACTTTTAGAGAAAGGTATGTAATGTAAGTAATGCTGAAGAAGATAAAACACTGCTTAAAATGTTAGAAATGGCTTCCAAGGAGTTGAAAGTGATGTCCAGGTCTGATGGTACGCGTCTTATTTATATACATCAACTTTGAAGCACGTGCGTAATCAGAGGATGCTCGTTCAAGCGCAATATGTTTTTGTTAAACGACCACAATTTTTTAATGAATTAATACAATAATTATAAATCCTCAGATGTCAAAGTGATCACGGACACCCTTCTCATTCTTCTCGTTCCGCTCGACTCGTTCTGCTTGATGGAGTACATTTCGAAACCTTGCAACTTGCAAAACTACAACAAGCATCCAATGCAAGTCAGAAAGACATTCTTATTTAAAGGCCATGTGCCAGGTTGTGTGCTCAACATTCTTCAACTTTGTGTGTGTAAGCAATAATTGTCTAGATGAAAATAACTAGTAATAACAGGAGAGTGTTTCAGATTCCGACATGCAACACGCCCAGAGATCATTTTTAGAGAAGTGAAGAGACTAAAGCGCTGCTGCATCACATGAGGACTTAATCCCAGTGCACCATGGTTAGGAGAACGGCATTATGGACAACGTTCAACCAAAGTGAATATAGAATATCATGTTAATGAAATCGGTTTAAGATCCCAGTGTTAATATCCGAACTTAATATTCACATTGTCACGGAGAATTTTTTTAAATGTATTATGCATATTGCAGCTGAACAGTTAATCGTGCAAAAATCTAAATCGTAACATGGACCTGGGCAATTATTGCAATTTTAAAAAAGCTACAATTTATTAAAGGTACTGTAATATGAGTTAATTTCATATCCGTACAGTTAAAATACCTTAAATAAAAGTTAATATACGCACAGTTGGGAATTTACAGTATATAGAGTTTGTCATAATGTCGTTTTTTCTTCAAGGTGCTAAACTAATATTGGCAAAACCCCTCTTAAAAAGATATTGCCCTTATTTGGTCGTCGCCTGGATAAGTATATTTGAATACAAAATGGTATCTAATGGTTAAATATTACATCCTAAATCAAAATCGCAATATGTGTCAAAATAATTGCAATGTGATATTTTTTTTATCTAATGATGCAGCCCTACTGTATATAAAAAAAATTCAGTTAGCATGCCAGTGAGTAAATATTGGCCTTTATTTCAACTCAGTGAAAAGGGAAGTTGTTTTGCTTCTCCCTGCTATAAGTTCCACATAAACTAATAATTAAAAAAAATGTTTTCCACCTGTTGTTTATGTTACTTTGTTTTAATTTGGAGCTCGTATTGATAACTCAGGCTGTACTGTTATAAATCCATCACAGTGATACACCATCAACCCTCAATTCCTCCTGATCAGGGGGGGAAAAGAAAAAAAAACAGCAACAGGTTGTCAAGGCTGACCGACTGACCGTAACCCATAATTGAGACTCACAGCCTACGGTCAGTGGAGGAAGCCAATCTGTTTCACACACCCACCTGAAGTAGTGGTTTGAAAATGGGCCGGGGGAGGCAGAGAAAGAGAGAGAGAGAGAGAGAGAGAGAGAGAGAGAGAGAGAGAGAAAGACACAGGGGGAAGGGAGCGAATGAAACAAGGCTCCTACGCTGAAACTGAAACCCACAAGGGGGTAAAGGGGTATAAAGCTCCATTCTGATGTGCCATCTCAATGCTTCATCAAGCACAGACAGGTTTAACTGGTTCTCCTTCATGCCCAGTGTAGAAAAGGAAAAGTACTAGCATTCAAATTATTATATAATAATAATTATTATTGTTGTTGTTGTTGTTGTTATGCAGATATAACGGCAGCCCTGATAGGGGTTCCAATTAATTTACTTCAGTTAAGGGATTAAGGGAAGCTCATTTAGGGAAACTAAAGATATAAAAGTTTAGAATACACTACTGTATATTAAGAATCAAACCTTAAAGCTAACAATAAAACTAACAAAGCAAAATTCTGAAGTCCTTTCACTTGATCTGGGCACTAAAAATAAACAAAATATAAATAAAATAATATAAATAAAATTAAATAATTTATTTATTCCAGACACTGAAAACAAAGAATTTAACCCTAACCTGTGGAGTCTATATATAAAAAAGTTTTATGATATTACTATTTAATTTTTTTTTATTTTTATATTATTGTAGTAAATATTCCTAGGTTCAGGTTTACTGTTAGATATTTAAAAAAGTAATACATTATTGCATATAAGCAAATATTTAATTATTTAAATTGTGCTGTTCAGGTAAATTGAGGCTGAAAATGTAAAAAAAAAAAAAAAAAAATTGGTGAAAGAGTTGCTTTACACAGAAATGTAAACTGTAATTTTCCTTTCAAATAATATTTATTCACAGGAATAGATTTTTTTCCCAGAGATTATCCATTTCCTCCTCCATCACAAACCTTAAGTCAGCTCTTGTGTAAGAACCCCAGGACGCTCTTTGCTATTCACTCGATTGATGCAAAACTGCACACATTTGCTTCACAAGTCAACAAATTCAAATCGTGACGTCTTGACCTGATGACTTGAATCTATTTGGATGTGATGGCCTCACGAAAAAAAAAAAAAAAAGCAAAAAAAAAATTTTACTAAGCAAAAAAGACACGCAGGTCAGTGCGTTAAGTAGCAATACTGTCACTTTTCCCACCCCGCAGAGTGAACACACATGTCCCTGTTCAGACCCTGCTGAAGCATGTCTTGGGTAGGTAAATCTACTGATGTATGGAAGTCAGGGATGCGCAAAAAAAAAACAAAAAAAACAACGACACGATACTGACAACGCACGACAGAAATGGGACGGTGTACTTCTCTGAGCTGTCAGAGCTGCAAGAACTGCACGGTTACTCTCTAAAAGAGGTTAATGTAGATTCATTTTTCTAATATTACATCACTACACTATATTACCTATTACTTCACAAAAGAAAGAAAGAAAGAAAGCAGGAAATTTTTTAAATCTGTTAGAAAAACACAAGTAAGAAAATGCAGAAGCAAGAAAAGGCGAGAGAGAGACAAATAAATAAACAAAAAAAATGGTAGGGGGAAACAGAATGCAGGAAAGTAAAAAAAAAAAAAAAGAAAGCCAGAAAGCAAGAAATGAGTTGAGAGTAAACATGAGCAGGAAAGAAAGGAAAAAGAAACAAACAATGAAAAATGTGAAAGTTTAAATAGAAAAGACTAAAATGAAAAGAGTAGAAATGAAACAGAAAAGCAAGAACAAAGTAAGAAACAAAGAAAGAAAGAAAGAGGTTAGAAGAAAAACAAAAATGTGAAAGAAGGCAAAAATGCAAACAAGCAAGCAGAAAAGAAAGAAAGAAAGACAAGAGAATAAAGAAAGAAGGGGATGTTTAAAAAAAAAGAAAAATATTAAAAGGCAAAAAAGCAAGAAGCTTAGAAAGATTAAAAGACAAATTATACAAATGGGATTAAATATACAGTGGAAAACAGACAAACAAATATACACTTGGGAAAATACCAATACTAAATAAATAAATTAATTAATTAATTAATTAATTAATTAATCAATTAATTAAAAAAAAAAAAACATTAAAGTTACATTTGAATGTAAATGTCCTCGAAAGAGAATACTAATGATTGATACACACAGCGCTCAGGTGCGTAGTGTGATTAGTGTGATGAGAGCATGAAGACCAGACAGACTAACAAATCTGTCTCATCTTTATCTTCCTCTCTGGTGGAGCTGAATCATGCCTCTGTGTCGCAGCTAAGTTCTGTTCTCATGAGATTAATAATAAAAGGAACGCTTTCATACATCAGCATCCATAACCTTAAATCTCAGTGACGCAAGTCAGCGAGTTTCTGCTTCCTGCTGCTGACAAAACCAACTAAATAAAAGAAATCCCTCGCTCCATTAAAAAGCATCCAGGAACTCACAATAGCCACAAAAGAACCATGGTTACGCAACCCATGAGCAAACACACACCTGTATGATGCGGCGTACTGTAGACACACCATGCACCCAAGTTAATTCTCTATCCATCAAGCTGATGTATAAAAAAAAAAAAAACATTTATTATGCTCTCATCCAATCGCTGCACTTTTGATTTCCATAACAGTCACTGAAATATATTAGGATTGCGCCATGAGCTAATATGCAAATCTGCTCATATATGTACATGTTTTTATTAATTAACATGACCAGACATGAAACCATTGAAAACAAACACGGACATACGTGCCATATTTTCTGGTGAATCTCATTTAGCAACCAAATGATCTCCTGTCGAGCAGAAACACGTCAACAGCGAGGCGGTGTTGAGCAAAGCAAACGCAACCTGACTAACAACACCTGAAGAACCACGTCACTCGGATTTAGATGACTTTTCTCCAGGAAGCTTGTGTATTGGGGATGATCATCATTTTAAGAGCGCTGATTCTTCAACAGTTTAAATTGTTCTTATTGATACAATGCTAAATAAATATTTTAATAATGCTAACTAAAAATTTTATATTTCTACTGTCTACTTAAAATACAACACAAAAACGCCTCAAACACTACCTAATTTTAACATACAAACATATATAAATATAAAATATATATACACTAATTGATGCAAAGTTCCTTGGACATTTTTTTTTCTTCCGCCAAAGCTACCCATTTTTACTAACTTAACAGAAATCACACTTTTAACCAATTTACAGTTACATCTAAAAATCAGACGTGTCCACAAAACAACTTCTCGCTTACAGTATAGCAGCTACAAACATCCTTCCTGGACCAATTTTTCTTTTTCTTGAAGCCATAACAGAAGGAACAATTTTACTCATAATTGTTTAAATATATTTTTTTAAAGCACTGACACTGAAGACTTCTTCCACAACTACAACAACAGCTGTAGATATAAGAAAACTTATCAACACACAAGAATTTCAATGTATGGAAAAAAAAAAAAAAAAAAAAAAAAAAAAAAAAATATATATATATATATATATATATATATATATATATATATATATATATATATATACACACACACATATATATACACACACATATATATACATATATATATTTATACATATTGCGTTTATTGTCCATGTAGGATGATTGGTTAAACAGTTTAACTTGAAATAACTTTTTAATAAATTTTTTATTTTAATTTTTTTTATTAAATCGCCCAGACCTACATTCAATTTAAGGTGACCTTATAAACCACTGACCAGGTTTGTTTTGACTCCTTGATCTTATTATACAGGTGAAACTGTGAAACCCTACACTGGCTTGTTTTGAGTTTATACACACACTGGACTTGTTTCACTCACCTCTACTGTAAAGGTTATAGATGGTGTCCGAAAACACAGCACATAAACGTCTAACACACTGACCATGATATCTGAGAAATCAGGATCAGCGCTTAAAGCCTGGAAAAACCCTTTTACAAAGGGTTCTAACAAGCTCTAACAAGCCTAGCCTTGAATGTATATCACCCCCACTACCCTCCTGCCCCAACACACACACACAAAAACAAAAAAAAACAACACAAGCCAATATGTGTTTTAAAAATTGATGAACACAACTGAATCTTAAAATATTCACAGAGCATGTGGACTTTCAAGGAGTAACTATGAACAGTTTCTTGACTGCCGCCCACGTGTTTGTGTTTCTTCCTGCCTTCACGATCCACCATTAAAGATTAAAAGAGCCCGGGCAGGGCTGAAACTGGAGACACGAGGGTGGGGCTCATAGATGGCCGCCAACCAGGCAGACTACTCAAGTTATTACACATCAAAAACAGGACACAAAATGGGTACAAATGGCCTGTTTTTTGTTTTGTTTTGTTTATTAATCCTGAGCACATCATTCTCTTTTCACTTTTCTGTTGTTTTGTATGCGTGTGTGTGTGTCTGTGTAAAGGTAAATATTATACAAATAAAATTTGCCTGGTGAACAAATATCTATCTATCTATCTATCTATCTATCTATCTATATTATTTTACTAGTAAGTATTGGAAAGAAAAGTGTTGGGAAACATGATGGACTCAAAACTGGACTTTCAATTGACTTGCAAAACCACAGTTTTTATTTGTTATGTATATTTAACCAAAATGGGCCTGGCAGTGACCCGGTCCACCTGCATGTCAGTCTTAACTAGCTGCATTCATTAGAGTGTGAACACAGGTGAGAGACAAAAATAAAAATAAAAATAAAATGAATTCCACATGACGTCCCAAGAGAAAATAAAGATGTTCAATGTGTGCGGTGACAAGGAAACCAACAAACACTGACCAACAACCTGCTGAGTTTTAATCAAAGGCAAGTAACTGGAAACCAGTTTCGTTATGCCAACACAAAGGTGATCGGACAAAGTGGACGTTTAAAAACAGGGTCAAAATACAAATACAGGTGAGTCCACATGCATTTCTTTTTCTCGGTTATGTTTCTTACATTTACTTGGGGTGATATTAGGCATGTCACATGAGGTGGACAAAAAGACACGCAAATGCAAATGAGGTAGAAGCTGGGCGGGCGTGCTTGCGTGCGTGTGTGTGTGTTGGTGAAATGAATGCATTATGTTGCACAAAACATGATTTCACTAGTGCCAAAAGATCTCAGTTTATTTTCCAAAGCTGAAACTTTTTTAAGCTTTAAAAGGAACCCACATGCAATAGATGTACAGTACGTCATGGAATTATCACATCTATTAACTCGCTCCAGAATCACTTCATTTGTGCCGACAAGTCCACATTTATTGTCCAATGCTGAAACTTTTTAAGCTTTAAAATGAAAAACCTTAATTACTGAGACAAGCAATGGACGTACAGTAAATGATATAATTATCACGCCTATTAATTAGCTCCAAACAGATATGTAATTATCTAATATGTAATATATATACACACATAAGTGTAAAGTTATGCCTGACTGTTCATTCATTCAAATAGTGTACAGAAAATCATTTTGCTAAATAAAATCTAACTGTCTGAAATGATTATTTAAAAGAAGTGCTGAGAAATTCTAGAAAGATTCCACCCTCACAGTGAGGTACAAACTCGTTCCTTTTGATTTCATAAACTGAAAACAGCTTGTTAAAAGTCGCAAACATATTGTTGGAATTTCTTTGTCTAGAGAACTTGTAAATGGAAACTGAATTGCTGTAGGTTTTCTGAGGGAGAGGAGATGCTACCTGAGCTAGCTGAAGTTACCTGACAAACACCTGAAAGGTGCTGCGCTGGAGGCATTCGCGAGCTCGCGAGCTCGCGCGCACGATCAAAGCAATAACCGCCAGATTGTTTCGAAAAATGTATCGCTTTATCAAAGCTTACCTTTTCTCCGATGAAACTTTTTAACGTCCGTAACGCAAGAAGACGGTGAGTTCAATGTTTCATGCTGTCCACCGCGTCCGCCCTTTACAAAGCGACTCCTCTCTCCGTGTCTCTGTCTCGCTCTGTCTCTGTCTCACTCTCTCTACCTGAGGCTCGGATTGAAAACTGGACGAACTGGTTGGACGAGACGTGTTTTCCTTTCTTTTTGTTTGAAAGAGGCAGGCTACAATTCCGGCGTTTTACATCTTCGGTAATGTAGTTCCGGCTTCTTGAGACGCAACACGTCACCTCATGAAAGCTCCTCCAACAAAAAAAAAAAAAAAAACGCAGTAAAATGAACACGGTCACGTGACCGTACCGGTGGGCAGGTAAACACCTGGGAGGGTTGCCAGAGCTGTCTCTTTCACAGTGTTGTCTTTAAATGTTTCTTTTACAATCAATTTTATCTTAGAAAAGTAGCCCAGGTATAAATAATTCAAAGTTTAAAGCTAAAAATAAGCTGATCAGAATTAATGTAATAAGTGATATTATGTTATTATCATAATAAATGAACCCTTTAAATAAAAAAAAGGAATTTCACAAAATTGTGTTTGGTGTGATAACATTATGTGGTGTTGGTTTCCACTGGATTGGTGACTACATATTAGGAAATGGTTTAAAATTTACAGCAAGATTATGATAAAGAGAGGATTTACGGGAAGGGGAAGCTCAGTGGTTAAGGCATTGGACTACGGTTTGGATGGGCTCAGGCTCGAACCCCATGACCACCAAGTCCCCACTGTTGGGTCCCTGAGCAAGGCCCTCAACTGCTCAGATGTATAATGAGATAAAAAAAATTGAGTTAAAAATGGTCACTCTGGATGAGGGCAGAAAAGTTTGTGTTTTTACGCCTTGTTTACACTGAGTTGTTCATCAGCAGCCAAATACACTCCGTGTTCGGTAATCGGAGAGTCACATCACAGATAAGAAATCAAAAAGATAGATTGGATAAGGATGTCTTAAAATGACTCCAGAGGATTAAAATACCACTTATACCACTTCCACGCTGTTATTTCAGCGAAAATGAAACTATCAATCAATCCCAGTAAAAATAATCAGTTTATCTTTTCTAATTAATATCTATTGGTGCAGGTGTTTTTTACATTCAGCAAGTAGCGCATTAGTAGCTTATTTTAAAGTAGATTATTAAATCCGACATATAACTGTTCATAATATCGCTTTAACTCAACATTTTGATTTCAATTATGGTGCAGGTTAAACTTCAGGCAGATATTTAAGTACTGCAAACGTTTCATTCAGTTCTTGTCCAGACAGTTTTGCGTGATGCTGTGAAAATCTGGCTGGACAGACATACAGAAATACAGACATAAATTTTTCTAAGAATGATTTCAGGTCCTCCGGTGTATAAAGCGTAAAAGATATTATTGAAAAAGCGAGTTCTCACCTATGTAAAGTACAGGAAAAAAACGTTCTTTTATTTATATAGATTATCTAACTCTGGTGTTGCTTAATTAAGGGGAAATGTATTGCCTTTCAATAACAACACACCTTGAAATGTTTTATTCTTCTTACATGGCTATCTCAGCATTTTGTTCACTATTAAGATGATTCATTATATAAATTATGTCTCAATTATATGCTGCTTTATAGTTGAATTTAAGGTTGTGCAACACAAAGACAAGTTGGTCCTTTGATATCCAGTTAAGAAGATGAAAAAAACACACACACACACAAGTAAAAACTTTTTGTTGAGGAAAAGTTGCCCTATTAATCATTACAAAGAGCTAAAACTGGAGACTCCTTGCATATTGTTGGATTTTCAGCCCATTGAGGGGAAGCCAGAGCAGACCATCTGATCCTCACACACCCTGGCACAGGTTTTATGACAGATGCCCTTCCTGATGCAACCCTCCCATTTTATCCAGGCTTAGGACCGGCACTGCATCCAGTGGCTGGAGATTGGGCATTGGGTGGGAATTGAACCTGCGCCTTCCACATGACAGGTGAGAAACCTACACCTGAGCCACCAATGCCAAAACTGGAATCTTCTTTCATATAAACGTGGTATTTGTCCGTTGTACCACCTACAGTATCCTTTGTGGGGTTGTGATTTGGCTAGAGCCTATCCCAGAGAGCTTAGGGCACAAAATACCCGGAACAGACTGCCAAGTCATTGCATAGCCCAGGCACACACACTTATGGCCAAGAAACACACTCACACACATATCCAGACTTTTTATACAGGCAATTTGGAATCATCAATCAGCATACACTGGATATATTTAACCGTTATCTGTTCTCTGAAGACTTGTGACTGCTGTAATAGTTCTGGGCTGGAATTTCCTACAGTCTATCTGAGCCTCCAATAACAAACTGGACGCAGATCAAACCCTGCTATCCGTTATTACCCAAATCAGCATGGATTCCCTGTTGAGTCTGGTTTCTCTCAAGGTTTCATCCTATTGTCATGTCAGGGAGTTTTTCTTTGCCACCGTCACCCTCAGCTTGCTCATCAGGCATGATCTGATCATTTTGATTCACACATATGCATTTATTTATTTATTTTTTTTATTGTGTAAAGCTGCTTTGCGACAATGACAATTGTTAAAAGCAATATAAAAATAAAATATTATTTAATTGACTCTTGGAATAAACTGGATGACCTAGAGGAAACCCATCAACCCAGGAAGAACATACGAACTCCACACACACACACACACACACACACACACACACACACACAGAGCTGAGATTTGAACCCCCAACCCTGGAGTGCTATGCCACCGTGCCACCCCTTATATCAATTGTTGTTGTATCATTTAATAGTATCTGTGTCATTTTCTTAATTAAAGCCATGTAGATCAAAGCATACAAAAGAGGAATCCCATGCAATTTGGCAACTCATGTGGCACTACACAACATTATGCAATCAGATTATTAAATAATGATAGTTATTAAATTTAACGTCATTAAACAATCCAAACTATCACATACAAATCTAAATAGGGGTAAAATATATTAATATTTTATTTAATTATTTTTTAAATAAAGAAGAATACTTGTAATGTTAAAATCTGACTCAGATGAGTCACTTTAGGAATATTTGCATATGCTCTACACAGGTGTGTCTTACTCTCTTCTGCTTTAAACTTTTAACACGACACTCCCAAAGTTACCAGAGGTGTCCGTTTGGGTTGAAATGTCAGGAGTGCGAGGTCCATAGCATCTGATTTACATCATTTGCATCCTAATCAAGCCATCCAGTGATCTCTCACGCCCTGGGAATAGGGGCGGGGCTATCCCGGATAGAAATGTCATAGGATAGAGGTGAGAAGAAAGTTGCCTTCATTTGCAATGAGGCTTCTCTGTAAGTAAGGGCCAAATCTTGCCAGTAAAATAAATACATGTTCCCTTAAGAGCATTTAGAATAAAGCTTTAAAGTTTGTATGTTGGGTTCATCTGTAAGAAGATTCTTAATAACCTCCTGGCAGATGTCTTGGGCCTAAAATGTTCTGGTGCCTTACAAAATTCATAATGGTGTTAATCAGCTGCAAAATAGCACCAAAGAATCCATGATCTAATAGCAAAAGTAGGTTCTGCATATTTTCCTTCAATTTGTAGCCAAATATTTGTTCATATATTGTATTATAAATACATTTTTTTTAAATACATTATTAAATTATTATTGTGAAATTTTAGTTTGTTTTTACAGTGATACAGTACAATTTAAGAATTCTTAGCTATTCATAAAATTAGAAAAAAAACGTTGTTCTATGTTGTGTTGCTTTTCATCGATTGTTTTCTTTGCTTTTTTTTTTTTTTTTTTACTTAAATCAGTGTATACGTTGAATCATTTCTTATGTCATAGTCTTTTTTACACTTCTTCTGAATAATGCCAATAATTCTGGGATTAAGACTGTCAATTATTAGTGTTAACTCTGTACACTCACCTAAGGATTATTAGGAACACCATACTAATACGGTGTTTGACCCTCTTTCACCTTCAGAACTGCATTAATTCTATGTGGCATTAATTCAACAAGGTGCTGAAAGCATTTTTTAGAAATGTTGGCCCATATTGATAGGATAGCACCTTGCAGTTGATGGAGATTTGTGGGATGCACATCCAGGGCACGAAGCTCCCGTTCCACCACATCCCAAAGATGCTTTATTGGGTTGAGATCTGGTGACTGTGGGGGTCATTTTAGTACAGTGAACTCATTGTCATGTTCAAGAAACCAATTTGAAATGATTCGAGCTTTGTGACATGGTGCATTATCCTGCTGGAAGTAGCCATCAGAGGATGGGTACATGGTGGTCATAAAGGGATGGACATGGTCAGAAACGATGCTCAGGTAGCCCGTGGCATTTAAACGATGCCCAATTGGCACTAAGGGGCCTAAAGTGTGCCAAGAAAACATCCCCCACACCATAACACCACCACCACCAGCCTGCACAGTGGTAACAAGACATGATGGATCCATGTTCTCATTTTGTTTACGCCAAATTCTGACTCTACCATTTGAATGTCTCAACAGAAATCGAGACTCATCAGACCAGGCAGCATTTTTCCAGTTTTTAACTGTCCAATTTTGGTGAGCTCGTGCAAATTGTAGCCTCTTTTTCCTATTTGTAGTGGAGATGAGTGGTACCCGGTGGGGTCTTCTGCTGTTGTAGCTCATCCGCCTCAAGGTTGTGCGTGTTGTGGTTTCACAAATGCTTTGCTGCATACCTCGGTTGTAACGAGTGGTTATTTCAGTCAAAGTTGCTCTTCTATCAGCTTGAATCACTCGGCCCATTCTCCTCTGACCTCTAGCGTCAACAAGGCATTTTTCGCCCACAGGACTGCCGCATACTGGATTTTTCCATTTTTCACACCGTTCTTTGTAAACCCTAGAAATGGTTGTGCGTGAAAATCCCAGTAACTAAGCAGATTGTGAAATACTCAGACCGGCCCGTCTGGCATCAACAACCATGCCACGCTCAAAATTGCTTAAATCACCTTTTTTTCGCATTCTGACATTCAGTTTGGAGTTCAGGAGATTGTCTTGACCAGGACCACACCCCTAAATGCATTGAAGCAACTGCCATGTGATTGGTTGATTAGATAATTGCATTAATGAGAAACTGAACAGGTGTTCCTAATAATCCTTTAGGTGAGTGTGTATCCATCCATCCATCCATCCATCCATCTCTATCCTAAGCCTTCTTTGTCTTAAAAAAAAACTCTTTTACTCTTTACATCACAAGATGGCGCTCTCGGATCTGTCATTTCCACACTCTCACTCCTGCATGAACACCCACCTTACTCTGTAAAGTCTGTCTTGTTCATATTTCTTTTTAATAATTTTTGTTGTTCTTATAAAATTAATAAGCTTAATACTGTATCAGTCTGATGAAAAGTCTTGTTGTGTAATGGGTTTGGTGTGTGTCTGCATGTGTGTGTGTGTATGTGTGTGCTGCATTACATCAGTGATGTTTTGGTCTGGATAAAACATAATTACCCTTATTAAAATGTAGACGATGATTGTTTGTGGTATTGTTAGAAGTGGTTGAAGTCGGGGAAAAAACGATGAGTTTTGGTGGTGAAAAAAAAATTAGTCTAAGGTGTGAGGAGAATGAAGCGGCGATACTTTAGTGTCATGGAAGCAGTAATCACAGAGCATTTAGAGCTTTGAGTCAAACCATGAATGATACAATCCACAAAGGAATGATCAGATCTAGTGAAATGTCCTTTGTACTTCACATCATTTATGGTAATATACTTTGTTCAGTACTTCTAAGGCTAATGCAACATTGTATTAAAGTATTAAATTATGCAAAAGCCTGTTGACAAGCTCAATTCTAGACTGCATTAACAGTAGGTATCACTTTATTTTAAGGTTTTAAATAAAGTTACCAATTAAATAAAAAAAAAATTTATATAATTAATTTAATCATTCTCACACCCACACATTCTCTATATCACTTCTCCTGTAGAACACGCTTGATGGGGTGCCAAACACCAATCAGCTTAATCAGCATGGCTTTGGACTATGGAAGGAAACCCCAACCCGAAGGCGGGACTCGAACCCCCGACCTTGGATGTGCTCAACGAAGGTTTTTAGTGGTTGATTGGTGAAATTTATAATCGAGACAGAATGGTGGGTGCCAATATTTAAGTCTGTATGTAAACTTGAGTAGAAATGTTTTTTTCTTCTCGTGTTATTTTTTAATGAACAAATAAAACAAGCAAGGAAATGAATTATAGTTTGTTTAATGCCACATTCTTGATTCAGCATGGTGTGGAGGAATTTTCTCTATCGGCAGCTCTGACTGTAAATCCAACATAAAGACCTTGTAGGATGTATAGTTTCTATAGCAACAGTTGATCATTTGATCCTTGTACAGCATGTACCATAACTGTTATAATTTTATTTGTATAGTGCTTTTAACAATTGTGAATTACAGGATCAAAAGAAAATTATGGAAATGTGTATGTATAGAAAATATGCATGAATCGAAATAATCATATTGCGTCTAGTATTGACGGCCATCATGTGAATTTCTTAAAAACACATTACCAAGAGCCTTTAGAAGATAAGTTAGTGTACACTCTGAAGGGTACTGAAGTCCCATAGACTGAAAAAAACAGTGGTTTCCAGGGTCCTGAATGCATCCGCTCACTGTGTGGCGGAGCAACAAGTGGGGGTCTTGAAATGAGCTCAAATTGCCGTGATTCACACTCTTTTCCGGGATAGAAGTTGGTGATTCAGAGGACATTTCGCACTGTGCTTGTCTTCAGACCGGGTAAATTGTTCTGTTGTGTCTTAATAATGTGGCCTGTTTTTTTAGTTTTTTTTTTTTATTCAGGGAAGCCTAGTTATTCTGAATGCTTAAGGATCTTTAAAAACCAGACCATTTTATAAAAAGTTATTTAGTAAAGTTGGTCAAAAGTGATTACAGATCATTACATCTCTATCATTCCTAAAAGAGTTTTTTTTTTCCAGGGATTTGCAAAAACAAGCAGTTTTCATGCACAAACTGTATTTTCTTACGATTTCTCCCTTATTAAATATCCATCACATCCATGGAAGAATCATTTCCATGATTCTTGACCTGTGATAAATTCCAGCACATACAGTAATAACTCCTAAAACGTGTGCAGGAAGCATTTACATGAACTCCATGCAGCTGGAGGTCACCTGCCCTGACTCACAGCTGCTCTCATGCTCTTAATTACTGCTCTGTGGACAGGGTGATGAACGTTGTGTCAAGCTGAAAATGAACGACCCTCCTTCTTCAACCCATTAAGCTTTCGTTTAAGAACAAGATATGAACGGGACGGAATGGGACAGAGACAAAGCAATGATTTTTCCCCCTTTCTTTCATGCCAGAATAAACGTCACATAAACACACCACACTATCAGCTAATTCCTAAACCAGCATTTTTTTTTTTTTTTACTTTGTCCTAGGACGACCCCCATCCCCTCCTCTTACCTTTCTTGTGGTCAGTGGTTTATGGGAGGGGGACAAACGAGAGAAAGAGAGAGAGAGAGAGGGAGAGAGAGAGAGAAAAAGGGGGTAAATGAGTGACTCATCACCCCAGGGCTCTTTCATGTTACAGCTTGAGCATGTTTACCCGAATCTCATCAGTAGTGGTGAGACTGCTGGAGGAGTCTGTCTTGCATTTTTATCAGATGAAGGAGCCTCAAACCCCCTCTACCCCTTTAAATAATAATAAATAAAAAAAAGGCTGACAGAAGCACAAATTTTTAGCAAGAATGCATTTCATGCACAAAACAAATCTTTAAAAAGAATCTTAAATCCACTATCTCCTCTCAGCATTCCTGCACACACTGAGAAAAACATAGAGGTTTGCACGCACATGATTACAATACAGTATATCTCCATGATTTGTATAAAGATACGTGACAGAAGAGTGTTCTGGCATGCACTAATTATAGTTGTACACAATCACTACAGTAGATCCATTTAGGCATGAACACACACACACACACATACAAAATACTGTGCTAAAGTCTTATGCACCCTGTGTTTTTTTTTTGTTTTTGTTTTTTTAACTTTGTTATACATGTTCATTTTATGACTTCATTATTAAGCCAAAACCAAAAAACATTTCTCATTACAGGAAAACATCTGTAGGCCAGAAAATAAAGCAGAATATTATATAAAAGACTGCAAAAATGAGGAATAAAGGAAAGTGTCTGGGTTTTGCAGGTATGAAAAAAAGCAGCAGGTGCGACAAAGTCCTCAAGAAGATCGTGTCTGGTTCTGATAAAACTAAGCAGCTCGTTTCCTTATTCAGTAAAACTGCACACACTGTACAGTACCTGGGATGATTTTCTAAGCAAAGGCTCGTCACAATATGCATTATCATACAAATTGTTTTATTCATTATTGCTTTTTAATACGGAACAATTTTTAAGGCATTTTTGCTGTTTTTTAAGTCACCTTTGCTTTGTAGCAAATTCAATCACCTTTATCTTTGATTACAGCACACAATGGACTCTTTCACAATCTGAGTCCTGGAAAATAACCTGGTGATTCAGTACATTCAGGTGGTCAGCTGACTTTATTTTATTGCCCCATAACAATACTGAGTCTAGACCTGAGCGACTGATCAACCCCGGATCATAACCCTGTCTCCAGAGACTTGTACAGCGGACACTATGCATGATGGGTGCATTGCTTGGGGGCCAGGGGTAGCTTAGTGGTTAAGGCATTGGACTGCGGTTCAGAAAATCCCAGGTTCAAACCCCACAACCACTAAGTTGCCACTGTTGGGCCCTTGAGCAAGGCCCTTAACCCTCAACTGCTCAGATGTATAATGAGATTAAAAAAATGTAAGTCGCTCTGGATAAGAGCGTCTGCCAAATGCCTAAATGTAAATGCTTCATGTGCTTCCCTTCTCACTCTTCCATCGCTCTGGAATAGGCTCAATGAGGACTCATCAGACCACATGGCCTTTTTCTGTTGCTCCAAAGTCTAATCTTTATGCTTCCTAACAAACTGAAGGCTTTTTTCTGACGAGTCCCACTTACAAGTGGTTTTCTTATGGACACACAGCAGTTTAGTTCCAAACCTATGAGTTCTCGTCACATTGTGTTTGTGTGTGTGTGTGTGTGTATGGAAATGCTCTTACTTTTACTATTAAACAGCTCTGGTTTTTCCATGCAACTTCACAAAGCTTTTAAGTGATCGCCATTCATGATTTGTTTTTCCAAAAAACTATTTGGTCAAGATCAATTGAAATTACTGGACCACTGATTATCCCTTATGTTATATACATCCCTTTTTTAAGGGCTCTAAAGCTGTGCTGTGGTACTGTATCTGGCACTGAACTGTCAGTAGCAGATTTTTTTAAGTCGTATAAGTTGCGAGGTGGTGCCTCCATGGGTTGGAATTGTTTTTCTAGCTCTGCCCACAAATGCTTCATCAGATAGAGGTCTGGGGAATTCGGAGGCCGAGTCAACACCTTGAACTCTTTGTCATGTTCCTCAAATCACTGTTAAGCCATTATTGCAGCATGAGCGGGTGCATTATCCCCCTGACATTTGGGAATTTCCATGCCATGAAGGCGTGTACTTGGTCTGCAACAGTTTGTGAATGTCCAAGTAACATCTACATGACTGGCATCATGAAGGTCTCACCAGGGAATTATATCGGGTTTTTCCCATGATGCATCCTGGTGCCATCTCTTACTCCATGGTGGTGCACACGTGTCCATTGCAGACATTTTTGGAGATGGTCAAGGGCCAGCATGGATACCACAGTAGCTCTTTTTTGGAATCAGACCAGACCTTCCTACCCACATACATCGATGAGTCTTGAGTGCTTGTGAACAACCACGGTTAGTAGGAAATACGTTTTTTGCTCCTACATATAGCAAGTTTGCATCTGCAAAAAAGTCAGGATAGCGTGTCTTATCTCCAACTCCCTTCATGATGATGGCATTTTATCTTCACACGGTAAAACTGCAGAAGGATAAGAAGGATAAATGATTCGTATGAAATGTAAAAAAAAAAAAAAAAATTTAAACACATCTTTTTTTTTTTTTTTTTTTACATTCTAGCAGATGGATAAAGTTATAAGGAAATCCCACCAGTCGACTTCCTACCCCTTCTACGCCTTTTCCTTTTAATTCCAAGTAGAATATCTGCAAGTCGAGTTCTGTAAACAGGAAATGCTTCCTGGCGTCAAGTAATGTATTCAGCATAACTACAATCATATTTCCGATTCTCTCCTGAATGTAGGCTATTTCTGAGAGATGCTTTAAATATGAGCACTGAATATTAAAACGATGTAAATAATCGAATCTACTCTTGCTGTAGCGTGCACAATTCCTGTAACACGATAAGGCAGTGTATCTGCCAGCTCATCTTTGGATTACGTGGGTTGCAGATTGCATAGTGACCGGCTTACACAGTGATTTCATTCCATTAAAATGGCAAGCTGATTCATCATAACAACAACAAAAACAAACATAGATAATGAAGTGTGCATTTGGAGGAGGGAGTTTGATATATATATACCTATATAACTGGCACTCACGTATGTATTTCAGTCGGAGTATTAACACACATACACACTTAGGGGGAGCCGAATGACTTATTTTAATTTGTTTAAAAGAAATGGCAAAATACGGGACCTTTAAATACGCCAATTTTTTCAGATTTTGCCAAACAATGGCTTGGGATTTGAACTCATCACCTTTAACTTATATACGCAGATCCTTAAATCTTGTCAATGATTTTTCTTTTTATGTTGTTATCATATTTGGCCAAAATTCACTTCCAGTCTCTGTAACCTACAGTAGGATCAAACATAAAGGTCTACCTTGCTGATGGTATGAATGCTAAAGAGAGGAGAGGCTGCATTTGTTTGAAGTTTGGGTTTTAAAACAGCTAACTTCAGGACATTTCCATCAACATCCTTGACTGCTGAGCGCCCATTGTGCGAATCAAACACTTTCGTCCAAACTGACTATTACTACCAATCTGTCCATTCGTTGTCCTGTGTGGATTCGGGGGAGGTTCCCAGGGAACTCAGGGCACAAGGCAGGGTACACAGTCACTGGGGGTCAACCCACTGCAGGGCACAAGCGCATACACTCACTCGTCCAGTCATTCACTTCGGGCAATTTGGAAACACCAATGAGCCTACACACGTACTGTACGTCTTTGGACGGAGGGAGGAAACTGGATTCCCCGGAGGAAACACTCCAAGCACATGGAGAAGAGACGCAATATTCGACCCCAAACCAGGTGCGAGGCAACAATGCTAAGCCCAAATCACTGCGCTGCTATAGTTATAGATCATTTCTGCAAAACAGCATAAAGCAAATTAAACTCTTTTTTAAATTTAGAATCATTAATAATAAAACACTCCAGTTTGTCTGTAAGTATTAAACTTCAGGTTGGTACTGTAACAGTAGGCCTGCTTCATTACACCACCCTGTCGTTGATTACTTCTCCATTACAGTATGTCCTGATGTGTTCACTTTAAAACCTGACGCAGTAAAAGGTCTGTGTGTGAGAGATAAAGATAGAGTGACAGATCTGATTTGTTTACACACTTTAATTTGATCTGTTTACACACTTTAATTTGATCTGTTTACACACTTTAATTCCCAGCTACTGTATAATAAAACCATAAAGCAGAGCAAACTTCATTTGCAAGTGAAATTGCACAAAGGTGTTGGACTGTGTGTGTGTGTGTGAGTGTGTGTGGAGGGGGGTAGTTTATACTTCTTAGGTTTATCACTCTAAAATAAACTCAAGCTTCCGGTGCACATAAAAGGGCTGTATTCACTTTTGGGTCTCAGAGATAAAGTACATGTTACACATACTGTACATGTTAAAAAGATAAATACACATCAGTATTTTATTTTTGGCATCCATATTAAATTAATGCCTCTTAACAAAAATGTGTGTTTTGTCTATGTGTGTGTGTGTGTGTACCGTAGAATCGAATGCAACAGCACCACCAATGGTCATATGGAAAAGATGGGAATAAAAAAGGAACCAGAGTTTTGTCCGAATTTGTTCTTGCCTAGACTGTTGATTTCTGCAGCTTATCTGTGAGTTTTATTAGATGATTTTACATGCTTTTTGGATTTTAAACATTTATCTACAACGTGGATTATATACTCTCATTCTCTCCCCAAAAGTGGCTTAAATGCTAAACAAAGAAAATATATCAACTAAGCATATTGTCCAATCAAAGTTAGACATTAAGGACAGAACTTTATCTAAGTTATTAAAGAGTTGCAACTTTTCTATCTATTGTTTAAGATTGTTTATCCATGAAAAATTGCACAACTTAAAACACTTAAAACAGACCTACAGACCTGCAGCTACCGATCAACCTCAGACTAACTGTAGTTCCTCTTCCAATAGAGCGAGCAGCGACGGCTTAACGCTTTACTTCAAAGGCAAATCTGTCAGTAATTAAAGCCGACAGCCGGCCCGCGTGCTCCAGCAGCCGTTTAGTGGTTATAAGTGAACCCATTTGGGAAAGTCATCACTCACTTACTGGCTTGGTAGGCTTTGTTGTGGCCGGTCCTCCTGGTGCTGTACAATGCCGCACCAGATCAGTGCCGGGCCGAACCCGGGCAGCTGATCAAACCAAACTCAGTACCCACTGATTACCAGGCAGGAACGATTTTCACCAACATTGACCTGTAAAGCTGTAAAAAGGTTAGATGTGTAGCGCTTGGATTTAATGGTGCATACGTGTTCTTCCAATGGGTGGTGTTAAAGCTGAAGTGGCAAATGGGGCACTTTATTACAATTTAAAACAGGAGTTGAGGAAGAAAAAAAACCCAGACCTAGTAGGAGTCTTGCGCTTTTATGAACCATAATGAGTGATGTGGTGGTTTTCCCACATTTTTACTGCAATTATGGGCATATCCTTTTTGACAGAGGTGGTTACTGTTTTAATAATAGTATAGGTACCTATAATAGTACTGCACCTTTATAATACATTTATAAGCATCGAAGCCAAAATCTTGGTATTATAATCTTCTATTAATTGGAATAAAGAAGCTGATGTTATAAATATGTTACTTTTAAAGTTTTACAACCAAAATCATCATTGAAAATCATCAGGAAAGTTCTGGCTTGTGAATAAAATAACAGGATTGTTCGCTTTTCATAACTGAACATTTTTAAAAACTTTTATAAGCAATGCTGTTTTATTTATAGATTTAAAATATTTAATAATATATTTATTCATTTGTTAAATAATAAGTGCATACAGATGTAACATGATGCTTTAGGCCGTGAAAATCATTTATTCAGCTCACATACATTCTCATGAGACTCATTAACTAAGCGATGCTGTATTGGAATTACGCTTTATAATGCATTTTTTAAGCATTCTTCAGCCCAGGAATTTCTACTTCCATGCTCCTATATGATGTGGACATCTTAGGAAAAAGGAGATGACCTGCCTAGACTTTGTCGAGGTTCGTAAATGTGCTGCTTGCATCAAGATCAAGAAGGTAAAAAAAAAACGACAAAGCGTTTAACCATAATGAACACTGATTTGTGAAAATAAATTTTTTAATGTGAGCTGTACCACAGGCCTTAAACATAAATCCTCCAGCACCGCTTCATGAAATAAAGTCTAGAGGGAATTCTAGGTTGAAGGAACAAAAGGAAATAGTTCAGCAATTTGGTTTCGAATTTGAAGGGGTAGAGGGTGAATGACATGAAAGTGCTGCCGAGTTGTTCTTTGATTGGATCTATTTTGGAACATTTGGCTTTTTACCTCTTATCCACTGATAACCTGCCAAATTTCTGTCCTTATGTTCTTGCTTTCCTGTCCTTATCAGATAAACCTTTAGGGTAAAAACCAGTCCTTCTCGAAACCCTAAAACAGTGTATCGTTTCAAGGCTCATTCGTCTTAATTAGCATTCGTTTGCATCAACATCAAGGATAACCCTAATTAATGCCATGGCTTACGTCTCGATCTGCCAGGAGCAACATGAGCTCAGTTATGAAAGTTGTATATCTTGGCTCACGGTAGTCTAAACCATCATCTGACATAAAACAATGCACCATAAGGAAGCTTTTTGTTTCAGATCTGACAGAAAACAGGGCTTTCTGTTACGGGAAAACAAAAAAAAAAGGAGTTTATAGGAGGAAATAAAAAAAGAAAGGGGGGAGAACTGATGGTTATTTGACTGGGTCGCTGTTGGAAGGCTGCGATACGCAATCCATGATCGCTGGGAGAAAATACAAAGAGTGTTTGTTTAGTTTTACTACTGGGAAATAATAAAGGAAGTATGATTGGTGACATGTTGATGGAAGGAGTCTTCAGTGTCAAAACTAGGGAGACTTTCATAGAATTTTGCAATCTTAAATTTTTGATGATAACAGGAATTACCTTTGTTTTGTAGGAACTTTACAACTCTAAAGCGCTAAAAAAAGAAATCCAAAATATACTTTAAAAAAATTTTTTGAATGAAGGAATGAATGTTGCAATGGTGTACATTATGTGGTGTTATAAGTAAACAAATAATAATTAATATATAAGTAAAGTATAAGTAAATAATCAACTTTAGGGTGGTAAGAGAAATTTTATTTCTCTTCTTTGATTATTTTTTTTTTCATGACAACCCTTTAAATGGTTTCTAATACAGCCTGATGCACGAGCTCAACTCATGGCACATATTAGTTACTTAGATATTAGTTTACAGTAAAATATTTCACATGCTCAATATCAGCATTACACAATACAGTATATGTTGTACAATAACCACCTGTGCGTCCCTGTCCAGTCTCTCAAGCACAGTGTAAACGAATCTGCTTTGACTCTGGTCCATTCAAACCCGTTGACTTTTAGTGTCCGTCCACGTTGTAAATCGGACAGACTGTTCAATCTCCTCGGAGAGGAAATGTCGTGATGACAGCCTGCACCGATTCTGTTCAAAAGAGATCAGCGAAGGCCCTTTAATTTACCGATGCATTCCGAAACAGACAATTTCCTCAGCAATGAACCTCTGCGGTAATGACACCGTTCAAGCCCTGTAACCAGAGGCATTTGAGAAATGTGTCTTCTCATTGTCCGGTGTTTTGAGGTCGGGGTGGACAATTCAAGCATGCACAACTCTGGCTTGGCTCAAAACCTCTGAAAAAAAAAAGATTTTTAAGTTGAAAGGCTGAAGGCTTTCTGATGGTTTTTCCAGTGGATTAGCTGGGAGGAAAAAGTTCTTCATGTGATAAGAAACCCTAAAGCACAGCAAAATCGTCAATGCAAAACTGGGTTTTTGTGTCTATTGCATTTTTTAGAATGCAGTTTTTATAACCTATTTCCAAATTCATGCAATTAATCAAACAGCCAATCATGTGCACGATCCCATAGATTCAAGTTTGGATTAGTTAAATGCTGTGCACTTGGAAAGCACTTCAAACGCCAATCTGGAGCTGGAGGATTCCACAGGTCTATACACTTCCCGCACTTCCCACAATTCCCTGCATTTGATGCAATAATATTAATATTACATATAGTATTACATTTAAAATATGCACTAGATCCAATGAAGAATTAAATAATTAAATAACATTTTCTTTCAAACAAGTGTTCCAAACATTATTCACTTACTGTAGAAAGATCTTCCAACTTGTCACTGATTACTGGCCGGATGCAAAGGCCATGTCTGTGACCCCTTTATATTACATGTTATAGATTATTTGTTTTATTCATTTATATATTATTTTCTCAGACTTGTTTGAGTCACGTCAAGAATTCTCCTACTTAGGATCGAGCAAAGACATTTTTACACGAAAACATGAGCACTTCTCGTAAAATAACAAACAAATCTCTGTTTTTGTGTGTTGGCACAATTTGAATGAAACATTGCCAGTTTAGAATGAAGTTATGCCTGACCTGCATAAACAGCATCACCTTATAGATGAACTTAAGTGATAAAATATAAAACCTTAGACAAGCAATCTAATCTCAGAAGCAAATCAAACAACTTCTTCTCTCAATTGTGCTTTGCTCCAGCTGATTTTGTTGGCCCTCGTATGGAAGTCATTGGCCCTGTTAGGATATGGAATCTTACTGGTAGTGAATAGTGTGCTTAGGTTTTCAAGCAAAAAAAAAAAATCCAGACTTACAGAGATCAAAGCAAAATCTGAAAAAGATTTGTGTCAGCCATTTTGAATTTGTATATCGAATCCAGCTCTTCTATGAAATTAGCTTTATTGAAACCACAGGATAACTGCGCACTCTAGGCCCAGGCCACCAAAGAACTTTTACATGAAGCACAATGACTATATGTTAATAATGTAATAACATCATGTTTTCATTATTATTATTATTATTAATTACTGATATCCATCCCGCTAACCTGTTATCACTAAAGCAATATTTTATTGAGTGCAAGGAAATAAATTGAGGGTTATTTTAGCCTCTCGGGCCGCCCTCAAGGTTTTAAAGTTCAAATGCGGACCTGATCCGCTTCTACACAGATTACTTGCACTCTTTACTGATTTAAGGTTAGGGCAGTGGTGGCTCAATCGGTTAAGGCTGTGCGTTGCCACTGTTGAGCTCTTGAACAAAGCCCTTAACCTCATTTGATCCATGTCACAATTAATTAAATAATTATTATTATTAAGTTATGAGCAGTTTTATGCCAGATTATAAACCGCAGTTGTTTACAGCATACTGCGCATGCATCAATCTGTGGGCATGTTTTTAATAGACTGCAGGACAGAAATTAATGAAACTTTCCAGTACTTCGATACCTGCCTAAAGTTTAACCTGCACCATAAGTAAAATCAAAATGTACTTTAAAATAAGCTAACTAATAAGCTACTTGCTTAATGTAAACAAACACCTGCACCAGTAGATATTAAAGAAAAAACATTTAGTTTAGTATACATAATACATAGTAGTAGTACATAATAAAGAATTAGTAATTTTTTTCACTTTTGCTGAAATAAAAGCGCTGAACTGGTACAAGTGAATTTTAACGCACTGGAGTCCTTTCCGAATCTTTGATTCACTCTCCCACTACGGAACAGGGAGTGTAAACACGGTGTAAGATATTCAACCTTACAACATTTTATTTACTTCTTTGCGTTAATAAGTTAGACAAAGAGTTCTGCTGTACAGACAGACAGACAGACAGACATGTACGTGGGCTTCAACCTGTAATAATAATAACACTGATTACATTAAACTCTTGTCCTGTCAATGACGGGTACTTACGCTAGTAAAGTCATAAACATGTATAACAAAGTTTGTACCAAAAAACACAGGGACAAAGACCTCTGCGCAGTACTTTTTGGGGCACCACAGTGACAAGAGCTGGCACATCGACCCCTTCTTTTCACATCAAAGTGAATGATCTCAGATTGACTTCAACTCTGAGAGCTCAATTAACCCTGGGCTTGTCGTTGTCTCCCCCTGGCCACAGCTGCAGTCTAATTATCACTAACACTCAAGATCAGACTTGTATCTCCAGCCAACACACTTCTCTCACACAAAGTATTGTTGGATTGAGTTGAAAAAAAAAAAAAGCAACAAAAAAAATGCGTTTATTTGTTTCACACATGCACTCAAAAGAAAAGAAAAGAAAAAAAAAAAAGAAAAACAAGGGTTCAGCTGTGACTCGCACGTGCACGCGCAGGACGGACCAGATCTACGTCACGCTCATGAACTTGTCCCTCCGGCGTGAAGGGGGGGGTAACAGGGATGCAATTTGAAGACAAAGAAAGCGGAGGGTATAAAACCTCTGCATGAGCTCGAACCTCCCGCACTGCACCGGCTGGGGAGCACGCGCGCCTAGTTTCCTCCTCTCTCTCTCTCTTTTTTATCTCTTCCTCACGCGATCACTCTCACTCTCTCTCTCTCGCTCTTCCAGTAAGTCAGCAGCGCGTGCGAGTTGGGGTCCGAGTCAGATCGAAGCGCGCGCGCCCGCAGCTGCTGCTCGGGTGCGAGTAAGGTGCGAGTGCGCGAGCGAGCCAGCGCGCGGCAGGAGCTGTTCGGGTTCGAGTTGCGCGCGAGATTATCCTAAAATAAATATATTAAAAAAAAACATTAGTTATTAAAAAAAATAATAAACCAACAAACCAAGACAGGATGACCACGCTGTTGCTGCTGCTGCTGCTGCTGTCCTGCACGCTGTGTGTCCACTCCTTTCCGCTGGGGGACGCCAGGAGCAGCCGCAGGTACAAAGACCAGGGGGTGAGTGACCAGTTCAGTTCAGGATGTTTTTTCTTTCTTTTTTTTTTGTTTTTGTTTTTGTTTATGAGTAACTGCACGTGTGTGTGCATGCATGTAAAAAGTCCAGTTAACTTTTTAACGTTACGTTAACACAGTCCCTGGTTTGCTGTACGTAAATCTAATATTGCACAAAAGATCCTCATAAACATTGCTGACGTCAGATCAAAAAGACCAGCACACAGACCATGACATCATCGGCAAACAAGGTGACGTTACACCAAAATCTCAGTTCACCCTGTCCACACACTGATGTTTTATAGATATAATACAGAAAGTGTGTGTGTGCCAAATGAGCTACTTCTGAAGTTTATGCAACATGGATGTGACCAATCTTGCCTGCCTAAAAATTTCAAGTTGCTTACTTCAGCCCCCAAAGTGGCTATTTTTCAGCGTTTTACTGTCTTGCTTCAAACAATAATCATTTAAAATGAGCATTGATACTATAATTGGTGTACGCTTCTCTGTAGTGTCCGTAACCATGCCAAATTCATGTTGCAATATCTTAAAGCATTTGTCTTTTTAGAATAATACACTTTTTCAGGTTTGTGTCTTTTCATGTGAAATCCAAATTGGCCAAGTTTCATTTGAATGGCATTTAAGATCATGATCAGTTAAGATTTGAAGTCAAAAAAGTTACAGACACTACATAAAAAGGGATGCAATTTGATGTTGCAATTGTGTTTCTTTTTATCTGATAAAAATATAAATGTGTATTCATATTTACAAAAAAAAAAACAAGAAGACAAGAAGCCTTAAGTATTATGAAAAATGGTGTTATACGATCCTATCGGAAAATGCTCTTTTTTACGATAAAGGCGGCATAATGTCAAATGCATAAGAGACCCGTAGCAATGACAAAAGATTATGATACCTGCCCCTGAGGTTGTGCACTATCCTGCCTCTTCATTAATAAAGCTACCAAATGCAGGTTGCAAGCTTTCTATATACAGTATGCATCATTTCTTAAACTTTAAGAACCACCAGTGTCTACTGCCCTTTCCCAGATGCAGCTTTAATGTTAGAACTCTTGCATACCTTTGGTACCTTTTAATTCGGAGAGTGCAATGCGGTGCAATCCACATGTCCACTAACTTTTTGCATTTAGAGACCCTTTTCTTTGCTTTAAAACAATCCACGATCAACAGGCATCAAATTCCTTGTGTGTGTCAACCTAATTGGTGAATAAAACCAGATTCTAATTCTAATGAGCTCATGATTGATTTATTATATGATCCAAATATAAATACCATTATAAGAATCTATTAGATGCATGCATATCATGCATCCAGAACTTTTCACTTGCAGAAATCTAGCAAATTGTTAGAAAAAATGCTTTCTATAGCGGTTGATGGCTTTTCCTTTACCTAGACTTCATCGACCCACCTTGAGAAATCTGACCGGTCATTAGAAGTTTTACTAGAGGTTAATATGCCTTTCCTTTTGTGAACACACTTTACTGAACACATGTGTGACATGTTGAACCCTAATTGAGAGCCATTTGTGTTAGATTTCAAAGCACATTCATTTGTTTTAAACAAGGCACAAAGGATCAAACACCTTACGTCTTTTCACTACATAGCGTGTTTGGAAATCAGAGACATAGGTCAGTAGGTCAGTACGACTCTCCTACATCGCTGCATCTGTTATTCCTGCTTCAGGCTGAACTGTGAAACAGTAGTAGAACGTTTCATAACATAACATGGGAAATCCCTCTGGCGTAAAGCACACGCTAACTATATCAAGTTTTTTTTTCTTTTTATGAGCTCTGCATGTTGCCTTCTTTTATAATCCTTTAAAAAAAAAACGGCTTCACAAGATGCAGTGATGCATCACGCTGCACAAGCGAGTCATTCTGATCTCACTGCTGATCTGCTGTTTTGTAAGATTGATTGTAGATCTGTGGAAAGTTTTTTTTTGTCCCCTGCTCAGGCTTAAAAAAGGCAGACAAAGACAAGCCGCAGATGGCTGTTTTAACCCAGTTGGACGTCGTCCAATACCATTTTCAAGATTTCCCGAAGGAAATGTTAGTATAAAAAAAATGAAGCCAAGAATAATAAGCCTTGAAGAATGAAAAGCTCTTTGTGTACGCTCCTCTGATGTGCTGAGGAATCGCAGACACATCCGATTATTATAAATTAAATATTGCACCAGAGTGACACGGAAACACGGCCGCCTATAAACACTTTGGCTTAATTCGGAAAATCTGTCCTGCTGTACTTTCTCCAGCGCCGAAACGAATGCATCTCCGAAGGAAAATTCGGATCAGGCCCAGACCTCCTGTGTGGAAGAATTAGCCTTGTCGCGGACGGACTGGAGTGGAGTGCTGCGATGCCTCACATGCATGTGCACTCAATTTGTTCCTGACTGTTGACAAAGCTGCAGAGTGGAGATTATGCAGGCAGGGGCAAGCCATTCGGCATGTGGTGGAGAATAACAAACCCTCAGTTTGCTGACACAGGGAAAAATAGAAAGAGCTAGATAGCTGCCCCAGCTGCGTTCACTGACCCTGTTAAGAACTGGCCTTTAGGGTACTCTAAGTACACCCTGAGAGACAGGAAAAATATACATGGATGCAGAAAAGTCTGCGACTTGGGTTAAAAGAAACATGCCAGTAGGTTTGCCGGGAAAGTTCTGCAGGTTGTTCACAAGTTGATTATTCATAAGCATTCCGATTATAACAATGACCTGTTTCAGGGTCTGTTTTTAGCACCCGGACCAAAACAGAAAACTTGTTGCGAAATATACATTTCAGATTAATAATAAACAAATTTTTACATTTCAGCAGCTTATAAAATAAAAACAAAAAAACTATTGATCCGGGACATCCTTGATATGTGATGCATTTCACTGTTTAATGCTAACATGAGAGCTTAACGAGACACGTGCAAGAAAATGATCTTAAGGTCAAGGTCAAGCACCGTGCATAACTGAGACATGCCTCTGTTTTCGACAGACTCCACCTGTACACGTAACTCTAACATGACTGAAACCGAACTGCGCTTCATTCCAGAGTTACGTTCTGAATGTGAATCTTCACACGCAATTCTGTTATTAAACCAGTGTGATGCTCGCTTAACTCTAATTCATCCCTATATGCTACAGCAAGTCTGCCCAAGAAGTTTAACATACCAGTTTAAATGTTGCGTGCAAACTGCTTAGTGATTTACTAATTCAATAAAAGTATGTTCTTTGTATTCTCACGCTCTTGATGCAGATTGTAAACGTTATATATCCTCACAAATCCTGTGCATCTTACATAGTATTTTTATTTTTTTTTATAATAGAAAGATCTTCTCCCTGTAGATGTATTGAATATAATATAAAAGTGAAGCCTAGAGGTCTCTAATAGTCATCGCTGATCTTTTATAGATGTAGTGATACATGTGTAGGAGATGTTCAGAGAATAACAGAAACTTGCAAACATGCGCTCACCTGCTTGGGTAATTGCAGCTTTAATGTGATGTATCACAGAGAAAGTCTACATTCTCCTGCTATCATTTTTCAAAGAGGGATAGGCTTGATGCCTAATTCAAATTCTGCTTCACCAGCTTGGCAGACAGAATGCTTGAGGTGTTGAAATCAAAGTGAAGTCATCTGGGGTGTTTTAGTTACTCTTTACACCTATTGATGAATAGAGAATAAAGACCAGGGTGTTGGTATAAAAAATTCTTCTTTATATTGGCAACAAGTACCAATTAGACTTATTTTCTTGTATCCCAGTAAACCTTTTAGCAAACCATGGAAGAGCGTATTTTCCTGTAAGGACCATTAATCATCCAAATAACCATCCATTTTTCTAAGACCATAGGACCATTAATCCTTCAAAGATGTCTGAGGATAATTTTTAAACCAAGTTAAAATATTAACTGTACAAGGAATCCATAAGGAACCCATTTTCTAAGTAGAACAACTACCCATCAACCCGAAGAACGCTTGAGAAACCTTCTCTTTCTAAGAGTTCAGAACTATTAACCTTCCAAAGAACATTTGGGAAACAGTTTCTTGTCCATTAAATTTTGTGGCACAAAAAATCACAGATAAAAAAAACAGATCAAAGTTATTAAAATATATGAATAAGAGATTCAAAAACTTATTTTGTTTAAAAGTTAAACTTTGGTTTAAAAAAATCAGGTTTTAAATGAAAACTTAAACATAGAACTTAAACTTAAAATTCATTTAATACTTTTATTTAAACAAGTAAATATATACTTTTTTTAAAGGGAACCCAAACTTCAAATAAATTATACAATAAACCTACTTTACTAATATATATATTTATTATTATTATTTTTTTTAAGTTCAAAAACCTAACCTAAATATTGTTTAAAAAATGTATACCTGGTTAATTCTTTTTGAGTAGACTTTAAATAAGTTAAAAAAAAAAAAACTCACATGATTAAAAAAAATAATAAACTTAAAAAAATGTAAACTTGAAGTTTGATCTAAAAAAGCCAAAAAAAAAAAAAAAAAATCAAAAATCTGAACTTGATTTTAAAAAGAAACTAACAAATTGAATAATTAAACATAAACCAATTTTTTACAAAGTTAAAAAAAGATTTTTTTAAGTAAACTTAAACATAGTTTTACAAATAAACCTAAAACAAACCTAAAAAAAGTTTTATTTAAAATAAAAAAAGTTTGTTTTTTAAAATAGTTGTTTAAAAGAACAAATGTAGCAAATTGTTAAAAAATTTGCTCATGTAAGATAAATCATAAATTCATTTTAAATGAGCAAATTTTTTAACAATTTGCTACATTTGTTCTTTTAAACGACTATTTTTTAAAACAAACTTTTATTTTATTTTAAATAAAACATTTTTTTATTTAACCCAAACCATTTTGAAGGAACTACACATTTATCTTTTAATCTGTAAGATCATCAATTAGTAAATTTGTCCAATCAATTTACATAAATGTGTAACTGCAGAAGAGAATGGTGCTGCTGCTTTAATACTCAGCATCACGAGGTAAGCGTTGTCTTTCTCTGCATCTCAGTTATTACTCCAACAACAGAGACAGCGGATTGGATCGGAGGAATTTCATGTGAAGTAGTTTAACACTTTTGCAGGACATTTCCACTGCATTCTTAAGCTCCATCACTGGACTGCATTTCCCTGGATCCATCCACAGCCCCATGACCCCGATACCGCTCATTTCCTATTGACTAACGACATTTTATATCTATCATCTCCCATCAGCTTTAATCCTTTTTCCGTTCCTACGAAAACATTCTCCCTTGGTGGCGTAATCACTTTGCGTGTGTATACAACCTTCGAGGCTGTAAGGTTCTCTGGAAGTTTTTTTTTTTTAACGGGTAAATATTTACTCAAGTCTAAATTCCTCAGGATCGCTCATTTTTTTTATCTCGAGTGTAGCCTAATTTTATCTGCTACAGGATGCTTTAGCTGCCGCGGATGGGAGTTTTATCGCTCGTCTTTTAGTGACCACATGTTCACAAGACAATGGTGTGTGCTAGGAAGAATGCGATGCTGTGGACTGTAAGGGTAACGCAATGACGCAATGCATATCTGTATCTGAATTCCAATTCCAACCAGTGGGAGTTTTTTTTTTTTTTGCCCAGTTAGCATGGTGTATGCATTCGAGCTTGATCTCAGCTGCATCAACCAAGTTCATAAATTGTTTTGACAGAGATGTGCATGGCAATTTTATTCTTTTTACACATTGAGTTGGTTTCCACTCAAACTAGAAACAAAATAATAGCCTAATTGAATTTAAGACTTAAACCTTTTTCCTCCAGATTCACTCAGACGCCCTGTGAAACTTTCTGCCGGACACTATAAAAAACTAAAACAATAGTATACCATTTATTTGCATTTGGGTATTCTGATTAGCGCCTTCTTGTTTTAGCATACAGTAAGCCGTTTCACGCAGAGTTAAACCATCTTGATGTCAATTATGGGTCGTTAATTTCTTGCTTGTATTTTTGCGGAGGAATGAGGAACAGATGATATCACCCCCAGAATGTCCATCGGATGATTGGTTGCCAACAGGGAGACAATTATCCTCATGAGCCCCGGAGAATGGGAATAAGGCCAAAAGCTCTGAAACACACACACACACACACACACACACACACATTTACTGTATACAGTTCTTTAGATTTTAGCTTTAAGCCCAGTTTCAATAGAGAACCACAGAGAAAGGAGCCGGCCCTTCCGTTTTTGTCGTGACATGTCAGCTCTTTTACCTCTGCACTCATATGAACACTTAATGGAGGAGTCCGACCCTTTTTAGAGCTACAAACAAGCGAACCATCCCTGTCGATATCTTCTCTCATATTCGTACCATGCTAAAACCTGAGTGGTGAAATCTGACAAATAAATCAAACAACTCTCTTTGAGTGAAAACGCAACGGAATGGCATTCGGAGATGAGATCTTTGTCAATTCGCCGAGTATGTGACTTACAGATCTGTTTATGATCTGCGGGATATATCGCTGTTATGTAATCCAATGGTGAGTCAAACAATACGCCCCTATAAATGATGCTTATCTTTATTCCAGGAACAGGAATCAAAACAGAACACAATGCCGCAAACTGTACGCGACAACGGAGTGTTTTTATTTATTGCTCATTCTGGATATAAATATGTTTTTGAGCGGCCCGTACCACCGTACAAGTCCAACATGTTTCTATAGAAGTGAAAACGTATCATGACGGGTGCAGCCGAAATCACAGTCAGAGCTACTGTTGAAATATTAACCAATCAATTCCTTAGAATTATTTTATATTAAGGCTAGATATTAGCTTATGACCAGAGGACGCTGATCCCGCTTGAGCCATACGTGCACCATCTGCGCCAACTTGTGTTCATTTCTAAAGAGTGAACACGTCATCCAATATCACAATGTCTTTGCTATGTTTCTGGACTCCTGCAGCTTCTCAACTGGTCGCTGATCGAGACACCCCCTTATCGAGAAGTGGCAGAAAATAAATTCATAAATAAATGTATAGCGTCGCGGTGAACTAAGAGGAAGGCATGCAGGCGTCGTTGCATGCAGGTGGGTCCTGTAAAATTTGTCTGCACATAAAACATGGTGTTAAAAGTCCCTCATTTCACTTTCTTAAACAGTAAAAATCACTTCTTGAGCTATTGGTTTGCTATATATGGCAAGTCCACTTACCAACCTATAATTAAGTGCACTTGAGTTAAGGTTTTATCTTCTACCTACATCTACAAAACTGTATTTCATGTTTTAGGAATGCTAGAAAATTGAGCACAAAGACACGCCCGATGAGTCGAAGAAAAGAAATAATGAATATGAATCGATCCACATTCTGTTCCATCCCTGATATGGCTCTGTATCCGAAGGCTGTCTTGGTGAAGGCTGGCGAGAGTGCATCCTGGTTCAGGAAGTCAATCCATCATAGAGCAACATCCATACACATGCATACAAAGGGCGTTCAAGTCAACCTGGGACTTTTGATTGTGCAGAATAACAGAACATAGTTATGAGAGTTTATAAAACTTTCTTTATTTCTGCATATAATCCCGTGATGATGGTGCTTGGACACCATCAAGGTAGAACGTTTTTACAGTATACCGGAGCCATTATCGGACTGCCTGCTTGACATCTGAAACGCCGGCCTCCCAGGAATCCATTAATGGCCCAGACATGTGAAAATGACCTGGAGCGTGGTCAGGACTGCCGGTCATTCATGGACATACGGCCTTCTTTAAATCGTTTAAACCGTTCAGATGTTTTACCGTGGCTAATCTGTTGCAGTCTCATCAGTGTACAGTGCTTGAAGTCTTATGTAAATGATAATTGGTTTTATGAAATCAATAATCTCAAGCCTTGGTTTGACTTAAACATAAGTTGTATATTAACCCCTAGGCGTCGTGTATTTAATCTATTTTTAAACATGTTTTTGGAAGGTGCGAGAAATCCCATGAGGGCGGTTCCACAAGCTCAGGATTAAACCAGGGCCCCAGAAGGTGGTCTGGTTATTTTGGGATTTGTGAACATTAAAAAAAAGGAAAAGTTTTCCTTGATGTAGCTAATATTGCTGTTTCGCTATAATTTTCTTAGAATATGCATTTGAATTGTGTGTTGGTTAGATTGTTTGCAGTTTATGGGTGCACAAACCTTTGCACTCGGGTATAAAAACTGATCATAATGACGTGTTTGCGATTGCACACTTAAGGCCTTGTTTACAGCTCTGTCCTTAAGTAGCTCCTCCACATACACTTATTTCTGACCCTGGTATTTGTGTTTCTGTCGTTACAGCAGGTAATCTGCTGACTCCAACACGTCCTCAAACAGCTTATTGTTTTAAAGTCCAGGCACTGATCTTAAATAGCAGTTAGACTCTTAACAACATGCAGAAGCACATATAGACTGTAGATCATGCAGAATCAATCATTTCCTAAATCATGGTACTTTTAATGGAAATCATGATTCCTAGACTAACCCTGGCGATAAGTGTGAAGCTGACACTGATATTAATAGTGCGTCTGAAAGGTGTGATGTGTTACATGAGGCCAGCTGTTATCTCTCTCATCCGGTCCTCCGGCTAGCTTTTTTTTTTTTTTTGTCCCTAATGGGAGTTCATGTTTGCTCTGAATCAGTGGTGCTGTCTTGTTGATTTAGCCATTGACCTCTACTCTTTGACTCCCATCGAACTGGAGACACCCTTGTGTTTTTCTTCCATCTCCGTCGCTCACTAAGTGGCGCCTGAGGTCATTCAGTTTCGACGGTGCCCATGAGTGTCCTACAGTCATAAAAAAATAAATAAATAAAAGCCTGGCTTTAGAGAGCCAAGTAGAGGAACAAACTAGCTATTTGGATATCTCGCTGATTATACTTGTGTTCTCCAAACATAGTCCGGTTAATAATGATACAGCGTGTTTGCGAAGTCAGCAGAACAGCTCGGGTGGATGTAAACCCTCGGTGATTGTTATGTTGTGGAATTCACATGGCTGTTAATTGCCTGGAGGTCATGTTTTTTTTTTGGCACAATATCAACTTGGCCATGCCGGTCTTGACATGCCATTCGTTGTTGTTTTTTTTCCTTACAGGTCGTCCTCGCTGTTCTGTTGTCGTTATGCCATCATTGTTGTTATACACAATCTTGTTACCATTTACTCGGATTTCGTCTGAATCTCCTGTCTCAGTGTTGTTAATGTTCATGAGGTCTTTAAAAGCCTCACCGAGGACGGGAGAGGTGAAAGTGTCTTTTTTTTTTAAGCATAAATTAGTGTATGTATAGTGTATACATTGACTGTATAATGTATTTTGAGTAAGTCTAAAGAAAGCTAGAGATCAAGTAAGGATTTAAAAGTACATGAAAAACAAAAACGAGAGAAAAGGGACAGATCTGCAAACTGCATTAAAGCATATTTAGAGACAGTATTTTTTTTCTTCCAGCCACTTAACAAAGCCATTTCCGGTGAATCCTGCACAGGGAAGTTGGCAGTAATAAGCATTACTGTGATAAAAAAAAAAATAAAATAAAAAACTGTCCCTTAATTGGAAACAATCAAAATGCCAGAGTTATGTAATAAAAGATGTTTGGGATCTTTAGGAAAGATACCAGTCAAACTACTGTCTTCGGCGATAATAAAGTCCAATTACTTTTCGCTGTTCAACACTGCACCACAAATTCCCCCTCATTACTCTCCTAAAAGAAGGTTTGGCCTCATAACCAAAAACGGAACCGGGTTTTCCACGTTCATTCCTCCACCCCAGCTCATTTCTGATTCCTTTCTTACGCCATGTTGTATCACTTACTTATTTTTTCCCCTTAATTTAGTCGTGTCCAATTCCTCCCCGTCACTAGGGGGCTCCCACATTAAGGCTACTACTACCACTCAGTTTTCTCCGAACCACGTGATGCCAACCCATCGCATCTTTTCGAACTGCTCGCTCACCCACCGTTGGGTGACGGCATAACACACACGGAGGACAGAGCTATCTGCTCCTTCTGCTCGCGTGAGCTTCTGATTGGTCGTAGAGCCGTAATTAATGTGAATGCACTAAGTGGCTCCCATCCCACCCCGCTGCGAGAGCTCAGCCAATTAGCTCTCTCTAGGCCCTCGGCTGCGAGAGGCTACAGCACCCGAACCAGCGATCTCCGGCTGATAAGTCAACCACTCGGGCGGCCCTGTGTATATCTTTTTTTTTTCTGTACGTTTGACATAAAATAAAAATAACTGACACTTCTTATGTCTGTGCTTAAAGGCCTGGCCTAAGACGCACCCTCAAAACACGCATAAAGAAGACTTCAAGATGCAGAGATGGCATCATCAATCCATTTTTAGCAAGAACGGTAGCGACGCCTGGAACAGGCCCCGGTGTGGAGTCCCAGACTTCCCTTCAAAGCAAGAAAACGTCTATAACCCAGTACACAGACGGAGCCTGCATGGCGGACGGTACCGAGGCAAGCGCTTTGCTGCTGTCAAGGGGTGGAACAAGACCAGCTTCACTTACAGGTAAGATGTTATTACTTTTTTTTCCCTTCTTTTAATAAATGTCTATGACACTATAAGTAAATGTTGCAAGTGAATTCCTTGAAGCATGAAAAGCATCATTTACCTATACTACATATTAGTGGTACAGTAACTTTTGATGCATTGCAGACACCCTCTAATAATTTCTGGCCCCACACAGATCAGGTGCCTCCAGCTATACATTCTTTTTATATATCTAACGAATCCCCCTGAAGACAGACACCTTGTCTTCTCTCAACCTTTAGGGAAATGTTTATAAAAGGCTCGGCGATATTAACAGTGCCGTGTGGGAAAGAGACCATAGACTGTGTTTTGCTGTACTTACTTTTCTTTCATACCAAAAACATCCGCATTTTCCAGGCCACCCAGGATCAAGCTGTTTTACGTGTTTTGTCTGGATGTTCATGGTCCAAGGTCTCCGATGGTCAAATGTAACATTCCAGTTGCGTCCCTAGTGCAGTTCTTCCAGTCATATTATTGTAATTAAAAGTTAAAACGCAAATGTATTTTTACTGCCTGGTAATCAAGCCTGCATTTCTGTAACCTTGTCTTAAGTGTTTTATGAGACTTAAAGCTTTAAGCTGTCTTCAATTTCATTACGTTTCACGAAGCTTTGTGATTAACATTCTGACCTCCGCTCGAAGCTGATTCGCGCCTACCATTCCGGTCACTGGAGGTCTCCACCGGAAAGTCGCCTTCCCTTGTAATTTGAAAGCTGTAAGGTCATGACCTCGAGGTCCAAACAATATATCTCTCACGTGCTCATTCGTGTAACGCTTGTGGAACTCATATGATTCCAGTTTCACCTCTGCCACTCAGCAGGAGGCAAGAGGCCAGGCTAGGCATTAAATTCAAGAGAAGCTGTCTGCATGTTGGAGCCGCCGTTGATTAAAACTCCCCCAGGTTTATGGCCCACTTGCTGGAATTATGACCCATAAATCTCTCATTACCATCCATTCAGTTGAAGAACTTGATACTTTTGGCTAGACTGGTCTGTCCCGCCTCTTCCATAAATACTGAAGGCAGAGAGACAAGGGCTTTGCTGCCTCATCGCATTCTTAGATATAGAAACAAAAACATAGACATGTAAAGCAGAGAATGACGGAAAGCGAAGACATCTGTCCTTAACTACACCCTAAGCAATGTTTCTGCAATATGTCACTTTTCCCTAATGACTAACGTCTCGGGGAGGTTGTTTTTTTGGAGTCGTTTATAGAGACCCACTCAGCCCCGACCTAATGATGGACTCTTCAGTCCAGAAACGCTGATGTAGGATAAGATTCCTCGCCTAAGTGGCGCGATCCTAGTCACAAACCCAAGACTGGACTAGACTTCTGTGTTTTATGAAACCCAGCCAAGAGCTCTTTCTTTTTTAGATAGTCTCAAGAGGTCTGGGATTTTGTTGACAGTTGAGACCATGAGAATGATACCAGGTGGCATGCTTGATCTTAGCCTTGGGGAAAAAATGATATAAAGTGTCTTTGTAAGGTGTTTGGTCACCAGAGCAGCTTCAGTGCATGTTAGGCCCTGAAATGGCAGCGGATACCATTCTAAAAATACTAAAAGTATTCCCTTAGTTGGTATATTGCATGTTGATGATGGTAGTTCCTTAAGGCTAAAACATCATGTCAAAATCTCCAAAAACATTTGACTGTGTTAAGATGTCATGATGGCGACGGCTAGAGCATGTTATCATTTTCATGCTTATCTAAACAGCAAGCACTTGTACCCTGTGGCTGGGGAAGGGCTCCATCCTGAAAGAGGTTGAACCTGACCCTTGACCAGAATTCATAGAGGTGCTAAGCCAGAGACAGTGGGTTCTTCAAATCTTGTCTAGACCTGCAAAATTGTGGCTATAACAAGAACTTTGGCCCAGACAGCTAATTGTGTTTTGAGGATCAAGATTGAATGGAACAAAAGTCTTCAGAAGCAATACAGATACAGAACACCAAGCTACTATTTTAGACATCGTCTAGCCATGAGCTCCCCTTGTGCCACCTTGGCAGTTCTGGCCCCTCGGAGCATGACTCTTTAAGACCACTAGGGGGGTGCTGTGGTGTCTGCCACCAGGACGTTAGCAGTGGAACCTTAAAGTTGCAAAGTGGGGCCTCCTTGGAGCAGACTTGTTTGTTCAGCACATCCCATGGATTGAGATGCATCAACGACCTTGAAATCTTTACCTGTTAAGCCCAGTACACAGCAGGGTCTGATGCAATGGGTGTTTTAATATGTTTCTACCATAGCCAGCCATTAATTTTTTCAGCAATTTGTTCTACTGTGGCTTTTCTGTGAGTTTGGACCAGATGGGCTGGCCTTTGGTACCCATAAGCAGAGGTGAGCCTTGACCGGCCATGATTCTGTCATCAGTTTACTGGTATATAATTGATAACCAATGTTACTCAATTCACCGCTGGGGTGTTAACATTATGGCTGATCTGTGTATAAGAAAGTACAGTTGCAGTGGAACGTGGAAGACCAGCATAAATCTAACCTGCAGGGAGTGAGCTGGTAAAGTAAGACGAGCGCTCTTTATTTTATCTCAGGGAAGCATCGACTGCTGAGTTGCCCATATGGCATCCAGGTAATGCTTTGGTTTATGGGAACCTGATCCAGAAAACATCCCAAGCGTGACCACAGGTTATTGTTATAGCTTTTGCCCGGAGAGGGAAAGAGCTATGCTCTATCATGTGGTTCTAATTAAGTGCCAATTGAGTGGCGGGATCAAAATGTTTGACCCAATATTTAAACATGCCCCAGCATCCATCAGATGTTTACTAGTTGAAAATCTACTTATTGAACACTTGCGAAGCTACAGTACAACCGGAAAGCTACAGTAGTTCTGTCTGATCTAGTTAATGTCGGCGTCCTTGTATTTGAAGACATTATCTTAGCTATTAGTGAATACTATAATAAAAGGGGGTAACAAACTTTATCCAAGGTTCCCACCTCATAATTAAAACTTGGAGGCGCTCCAAGATAGTTAGAACTTTTTTACCATATGTAGGGTTTTTCCAGGCTGCCACACTTATGCGGAAATTAAGATTAGGGTTCAATATGCTGGCATCTCAAGAAATACCGTTTTCACTTCCAAAGACTACCTTTGCATCGTTTTTTTTTTTTTTTTTTTTACTGAAATCCAATATCTCATAGCCTGGTGCCAATTCTGCGCTTCCTTTCTGTCAGGCATTTATACAATATTATGATGGTCTGAAGCAATGAATGTTGGCTGATATTACCGTTCAGTGGCATGAAGATAAAACCCAAACACTTGCTAACCCCTATATCGTTACTATGTCATGCACACGCTCACTCATGTATCAAATCCTTCACGGCCTGTCTGTGTCTGATGCAGGCTGAACAAACACCCCATCAGTCCTCCAGCGGCTCAGCTTTCTCAGCAGACAGATTAGCTGAAAGCAGTGCCCTGTGGTTCATAAGTCACACTCTTCCATGGTACCAGACACCTCTCTATAGAGGATTATGGCTGGCATCTACTGTATGAAACCTGTTCATACTTGTGTGGGTGGTCTAAAGCGGACATGCTTTTTGTTTGTTTGTGTGTTGTTGTTTTTTTGTGTCAGGATTCTAAGGAAGCCTTGGCAGATGACTTTGGAGAAAGTGCGAGAGGTGTTTAGGGACGCTGTCGAGGTCTGGAGCCATGTCACGCCTCTCACCTTCACCGAGGTCCATGGAGGCCATGCCGACATCACCATCGACTTTGTTAGGTAAGACCTCGGTACTGTGCGCGCCACACCTGAAAATTACAGATGTTAGGAATTTCCAGTCATCTTGTGGTTGGATCTGTGGTTTTGGGGGTTTTCCCAAATGCCTCGGTCTAAATAAAGGCTGATGTGATTTTTGCGATATGATTCATCAGCTTGACTCAGTGTTCATTTACACTTTTGGTTACCTTTTTTTTCCATCCATTTCTGCACATGGTGTTATTATTGCTTGTTTAATAACTTTTTAAAAATGTGTTGGTTTGCTTAGAGTGATGGAGAAGTTCTGACAAAATTTGATATCGCCTCTGTCCATCTAGTGCTAAAATAAAATGCTGATTTTAGTCCTACAATTTAATATTTTGCACTAAACAAGGAATCCGGCTAGTTAATTGGGTAAAGTCACACGATTAAGTTTGTGATTTTTGTTTGGATATATAACTTAATTTTGCTTTTGGAGTGGATATTAAACCTTACTTTTGTCCCGTCTTATAGATGTTATGTTATAGTCATGGTCCGAGAACTACAATTTAGATTATCGTGCCATCAGCCAATCAGAGGTGTTCGCGCACCATATTTGAACATTTACAAGCCTTCCCAGCAAATAACAAGCGAATAAATCAAGTGAGACTGAACTTTCTGCAATTCTTATACCGACTTCACGGTGAAAAGCACCAGGAAAAAAAATGTTTTCCACACCGCTGCACAAACACAGGAGCTCTGTTCACTCTAAATCATAGAAAGGTAGCATGAGATCATGTACAGATAATTGACGCTCCATCTCTAACATGCACGCGTGCATAAATACCGCGTCTGCAGCTGGGCTGGTAAAAAGAGAAAGGCTGAACAGGAAGGTCACACCTTTACACACCTGTCAGGTGTTTTCTTCAGACCTTTGTGTTATGCCCAGCACTGAGACCCCATGGAGGACTAATCCCTCTCTCACTCCCTTTTATCCTTTTTGAAACGCTGATGCAAATATTGCAAACCAGGACTTGTTTTCTCTGCAGTTTATTAGAGCCGTGTGCCTTCAAGCTGTCTTCTTGTTTTTCTCTGTCTCTCTCTCTCTCTCTCCAAATATGCGCTCCTTCGACATGTTTCTCATTTTACAAAGGGCTTGGTTTACAATCCCCTGATATACACCAGAGCTGTATAAATATTTTTAGCCCATTCTTTACCAGATATTTGGTTTCCTTCTGGAGGAAAATAAAACTTTGCTTTAATTAGTGCATCCGAACAACAGCGCGTTTCCCCCAACGGCTTTCACTGGTTTAATATCGTCTCCCTGTTCCCGATTAAAACTTCCACCTGGACCACGTGCACGCAGACCTTTTTGACTAACTTGCTCTCTCATTGTCAGTAAACAGTATAAAGTGCTGATGTTCAAAACTGGCTGCTGCAGTTACGGACGAAACGTTCTCATGCCCGAGCCTGTAAAGTTGAATCAATCAAACATCACCTCTATGATAAAAAGAGACCGGGCATCTGTCCAGATTTGCCATAGTGTTGTGGATGTGAACATGCATGGCTAAATTTGCAAGTCAGCTTTTTTCTTTCTACAGCCTGGATGGCATCCAGGACCTTAACCCACATTCCCTAAAGCACTAGAGTGCTAAGATTAAATAACGAGCTGCAGGAGGTGTTCAAAGAATGAAAACTTGAACAAGACCATATACGGTCTCTGTTTTGCTGTAACGGAAGTATTTGTGTGTGTGTAATGCAATTAAAAAGTGTTTGAGAGGAAATCAAGGCATATGAAAAAACAGAATTCACACTGTCTTGTCTTGGTGTTCAGGTATGAACATGGGGACAAGCTACCTTTCGACGGTCTAGGAGGAATCTTGGCGCATGCCTTCTTCCCTCGAACCCATCGGCAAGGAGAAATCCACTTTGACTACGATGAGATATGGACTTTGGGCAACGGCATGGGTAAGTGTTGCAAATTTTCTACAACCCTCTTGGTGACATTAATAAGGTCAAGATTTGTTAACGGAACAAAACCCATGTGCATCTACATCTCCTTCAGGCACGGACTTGCTGCAAGTGGCTGTTCATGAGATCGGTCACACTCTCGGCCTACAGCACTCCAGTGCTCCTGGCTCAGTGATGTCTCCCTTCTACAGCTTCTCCTACCCTCCACAACTTAGCAAGGATGATGAGAGGCGTATCCAGGCCCTGTATGGAATCAAAGTCATGCAACAGAGGCAGTCAGAGCTAGACACCAATGACATCGTGATAATCGTGAGCCAGACAGATTACTTTCTTCTGTGGTTATTTAAAGGGTTGTCAGTTGACTTGACAGAGTTCTGAGTGTCTCTTGTACTTTCAGCCCGATGCCTGTAATACGGACTTCGATGCCGTGTCGATGATCCGTGGTGAGCTGTTCTTCTTCAAATCGGGCTACGTGTGGCGCATCCGTGACGGGAAACTGCAGGACGGGTATCCTGCTTTAGCCTCCAGACACTGGCGTGGTATTCCTTATAATATAGACGCAGCATATGAGGACACCTCTGGAAATATCTGGTTCTTTAAAGGTGAATAAGGGCTAGAAGGCTAATATTTATTTGCTAGCTGGCTTTGGAGATTAATTCTATAATGTCAAAAGATTGAGATATGGATTTCTTGGGTCTGTTTGAGTCATACCACTTTCCAGTTTCCAAATACCAGTACCAATACCATGTTAATAATTGACTAAAGCTTTTTCTTTGATCTAGTATTATGCCTATTAAATGTCTTCAAATGCATTGATTTCCAAGAATTCCATTTGGCTGGGTTTCTAGGCTGGTTTTACCCATTTAAACCTCAAACCTGTGTTTGCCCTTCCCTCATTCTGCTTTTTAAAACTCAAACTGACTTGTTTCATTAGTTGGCCAGATCTGATCTAATCAGAACCAAAGTTAATTTTAGCTCAGACACTGAGATGACCATCGCTTTTCTTTCTCCTGGCTTTGCAGGTCAGAATTACTGGGTGTACGATGCTGAAAAGCAGATCAGCGGGCCGGACTCTTTGCAGAGACTTGGGCTTCCAGTTAGTGAGATCCAGGCAGCCTTGATGTGGGGTGAAGACAAGACCCAGAAGGTGTACTTCTTTAAAGGAGAAAACTACTGGCGTTTTAATCCGCAGGAGAACTGGGTGGATATGAGCTATGCTCGTAACATGGTGGACTGGAGGGGAATCCCGAATGATATTGATGCTGCTTTCCAGGACCGATATGGTGAGGAATTTAATATAACTTCCATGTTAAGTCAGCTTACTTATCTTCCTATAATCTATACTTTTGAGAGACTTGAAAGGTGATTGGAGACGGCATGATATCCGGTCACTGAGCCAAGGGATATAGCATAATAGTAGAATAATAGTGGACCAATTACTGACCCCTGAGGAACTCCAGTGAGAGGATTAAACTTCTTCTCTAAATGCTACATGGTGTAATCTGTATGAGAAGAACCGGATCCAAATGTAACACCAAATTCCTGGGACAACAAGAAATGGAACAAAACTATAAAAATGGAAAACACTATAAAAGACAGCTTTGGTTTTCTATAAAGCATTAGTGACTACAAGGACAGGTGTTTTCAAGTTGTTGAAAGAACAACACCATAGGCTTTATGTAGTTATTTTTAACATTGTAGAAAGTCCATGTAACAAGTTATCGAATGATACTGTTCAAATTCCTGTTATTGCTTATGTTATAGCAGCTGTGAACACTCACAATCTTTCGACTTTCACAACAAACAAAAATGCACATGATGCATTCTCTCAAAATGTTTTAAGCATATCCTCTTTTGCTTTTTCAGGGTTTGCTCACTTCCTAAAAGGCAAACAGTACTGGAAGTTTGACTCAGTGGGAGTCAGGGCCCTTGAGGGATACCCCCGCTACATCGGCATGGACTTCTTCAATTGCCCCGCCTACAAGTATCAATAAACCTCCACCACAAACAGAGCATAATCGAGTGACATTGTTACAAACTTGAAGAAGTTTCAGGACCTCTTTAAGTTTCAACCAAGACCCAGTCTTAACCTTTATTATTATTATTCAGAGTGATTACGTGATACGTGATTACCTTAATAACGTGAAGATGTTATTATTATCTTGGCTCCTGACATTTCACATTCAGTCAGGTTGTATGTTATAGGGTTGTATCTAACACAGGTACAAGAATACATACATATCCTGACATGACCTGGATCAAACCAGCAGATGATTCACGAATTGCTGGAAAATATCCAGACACACACACAACTCCAACACTTCTCAGGAAAAGCACTAACGCCCTGCCTTTCCTTTTTTTTTTATTTTTATTGCTGTCTTGAGCAGAATTGGATTATTTATTATCTGTATATTTTGCCATCGTCTTCAGTATTCTACTCACTGAGAACTCGACATCTAATTTCTTTTCCGACGTGCCTTCACAGAGCTTTCATTTTCAACTTATTAAGCATTTGACTCTTTTTTTTAACATAAAGGTGCTAAAATAAGACACAGAGAAGGCTTCCTGTATCTCAGACATCACATTTTTGAGATCCAAAGATATACCATAGCTCAGGCATGTCATGAATTGCTGAGTTAGGAGGAAGCGAAGTCAGTCGAAGGTAAACTTGACATATAGTTCATCATCATAAATTGCAAATTCGGAAAGACTGTTATTGAGTAAGAGATCGCATAGACGGAGATATATTAAACAAGACTAAGTGGGATTACTTTTCACCTCAACAGTCATAAACTCATTTTCACCATGACTGCCAATAACAGCACTTTCCAGGGTGTTTTATTTCTCTTTTACCCCAGCAATTTGCATTTTTATTAATTAAGAAATGACATTTTATTCATTTACACAGTAGTTACATTTTCTGTAACCATTTTATTGTAATTTTACCCAGAAAATGAGTAACGCAGTTTCTGAAGACGCTCCCTGACTGTTACAAAGCACTGACACTGGAGACTCCTTCCATTAATGAAACAAATTCAGTTTCTTACAGTAAAGTGCACCATGCCAAAGGTGAACACCAATGTTTTAATCATATGTTTATGATAAATATTTGATGATGTGGAATGTCCTTATGAAATATCTCTTGCTATACTGTAGAAACAACAACTGTGAAATGTATTAACGCCAGCCAATCAGCATCCAATATTTTTCCATGGACATGGTATGGGATGCCATATTTTTTTTTTCTGTCCTGATTTCATCACTTCAATCGGAGCATGGTGCAGTGCAGGCCACTGATGCTGCCGTGCCGGTCGATGTTGCCGCTTTTTTTATTTTTTTTTTTAAGACTATGCGACTTTGTTTTATACTTTACACAGCTCAGGAAGTGAACTGTGCTCTAATCCAGAAGCAGAAGCACTGGTAATGTGTTAGCGACCTTATAAAAGGAACAGCACTGTATCACTGTTGAATATAATCCCTCATGTAATCTGTAATTTCATTTTCCATCGTAAACCCATGCACACAGACATGCAAGAAGTCTCCCGGAGATTCATGATAAAAATGTATGCACAAAAGAGTTGTTACATTTTTAAGCTTGTAACCTAGCTTTAAAAAGCTTTGACTTAGCTTGCACAATGTTATTAATACTTTGTTGAGTTACAGTACCTGTAACTACTATGTGCAATAAAGAACAGCATAAAGACGTCTTTCATAAGGCCCAGGTCGAGCAGGTCGTGACTCCGCTGATGTACAATGCGGCCTGTTTGACGAATCCAAACATTTTTAGGAATTCTCATTTATAGCCACACTTAAAGATGGTTCTGTTCTGATCTGAAAAGAAGGAAACAAGTAATAACCATCTCTCATGTCTGTGTACTGTGTAAATAGTTATGTAAAAAGAATTGTATTATATGTTTCCAATAAACATTTCTCGAATTATTCTATCTTGTCTGTATGTGTCTTGCAGAAACATACACACACATACACACACCTTGTAAAAAAAAATAAAAATAGCCGTGTTACTGAAACCCGAATGTACCTGTTTAAGCGTAATGTTTTTTTCCCCAGCTTGTTTCAGCCGCCTGGAAACACTGAGATGTTTATTTTGTTGAATAGGGATGAGTGTAGTTTCTTTTTTTTTTTATTCACTTGATGTTCTGGTTCTAATATATTCAAGCAAAAGGTCACATTGTGTAAATGTATTCCAGCTGTTTCCGTGTGATGCTCAGGTTTGCTTTGTTCAGCTTTTATACTGACTTGACGAACTCGGTTAATGAAGCACATCTGTATCAATAACAAACAACTCGCCTTGTTCATGTATTCCTTTTTTATCTTTGCCATCATTATTTATTTTTAGGTTACTCTACTATTTAATAGTCCCATGTGGGACTATTAGGTGTGTACAAACACTGTAGATGAGCCTGAATGTCCAAAAATGACCAAAAAGTGATTTGAAAAATCTATATACAAAATGAACATTTTATCCATAAAAAAGCTAATTATTTGCTTTTATTACACCCTGAACATGGCAATTAATAGTATTACTTCTACTTCAAATAACCATAGTTTAATTAAATGTATTAATATATTTACATGTATTGAATTTAATGGGTTCAGAATGAACCTCTGCAACTCAAACTTTAACTCATTTCTAATATCAATTCAGTAAAAACCTGTTCTTCAAATTGGAAAGCTGAGGAATGAAAAGTTTTAGTATTTGAAAAAATATGATTTACATTCTGAGCTGATTGGTTGTACTAGGGGCATGAAATAAAACCGAAAGCACTCAATGGATTTTATCCCACAGTTAAACCGGTCCTTGAAAGTAAAATCGCCCCTAAGCCCCTGCTTTAGTTAAAAAAAATAATACTAATACTAATAGAAAAAAGAGTGAGAGAGAGATCAAAGTCTTTATACTGAAGGTGTCCAAAACTGTGGTTTATCTCATGGATTGAAGGCATCATGTGCTTGCTAGAAAGGGATCAGCTCAATCCTACAGCTCTTTATGCTTTCCATTAAATCTACTACAGGACTTTCTGCTCCAAGGGCTTAAAGTAAATCTTATTTAAAAATCTCCTAGCAGGTAAGCAAGAGACGGCTGAAGTCATTTCTCTGGCTCACAGCCTGACTCTGTTTGCTGATCTTTACAGTACTCATGTATTGTAAAAAAAAAAAAAAAAAAAAAAGTATAATACAAACCTCTGCACGTTATATGAACCGGTCTTCTGCCTGTGATGGCTTTGATCTGTCAATAAGGCAAACACCGTAAAAAAATAAATAAATAAATAAAAGATTTGTGAAACTTTACACTTGTGTTCCCTCACAAAAACAACCTAAGTGGCTAATATGCAAATGATAAATTAAGATGAAAATGTGAGCTAATCCAGCACCAACAAAGTTGTTATGGAATTTTTTTTTTATTATCTATTAACAGGAAAAGTTTATATAGAACATAATAAACCATGACTCAGCTACTAGAATCAATGTTGCATTTACCTATAAGAGATGTCAGCTAGCTTACCAGGCACAAATAGCTAACATAGGTAAAATTAACTTCACCACAGGCAACACTAACTCCAACACAGATAACGCTAACTCCAACACAGGCAACGCTAACTCCAATATAGGTACCGCTAACTCCAATATAGGTACCGCTAACTCCAATATAGGTACCGCTAACTCCAACACAGGTAACGCTAACTCCAACGCAGGCAACATAAACTCCAACATAGGTAACGCTAACTCCAATGCAGGTAACGCTAACTCCAACGCAGGTAACGCTAACTCCAATATAGGTACCGCTAACTCCAACACAGGTACGCTAACTCCAACACAGGTAACGCTAACTCCAACATAGGTAACGCTAACTCCAACATAGGTACCGCTAACTCCTACACAGGTGACGCTAACTCCAACATATGTACCGCTAACTCTAATATAGCTAATGTTAACTACAGCACACATAGTACGATCTCCAACTCGGTGAATGCTAACTTAAAGCGGAAACTTAAGCACTTTTGTAAGTCGCTCTGGATAAGACCGTCTGACAAATCACAAAATATAAATATAACTCCAACACAAGTAATGCTAATTCCATCGTAGGTATTGCTAACCTCCACTTTTAAATGACAAAATTAGCAAATTATAAGAGAAGTAAAAAAAAAAAAAAACATTGACTCATGAGCATAAAATGTAACCTCTTTAACTGTAGTCATAATTTTTACCCACTTCTGATAAGGAAGAACGATATCCTCTCACATAACCTTGTTAATATTCAGTAGACTGGTGTTAAATAGAAGGAAGGTTAGATGATGGTCATTTAATCCCAGACAAAACAAACTAGAGCAGCAAACGCAGCCACACATTAATGCTGTAAACATTTTAAGATTTTAAAAACAGTTTGCATGTTCTCCCCTGTACTTGGTGGGTTTCCTCCGACAGTACACAGACCTGCACATTAGGTTAACTGGCTTTCTCAAATTGCCTGTAGTGTGTGAATGCGCGTATGAATAAATAAAATGGTAATCATCATTAGCTTCCAGACCACAGCGGTTCCATACGGATGGATGGACTGACTGGACTGACTAATGTGACCCACGTAGCATACTTAATAAAGGAACAGTTATCCTTCCACGTTAAGAAAAAATATGCATGTTTTTAAGGCATGAAATTTGTACTGTTAGAAAAACCTAAAATTAAATTCATAAGTTTGTTTGCTTTGTTATACAGCGGGGCACAAAAGTATTTATTTAGCCACCAATTGTGCAAGTTCTTCCACTTAAAAAGATGAGAGAGGCCTGTAATTTTCATCGTAGGTATACCTCAACTATGAGAGACAAAACAAAGGAAAAAAATCCAAAAAATCACATTGTAGGATTTTTAAAGAATTTATTTTCAAAATATGATGAAAAATAAGTATTTGGTTAATTACAAAATTTCATCTCAATACTTTGTTATATACCCTTTGTTGGCAGTGATAGAGTTAAAACGCTTTCTGTAAGTCTTCACAAGGTTTTCACACACTGTTGCTGGTATTTCGGCCCATTCCTCCATGCAGATCTCCTCTAGAGCGGTGATGTTTTGGGGCTGTCGCTGGGCAACATGGACTTTCAACTCCCTCCAAAGATTTTCTATGGGTTTGAGATCTGGAGACTGGCTAGACCACTCCAGGACTTTGAAATGCTTCTTACGAAGCCAGTCCTTCATTGCCTGGGCGGTGTGTTTGGGATCATTGTCATGCTGAAAGACCCAGCCACGTTTCATCTTCAATGCCCTTGATAATGGAAGGAGATTCTCACTCAAAATCTCAAGGTACACGACCCCATTCATTCTTTCCTTTACACAGATCAGTCGTCCTGGTCCCTTTGCAGAAAAACAGCCCCAAAGCATAATGTTTCCACCCCCATGCTTCACAGTAGGTATGGTGTTCTTTGGATTCAACTCAGCATTCTTTTTTTGTTCTATTTTGGTTTCATCTGACCATATAACATTCTCCCAATCCTTTTCTGGACCATCCTCTCTAATGCTCTCTAGCAAACTTTAGACGGGTCTGGACATGTACTGGATTAAGCAGGGGGACACGTCTGGCACTGCAGGATTTGAGTTCCTGGCGGTGCAGTGTGTTACTGATGGTAGCCTTTGTTACTTTGGTCCCAAAGGCTCTCTGCAGGTCATTCACTAGTTCCCCCCGTGTGGTTCTGGGATTTTTGCTTACAGTTCTTGTGATCCTTGGTTGAGATCTTGCATGGAGCCCCAGATCGAGGGAGATTTTCAGTGGTCTTGTATGTCTTCCATTTTCTAATAATTGCTCCCACAGTTGATTTCTTCACCCCCAGCTGCTTACCTATTGCAGATTCAGTCTTTCCAGTCTGGTGCAGGTCTACAATTTTGTTTCTGGTGTTTCTTTGACAGCTCTTTGATCTTGGCCATAGTAAAGTTTGGAGTGTGACTGTTTGAGGTTGTGGACAGGTGTCTTTTATACTGATAACTGATGCCATTAATACAGGTAACGAGTGGAGGACAGAGGAGCCTCACTAGAGCATTACTTTATCGCAGATAACCCAACACATCTTCTTAAGAGTAGCCGTGCACATAATTTGCCATGTGATGCCATGTCTTGGTATCAAAGGTAGGGAAAACATGCTGATTGTGCATTTTGTCTTCACACTACCATGCCCTTTTTCAACGTTGGATCAGTGGAATGCTACAACTTGGTGAAACGCAAGCAGACGCCGCCTAACGGTTTGAGGTCGCTAGGAATACCATTTCCAGACTGGAACAAATTCTGAATAACTGGTTCCACTGCTGATCGCACTATGTCTGGACAGACATGACAGACTAATTCGATGGGGGCGTCATTTTGAGAAATCGGGGTTCCAGAGTTATTCCTGAGAATTTGTCGGAATATTCACAGCTGGACATGTTGGACATGCGAGGAGTCTGCACTGCATGTGTGTTATGTTAACCATGCAGAGATAAACTTTTGAAACTGTAATAAATTACATTTCCTTCCCTTGCTACACCCACTGTCCTTTTTAGATAAACTGCATGGTGGAAATGATATTTGTGCCTAAGGAACACGGGCCTGTCTTCAGGCTGGAGCAAGCCCACACTGGTCCAAACACAAGCGCATACTCACACTTGACCCTATCAACCCCTGCATTTTACACCTCAACCACTGACACGTACAGTATTTCTCAAGCACCTCCAACACCAATACAAAAAGTAGGTCAAAGTCAAACAGAACTAAGTACACACATCTAGTTCATGTCCTAACTGTCTCTCTTGTTTTTTGCTTTTAATCACCGCCGTGGCACAGAATCTTGGTCACACCTCTGTCTCCGAGGCCCTACCTACAGCTTAAATGAGCCTAGGCACACAAAAGAGATCATTTTTCCCTCTCATGGGGGGATTCCACACAGATCATCTCCTTCTCTGCAGATTACTTAACTCTATGTTTTAATAGAACCTTTGTTCCACTACACGACCGGCACATTACGCATCGCATGTGGGTAAAATCCAGCTGCAAGTCCAGATGTTCCCGTCACATCTGCCTTGTGGTAATGCCTTGTAGCTTTCTGCTGAGGTCAGCGTTAGTCATGGTCTAGTTGTTGCAAGGGTCTCGCGTTTAGAAAGCCAGCACCAGATGTCACTAAAGAAAAAAAGAAATAAAAATTGTCCCATAAAATTCTTTTATAGTTCACGTTTGGATTTTATGTTACGTCTCATGAAAACAAACCGACATGCCCATGCTGATTAAATTAGGCATGAGCTCAGCATCATCAAAGGGGCTTTTCACTTTACTTTAAGTCCCACATGGATTATTTAATATTAGAATTATAATACTGTATGAAGTAATGCATGTAGGACTGACATTGTTTTTCTGTAATACCTGTACTCCTGCAGATTTACACAGTTATCCAGTCGGCCAATCATGTGGTAGCAGCGCAATACAGAAAATCATGCAGACACACGTCAGGCAATTGTTCACATCAATCATCAGCATGGGGAAAATCGGTGGCACGATTGCTGGTGCCAGATGGGTTGGTCTGAGGATTTCAGAAACCGCTGATCTCATGGAATGTTCATTTACAACAGTCTCTGAGGCTTTCTTCATGGTTTCTCAGGGAGTTTTTCCTTGCCATTGTTGCCTCCAGCTTGCTCATTAAGGACAAACTACTCCATCTCCCGGATCACGGGAGGACTGGATCCTGGCTTAGTGGAGTCACGCTGGATAAGGTGCTAATTAATTGCAGGGCACACAAGCACACACAGTTTAGCACTACAGGCAATTTTGAAACACTAATTAGACCAATCCGCATGTCTTTGGCCTCTGGGAGGAAATCAGTGAAGGAAAACCAGCAAGCACGAGAAGAACATGCAGACTCCACTCACACAGACCAGTGGCGGGAATCAAACCCTCCATGCTGGAGGTGTGAGACCACAGCGTTTCCCACTAAGCCACACACTGGAAATGAATTAAAACCGAAAACTCAGGGCTGGAAAAAGGTCTTATAGATTCAGATATTATTAGAGCAAGTTAAAGATAAAATCTTTAAGAATAATCTAAGCATCCAATACGTTTCCATGTACAGCACTGTATATGAGTGCAGTATTGTTCTTCTAAGATCATACGCTGAAACAAATCCAGACAAGAAATTCTTACAAAGTCTGGCACACCCTTCATCACTTGTTACACCACTAAAGCATAACGAGCATATTTAATCTCTCATATCCATTGATGAATGCGGGGCTTTCTGCATCTTGAACCCCTTCCAGTCTCTATTCACATAAAAGTCTCTGATGTAAAATCTACTTGTTTATTGGGGCCTTTGAAATACTGAATGCCTAAAAAGAGAGTTCTTAGTGTTGTTGGAAATCAAACTGATCCACATGATGATGAAGAATGAAGCGAGTGGAAGTCTTTGATGACTCTTCTTTCAGTCAGGTGACTTTAATGCAAGTGTACACATGGTATGTTTTAGCCAATTATCGCTACACTTGATGTAATAACAGGAACTTGTTTCATAGATGTTCCATAATAGCTGTAAAGTCATACCCTCACCAGCATCCCTTTTTTTTTTTTGGCTCTTGATGTTAAAGAACTTTCATTGTCTCTGCTATTTCGCTATTTCAGAAATGTTCATAATAAAATGAACACATTTGATATGTATAATTTTGCAAACAGTCCTTTAGATGATTAAAAAATATTCATTAACACCTTCTGACCAATTATATGCAATCCACAGATGTAAAGAACAATACTGTGCATAAATTATCTACACATCAAAATTAGAGTTTTGGAGAAAAACTTCAAAGGAAAAAAAAGTCTGTCTGAAAAGCTTATGATACCTGCCAGTGCAGTGTGAATATTTTCTTTATAATTAATCATACTTTTCATGTATAAATAAATGCAAAAAATAAGAACCAGCTTATTATTAATAGTTTATTTTATTAAAAAAAAAAAAAAAAAAAAAAAGCAAGTGAAATACACAGTACGCCTTAGCACAAAGTCAGAAATGTCCCAGTGATGAGAGGCAGATCCAGCAGCTCTGATGCCTTCAGCTTATCATAGCGTTTCTCTCTTTCTCTCTCTCTACCAGGCAGGGGCCGTGTTGGCGAGTCGTCGCATGCGCCTGGGAACACAAAAACAAAACTAATTAAGCGACGTTTCAGGAAAAGCTCACAAAGTATTATAAACTTTATTCATCTTTTTAAATCATCTGCAGGATACTTATCACCATATATAGTTAAAGATGTCAGCAAAGCACAATAAAATTATTTTAGTGAATCATTAGAGTTTCATTATAATCCATCTCTCTCTCTCTCACCTTGTGTTTCTGTCCTGATCTCTGATCTTCTTTTCCATTTCTGCGTCTGTCAGCGTTTCCAGCAGGGGGCACCACTGATCGGCGTCACCTGTGTTCCGAATGGCGATCTCTACTGTCGGCAAGGGGTTCTCACTAAAGAAAAAATACGATATTGAGGTCACAGGAGGTCAGCAGACCAGACAGATGTGCCAGATCATGACTGCATGTTGGAGAGAAATGACATTTCCACTGGTCACCCTTAAGGCATAGTGGTGAAGGAAATCTGCAGAGATGCCTTTAAATGATTGTATTATTAATTATTATTTACAATTTCTACTTTAAGGAAATGTTTTTATTTAGTTCATGCACAAAATATCAATCTACTAAAATATTTCATTAACAATATGACTTTAGGGCATGCAGTGGACATAATGAATCAGTGAAACAAAACGTCAGTGTTACTTAAGTTAATTGATTGTAAATATATCTCATAATTAACTTTATAAAAAAAAGAAAAAAAATATCCACCATTTTGCACTGGTGTCCTGGTAATAGTAAAAAATATATATATATTAATAATAATAATAATAAAACTAATTTACTGTTGCATAGCAACTTTTAGGAATGAACCCTGCAAAAAATCAAGTTAAAAAAATGAATTATAAAAAAAAAAAAAAAAAAAAAGAAGAGATGAGGGTACTCAGCTTCCCAGGGCATGAAGGTGGAAGTGGGGGTAAACGTGAGGGTAAGGAGGGAGAGAAGGTCAAGAAATTTTGAAGTATATTGACCTGAAATCAGACCTATTGGAACAGACAGTGGGAGAAGCAAACAATTAGAAGATTATAGCAAAGCAAAAAGCAATGATGTTAAAACAGGTCATAAGGTGCATCCACTTGAGAGCCTGGTCTCAATAGAACATTTTACCCCACCACCCCCACAAAACACTACAACACTGTGTTCTGTCTGCACTAATATGTCGGCTCTCAACTGGATACACCCTACAGTTTTTTTTTATATGAAATTAATATTAACACAAAGATAAGCCAAAGCTTCTAACCTAAATCATTACATCACATTGTTTTGTCTTTTCTGCCTGACCACTGAACTACATACACTAATCATACAGCATACAAAATAATAAAGATAATAAGCTGTGTGTAAGCACATTACAAAAGCAAAAGCAATGTGATGGCACATGCATAATGTTACCTTACTAATAGCACGCTAAGAAAATAATCAGCTGAAGGGAAAAGGAAAAAAAAATATATAGACATATATGCATATTTGAAAACTTGTTAGTGAACTAGCTGTAGTGTTTATATTGCATATCATGGTGTGAATCTGTGTGTAGTATGGCTGCAACATCTCAGTTCAACATAATCAAATATGTCAATTAGGACAATCTATTAATGTGTTTATTTACAAAACATCACGAAGGAGTATAATTTAAGAGTTTGTGCATACTGAAATTGACATCTGCTATTTTGTACTATAAAGTGAAGTTGTGCTGAAAGCGAGCAAAAGAAAGCCCTTCAATCCTTACTATGTAAATTAGAGGCAACAGCTGGATTAATAGTTTAATAGGGCCTGTTAGGTTTGCATCAAATACTGATTCAAATAAAGATATCCGATCATTTCGATTACAGTTTAAATTGTCATTATTCCATTTTGTCCAAGTCTTTTTGTGATTTAACCTTTAAAACTCAAGCGGCATGGAGTCTTGCTGGCAAAACAGCCGTGGTCAATAGCCAATTTAATTTAAAAAAAAACAAGCAGAAATTAAAATTTCTGCTTACTCAGACAGCCTGGTGTGTCGACGGGGGAGGCTTCAGACAGCAAATTTTCAGACATGTTAAGTACAACTAAAGTTAAAATTACTTTTAAAACGTGCATTTTTTTTTTTACAGCTACCGGAATATGTAAAACGACATCACGAACGACACATTTTTTTTTTATTTTCAGTTATAGAAACAGCCAAAAACAACCATAAAACTAAAACTCTTTGATCATGTGCCCCGTTTTCTTTTTGCTCAGTCATGTTTGTATATTTGGTTAAAATAAATATATATATATTGTAATTTATGTTGCCTAGACTGTGCTGAAAAACAACAGCAATGTAGATGTATTTTACGATTGATGACGAAATGCAAAGCGAAGCAGACTGCAATGTCTGTCCTCTGTCAAAATACCAAGGGCAAACGAATAATCATTTGTTGCAGCCATAATGTGCATTAACCTCCCAAAAAAACATGTCCTGTTTACTATTCACTGTAAACAGGACATGTGTGCATGTGTTTGTGTACACATGTGTGGGGTTAAACAATTCAGTACACTAACAAACACAAGGATGGAAAAATAATCAGTGTTTAAATGTATTACAGTTCTCAGATTCTATGTCGATGCATAAAAGGTAGCAGAGCTCAGTCTGCTGAAAAGAACTGAACAGAAAAAATTAAGGATCGTTGTGAGACTATTTCAATCATCACAAATCCTTTTTCATTTTAGAATTCTCTGCCTTAAAAAAAAAAAAACAAGTTTAAAACATCTGTGGAATCAACTATGCAGTGCTGCCTTGGCAAGTCTGATCTGGATTAAATCATAATGCAACAAACAACAAAAAAAAGCCTATTTCTGCTCACAATAAGGTTTCATCTAAGCGAGGAGGAGGAAAATAAACATGTTGTCTTAACAGTATAACTGAAAAAGAGAAAACCGCAGACACGAAAGATCTTTCCGATCTACATCTGTGAATCCGAGGCTTAAAGAAGGACATCAATGTAGTTTACATGAAAATAAATACACATTTATTTTGCCTTCTAAAACTGCTGTGGGCCGTTCTGGTGAAGCCTGGGCATCGTTAGCAACTATGATCCGAGCCATTAGGAAAACGCAAGTCTTTAACTGGTGACTGAAACAACGATGAGTGGAAACAGTCACGTCCTTAACTTGTCCTGAACGTCCTATGGTGTTTGGAGGCTCAGGAGGGAACGAGGACCTAATTAGACTTTAAGCATTAGAAATAGTGGGGGGGGGGAAATTATTCAGTTATGAATCGCAATTCTTTTGTGTTACCATACAGGTAATGCCACACTGACTCCAAAATCATTTTTTTCTTTTCTTAAGCTTTGTCTGAGCGGGCGCTAATTAGTTGAAAATTTTCTGCGTTAGAAGCCCCACTCTACTCTCAAGTACACTCACTGTCAAGTTGAGGTTTGAGACTTGCTTTAAATTATATGAACGCCCCAACAATCACACCGTGTATCAAACAGCATCATCGCGTTACAAACTATTCAATATCAGTAACGATTATTACTACAACTAACACAAACAACTTTTCCTATTACTTATATTTTTCCGTATTTTTAAAAACACTTATACAGCCTTTAAATTTACCAACATAAGCTTTAAAGAGCTTGCAGGTATCTGTTTAAATGTTTACCATTACTGTGTATATTACTGTAGAGTACATTGCAGTTTGATTTACAGTAAAAATGTGTAAGCACTTTTCTAGTGGCTCTGTCTTAATTTAGATAAACATGTGGCAGCTATTCTCTTCTCTGGTGGTTTCAAAAAACCCTGCTGTATATATTACACTAGAGTCTGCTGATTAAATTCTATATTTAAACATTTCAGTTCAATAGTGCTAATGTTTGTTTGATTTGTCTTAAGCAACTATATTTTAAGACATGTTTTGACTTTTGCTAATTTTTTACATGTCAAGTGTCATACAAAGTGATTTTCCCCCCTGCCAATCGTCTGCTCCACACTCCATCCAGGAGGTGGCGGTATTGCACAAAACCAGCCCATAGACTCGCACATGACTTACACCATTAGTAATAATTTCACAAAACAAGAGTATATTACAAATTTAGTTTGTATTTTTCAAGTCATGTGACCCACAAACAAAACATTTAAAACATTAAGTTAGCTAAACACACGAGGAGAGACCAGGTAATGGTGTATGTTGTGAAATTTCAGCTGTTGTATATTACAGACTTTTATCATTAATCTCCGGGTGTTCTTAGTAAGCAACACTAATGATGACTTGACGAACTACCAGATTTATGATACATGTAATGTTGAACTATCACTTAGTAAAAGAAAGACAGTATAAGCAGAATATCAGCACAGTTTACATTGTCATGTCAGTTTCTGATGTATTTCTCTCCCCTCCTCACCCTCTACCCATCACTCTGCTATCTGTTCTGCTTGACATGTGACTGAGGTCACTGGTGTATTTAGCCATGATAAAACAAGTGTGGTTAAAATTTGGATTAGGAAAAAAAATATATATATCTACCTAATTTATGTTTAGAAGAACCACTAATTTAATAATAAATATATATTTTTTAAATCCTATGTGAAAGTACTTAATCAGTAAAAGTAACAGAAGTACATTACATATAATGAATATTTAGTTAGAAACTGATAAAGCTGTTTTTTTTTTTAAAGGTTTGGATTAAATTGAACGCAAGACAAAATAACGACTGCTTCCGTTTTACATTTGGTTTAAATCTGTCTGAGCTGAATAGAACTTATTACACTAAACTAAAACAAAAATTATTAGTAATCTTACATTTGACATTTCTTAAATCAAATTTCAATAATTGTTAAGCCTTTTCCCTTTTGACCCTGATACTCAATACACTGTTTGGCGCTTGCTTGTTTGTTTTCATTAGTACTAGATGAATCCGTCTGTGCGTCTCACCTGAAGGCGTACGTCCTCTGATGCCAGCTGAGCTGGCCACGAATGCTGTAGGCGATGGTGGTGACAAACTCTCCTCCGAGGCCGAGCTCAGAGCAAAGCTTCAGTGCGAACGTTTCTGGAGAGTTCTCCTTCTCTGACATGTCCCATTCAAACTGGTCCACCAGGGAAATGTTTCCCACATGGATGTTCAGCTAGTAAAGCAAAAATGTGCCACATGTGATGATCTATATCTTTTTTTCCAGTTTTACACTAATTAGTAATTAAGTCTGATTTGCTAATAGTTTTTTTGTTTTTTTGATGCATCCTGTACAGATGCTCTACCTTGATGATGACTCTCTGATCAGTCTGTTCGTCCAGGATGCTGTCGGTAGGGTAGGACTCTATCTGCTGCCGGATGGCAGAGGCGATGGCTGGGACGAATGTCAACGGGTTTAGGTCCAAATCGTCACACAGTATTTCTGCAAACATCTCTGGCGTCATGAGCTTCTCTGGAAAGAAGAGAGACGAATTTGAAGGAATCACTATTATGTGCATTTTAAAACCATATCGCTTATTATTTTTCAGTAACATCATCGTCTTGAATGTTCTGCAGAACTACCGTTCATGTTCCAGGTGAAGGCGTCTCTGAGCTTCTGGCCGTCGATCTCCATGTCCAATCGGATTGGAACCAGAACCTCTGTCTGCGATGCATTTTCGTGGATCACTGCTGGGTCGTGGTCATCGAAACTGCAAAAGAAAAAAGGTGAGGAGCCACACATACACAAAACATGTGCATTACACTGTTCATATTTAAAATCTTTAATCAGAGTTTAAAAGGGAGTCATACGATACTCTTCACTGTCACTACATGGCTAAATATGAGAAGAAAAAAAAGGGGAGGAAAAAAAAACAAAAACAAAAAAAAACACACACACAACCCAAAAAATAACTTCTGACAACCGACCTTTTAAAGTACAGAAAGGACCAGGGTCATTAGCAATGACATCACAGATAAAAGCAAACATGCATTTGTTTTGCTATGTCAGCTTATTATTTTATAGCAAGATCACTTACGAATTTTATGGAGGAATATGTCAAAGTTTTGCTTGTCCAAATGAACATTAAATTAAAATGTAAACACATGAAGATAAAAATAACTGGCTGGGTGAATAAAGAACATTCTGATTTCTGGATGACTTAAAAAACACACTGAACTCATCTGAGTGTGGGAGTAGAGGAGGAAGCTGGATCATACTTTTTAAACAGTCGTGTTTGCTATTTTTTCAAGCATCAGCAGAAAACAAGCTTACTGCTGATAAACAACGTGACCTCTGGAGTGGATGTTAGAGCACAAATCCAGCCAAGCCAAACTGCAGAATGCTGCTGGACTGTCAGCCTAACACAACTAACCAAGAGGAGGAAGGGGTGCATGCTGGGGCTGGGTCACTGCCTTGACTCCCACACAGGACAGCTTGTTTAAATTCAGCCTTAAAGTCATTTCCTTACCATGGTTTCTTATGAACAAGTTTGATAATTACATTGTGTTGAAAAACAATTAATTAGAAGAAAAGAACGTCTGATTATTGTATTTTCTGATGCGCACAAATTTTGGTGACACTTATGCTATTATGAATGATCTTCTGCCCTAAATTAAAGTTTTTTCAGATTCAGGACAACGTGCCCCTTTTGCATCTCTTTGATCTTCAAAGCTCACTCATCAGGAAAGGAGAAAGTAGGTTGAAGGGTTGAAAGACTCTACTGCTTTTTGGACCACCAATTTTGAAAAACTTACAGCACTTGGAATCTAACAATATTAAAGCCTGTTCTCTCAAACAATCCAGTAACTAAAGCTCTGGCACCTACGGTTCCTCTGATGTGAGTAAAAGAGTCACAGGAATCTCGTTGGCTACAAAGGTAAAGGTTGTTAGACTATTTGTGCCTGCGAGTTTCACGTGCAGGACCCAAGGCCCCTCAACTCAGACACACTCCTTGGCATCACCGGCAGTACATAGACTTGTACCTCTGTAATCGTATGGACTAGAAAGAAGGCGTTTTAGGCAAAATGCTCCTACTTCAGAGTTTCTCCAGGAAGTGTACCTAGTTATTGTTTATTATTAACACAAGAACATAACCCATAATAGAAAACAACAGCTGTGTTATTTAAGTATACTACTTTAATTTACCCTAATTAGCACATTTTAAAGTGCTTTAATCCTTATATAATTGCATTATAATTAAAATGAAATTTGGATATCTAAAAAGCTGTAGATTAAGTCTAGCATGTGATTTCTCACCACAGGGGGAAGGTCCTTTTCTTGTCTCGTCCCATGCGGTTTCGGTTGATTGTGGTGGAGCAAGGTACAGCGTCCAAGTGGTGGGAACTGTTGGGCAGCGTGGGGACCCACTGACTGTTCCTCTTGGCCTTCTGCTCCCTGATAATGTCAGAAGATACAAAAAAATTAATCAGTTTAATTATTTTGTGACATTGAGGAAAAAATATATGACAGGCATAATACATTATAAGGGACTCTCTGAAGGTATCTCTTTACCTGAGGTAAGCTGGAGGTTCTGTGCTGATGGACACGGCCTTGTACTTCTCATCATTCCCCTCGAAGATCTCTTCGCACTCAGACGCCTTCAGCAAAGTCACACTGGTGGCTAAAGTTGAGTAACCATGATCTAACACAAAATAAAACACTGCACAAACTGCTGTCCAGAAGCAGGACTAAAAGCGCTTACTGGAAACTGAAAATGTACTTGCAAGACAACTCGATTACGTTTAGGTCTAACATTCGTGAATCTTCTGCTCAACTCATATCAGATTTCAAACAGAAATAAATTTTTTCTCTGCTAAACGATGATTATTATTTTCGTGTTTAAAACACATTCTAATCTTGCTATACATAAGTTTCCCATTTGTTTATGTCCAGACATATCAGTTGAACAGAAGATAGACAGATTGTTTTTAAACTGCTTTCTGGACTGTATGTCGTATGCATTTTTGTTTTTAATTCATGCACGTTCTACATAAAGGCCTGCGAATCACTTACCGTGTGAGGACGCTGCGATTTTTTTCCTTTCCTCTACTGATGCAAGTCTGCGCCACAACGACGGGTACCTTTTGTACAGCGACCCTCTGAACATACGCAGGTAATTTCCAACCTGAAAAGTAAGAATGCCAAGAAAGATGAAATGATTACACTTTAATGAAATGTAGAATCGCAATACACTAAAGGAACTGAACAATCAGCATTCAAAGATTTGCGTTATTTTTACATAAAGGTGAACAATGCAAAGGGGCTTTAGTCTGTCTATCCCCCTCATGTCCTCATTTGTGCACTCTTTGCTCAAAAAGATCAGCATTCAACGCTCTCACCACTGTCATCATCTCATAGCTCACTGCACTAAAGATGGGGGTGTAAAATAAATAAATAAATAAAAGGATTCAGTTATGAATCGTGATTCTTATGTGTGCTTATTCACGTATCGCCACACTAAATCTATTTTTTTAAGAACAATTTTTACATTTATAATATAGATGACCTGGTTGACCAGCCAGTGGCCAGAATTGTCTGGTTTGCATATTGATAGGCTGTGACCGGTGACACAGAAGATACACATTTTTATGGCATTACAATAAAAAAATTTGCGCATAATAGAGCTTCCAATATGCCTTTTTCTCTAAGCTCTGTAAATGAATTAGTATAATCATTACACACGCTTACACCAGTCTCAAAATACCGGGAACGCTAATTACTCATTACAAGCCCAGTGTGCCAGCATTAGAATCCGCGCGTGCCACTCAACCCACAGCCACTCAACGTCATGTTGAGTTTTGAGACTTTCTTTGAGAGTTTGAAAGTTTCTTTATAATCCTGAACTATTCACACATTTTAATTTCATGTGGTAGGAGTGAATGACTTGCTAAGAAATAATAATTATGACAGATATGTGCTTCTGAGTTAAATGTTAAAGCTAGTTTGTAAAAAAAAAAAAAACTGTCATAATGACTACATTTAATTGATAAAGCTAAACTTTTTTTTTTAGATTAAGAACTGGTACAAAATCAAAGAGAAAATATAATCGGAATATAGCAGAACCTCGATTCACGAACACCCTGCGGTACAATCAGTTTACAACCAAATAATGCGCCTAAAGTTTGTCTCGATTTACAAACACCTCCTCTGAACACGACCCAGAAACCGCCATGCCAAGCTGCGGCTATCAGCTGATCAATAGCCAAAAGTGCGCCGTGGAGCATCTTTCTCTTGTACAGTTCTATTTATATTTAGTGCTGTATTATTTTTAAGGCTTTTTCTTACTTTGATGTATTTCGTTTATATAACAAAATCTGCTTTGTCTTTCGGCTGTTCCCTTTCAGGGGTCGCCACAGCGAATCATCTGCCTTCATCTAACCCTATACTTTGCATCCCGTTCTCTGACACCAACTAACTTCATGTCCTCCCTCATTACATCCATAAATCTCCTCTTTGGTCTTCCTCTAGACCTCCTGGCTGGCAGTTCCAACCTCAGCCAATATATTCTTCAACCTTCTTCTACCGATATATTCACAACATCTTCTCTAACCATGTCCAAACCGCCTCAATCTGGCCTCTCTGACATTATCTCCAAAACATCTAACATGGGTTGTCCCTCTGATGAACTCATTCTTGATTCCATCCATCCTTGTCACTCCCGTTTGTCATCCTGTCCAACACCAGAGCAAACGAAAAAGGGCTTAAAGCTGACCCTAGATGCAGACCCACCTCGACCTTGAACTCTTCTGTCGCACCTACAGCACATCTCACCCCTGTCTTACAGCTCTCATACATGTCCTGCCCCCACTAGGGCTGTAGCTGAATAGATTAGTAATTGAGTATTCTACCAAAACTGTAATCGATTAATCGAGTAATTGGATAAAATGTACTTTTGCTTAATTAAACAGCAATGTAAAATATATAAGAGAAACAAAGGTTATTAAAAATAAACATTGTCATTATTCACAATACAAGGAATACCTTATCCCCCTATCTCACCTATGCGGTTCGACTCGCAGTAAGATGCGGGGTTGGGCACCGTAAGTCGCTGTGATTGCTCGCAGACATTTCGCAAATGTCTGCAAGGTCCACCAAAAAAAATTAACATGGTTAAACATGTTTAATTTTTCGCATGGTGAATCATGATGCATGGTACTTCCATGCTCTTCTTCTTCGTTGGTGTTTACTGGCAGCTTGCATCCGGAAGCGCACTTTGTCAAAAGCGCGCCGGCAACAAATAATTATGCAAAAACATAACGCAAGCTTTTAAAATTAATTAAACAAAGCTTTAAGGCAGAAGATTTTGCCTCGATCATTTTTCTAATCAAATTACTCGAGGAATCGTTTCAGCCCTATGCACCACTCTAACATTTATAATTTAGATGTATAAACATGTACAATTTATATTTTGTTTATAACAAAATATAAAAGTTAGAGAACTAATTAACTCTATTTACATTATTTATATTTACATGCATCCCTGTGGAATGACCAAATCAGGTGAAGACCAGACCGGAGGAATTCATTCTTTTGGTTCCACTGTATTTATAAAACCGAGATTACAGAATCGCAACATTAATCGAATTTGCTGAACTACAGTGAATGTGAATTCACTGATTCTGTTTAATGTCCGCCTTGTGACGTCACGGTGCGACACAACCGCTAGCACCTCACAGGAATTACAAAATATAGTAATCAACGAATTATCAAGAAAATCGTCAATATAAACACATTTACTGTGTCTCAGATCTGAGTTTTTTCTTTAATATCAGGACCTTGTACATAACTGCAGGAGAGAAACAGCCAAGAATTGGGTCTTTGTAGCCACTTCATGCTAAACAACCCAGATAATAAACACTACACACAAAATAAGGATACGGTTTGGACCAGGTTATAAAAAAATAAACACACCAAACTGCATAATTCTTTAAATAAACTCCCAGTTTCTCATCTATCCATTCATTCATTCATTCATTCATTGTGGACGCGACAAATGCTACATCCTAACTAGCATGCTAGCTAGCTAAGCATCAACACACTAACAAAAACGAGACGTGCTTGGTCTCAGCACAAACCTACAACAATACCCAACACAAACACAACATTTAGAGACTTTGATAGTCTGATTAAAATCATACCTCTGAACCTATCATGTAAAAATCGCCATCTTCTTCGAGCTGGAATTTTATCGGCTTCTGACCGAATGTTTTACTCAGCGCCATCTTTAGCAGACACAATACCCTACACTGCGCATGCGCAGCACCAAGACACGGAAATACTGAGAACCGCGAGTATTATCGACCCTGGCGATTTTTTTTAAAGGGCTGGCGATAACGATAAACATTTAAAATCAGTGTTTTATTGAAACGCTGTTTTAAAAGAAGCGCTAACATGACTCTAAACCAGAGGTGTCAAGTAACGAAGTATAAATACTCCGTTACCTTACTTAAGTAGAAATTTTGGGTATCTATACTTTACTGGAGTAATCATTTTTCAGCCGACTTTTTACTTCTACTCCTTACATTTTCACGCAATTATCTGTACTTTCTACTCGTAAATTGAAAAATAGCCTCGTTACTCCTATTTTATTTCAGCTTGTCATTCAAAAAACAAACAAACAAACAAAAAACATCGGGATAAATCGCGCATTCGGACGGAGCGAATTTGATTGCGGTTGGATTCCGACACCATATTGGTTGGCACGCGATCCATCGCACCTGCACATGACGTCACATCACCCTCTCCAGCAGAGACGTTAGAATAAAATAGCAGTTTCGGTTGATAATACCCCTATCTCACCTATGCGGTTTGACTCGCTGTGACCCCTATATCACCTACGCACCAGGAAGGTAACTATATATATATATATATATATATATATATATATTTTGGATGAATCATTCATTCTGACAGCACTAATGTTTATTGTAGACAACCACACAAGGGTAATTGTTACTAAGCCTGCCCTGGGTGCACTAATTTTCCTGTATGTCGCCCTCACAGATTCCTGCAGCTAAGCTTGGATGTACATTTACATTCCAATAAAGGTTACCGATGACACGCCTCTGAAGTTTGACTTTTTGCACCATTAAAATACTTACAGGCAACTAGTTATCATATCTTCTTCTCCATCAAACATGTTAATGCTCAGTAGTACACATATATGGTTCTTTAATGTATTTGCATTGGACTAAAATGCATTCTTTTTCAATAACCATATACAGTATCCAAAATCACTATGGCCGTTAAAAAATACAACAAAAAAACAACACCACATTTTTCTTTTTTTCTAAATGACGCAGTATATAGGCCCGTGGCACAGCCTAAACTGTTATCCTTAATGCTTTTTTTCCCCCTCACGTTACTTTTACTTTTATACTTTAAGTAGTTTTGAAACCAGTACTTTTACACTTTTACTTGAGTAAAAAGCTTGAGTCGATACTTCAACTTCTAAAAAAGGCTTTTTAAACCCTAGTATCCATACTTCTACTCAAGTAATGAATGTGAATACTTTTGACACCACTGCTCTAAACAACGGATTTCTTTAAAAGTTGTATTCGGTGCACTTAGTAAAATGAATTTGTACAGTACGTACTCCTTGTGCTTGGTGGGTTTCCTCCAGGTGATCTGGTTTCCTCCCACAGCCCAACGACATCCAGATTAGGCTAATCGGTGTTCCCCAAATTGCCCATGGTGCGTGTGTGTGTGTGTGTGTGTTGTATGCATGTGTGCCCCGTGAAAGATTGGCACAATATCCACGATTTATTTATCCACATGTGCATTTTATAGATAAACTAGAGGTTCATCTTTGGTTTAAGTTTAATTGAAAGAACAAAATGCATGTTATATAATTCATGACGTTTATTGACTTAACCTGTAAAATATTGCAAAGTTCTATTAATATTGAACAAATAGTATTCCACAGCTGTGCCCGTTCCAAAGTTTCCGCGGACCTTAGATCTTAGCATGATCTGGGGTTTCAGTAACTATGAGCTTGCGTGAGCTCACAGACGCCCCTGTAGAGTTGTGATTAATGTTGTAGTACGAAGTACCTCTCATCCCTTCCCTCTGAGAGAGCTCGGCCAATCAGCTCTCTCTAGACCTCCGGCTGCAAGAGGTTACAGCATCACCTGGGAATCGAACTCGCGATCTCCAGATAATAGGGCGAGCACTTTACCACTGCGCCACTCGGAGGACAGCAGCCCTTACGTTTATATTTAAAAACTAGAGGTTACCTGCAGCTCCACCTGCGTGCTACCATTACCTGCCAATGGAGTGTGTGGTCAACTCGCTGTCATGCCTCATGCTGCTCCTAGCACATTACCTACTAATACATTCTGTGAGGAATGCCTGTGACACACCCACAATATGACATAAAAGTTAATGATGATGCTGCCTACTGTTACAATTACTAAGAAAAGCATGTAATATGCCTGTGACCTACCTGTTCAAACACACACACACACGCACACACAGAAACAGAATTTCTGTTTTATATACTCTACCGTTCAAAAGTTTGGTGTCACTTTCTAACTCCATGATTGTTCCTGATTTTCATTTCTTTCTACATTGTAAAGGAATGCTGAAGGCGTCTAAAAATGCATTAATCTCCTTTAAACAGTTAATGGTGAGATGTTTCTGCTACTTCTGCTCTGAAAAGACTTCATAACGCCTCTAATCTGAGGTGCTGTTAATTGGTCATTTTTCAGGCTGATAACTCTAAATGTACTTCTCGTCTGCGGCAGAGGTAGGTTTTGGTCTCGCCCTCCTGGGACGGCCTTCATGAGAGACAGTTTCATTATGGTGCTTGACGGATTTTGCAAACACACTTGACAATACTGTTTTTGCAAGAACTATTACAGAAAGGCTGTGTCTTAAAATAACAACTAACTGTTATGTTTGTTTTTGTTACATAATTACCTAATTCCATATGTGTTATTTTATAGTTTTGAAATCTCCAGTATTGTGCGGGTTACCCATTTTAGTATAGCCTATGTGCTACAATTTAATCCGGCCTGTTGTATGCACCATCGTTCTAGACGCTCTGCAGTCTGATCCAGGGTTTTAGTAGTCCTGAGCTCGGCCTGACCTTCCTGTTTTTTTATTTTATTTATTAATTTGACAAAGAACTGAAAAACACAAACTAAGAGTGCAATAATACAATTTAATAACGAGTATGCTTCCTGCCTTGAAATAAAAATGTGTTATACTCATCAATAAATTGTTAGTTTTCTAGTCTATTTGGAGATTGTAATGGCGATCCTGGCCTGAGATTAGAGCTAATTGTTTTCCTGTTGTTAATTCAACAAATTTGTGACAAATGTTTTTTTAAACATGACATGTGAACGGCCCCTTAGGCCACCATGCAACTTTTACCTCTTAATCATTTTGATATTACAGTGTCTCCTTTAAGAATTGTTGGATTGGTTACTCGGTTTATTCATCCATAAAATACACTTTGCTTATTTAGTTTGTTTCAATAAAAATATTTACATTTAGGCATTTGGCAGACGAGAGCGTCCAGAGCGGCTTAACACAAGTGCTTTAAAGGTTTTGTCATTGGAGAGATCCTTACCCTGTGTTACTAGGTTACTATCTACGTACCATCAAACACTGGTGGGAACTCTCTTTTTTTTTTTTTTTTTTTTTTTTTTTAAAGTTGAGGGGTGTGAGAGCTGTTTCTCATTTGGTGGAACCAGCCATGCGGTGCCGGAGGATCGGAGGGAACATGCTGTGCTGAGAGGTAAGTGGGTGCTGGGGTGTTTTTAGCTTCGCACTTAAAATTGCCGGTAATTTTCTTATCACTCATCGTTCTTGACCTTTAACCTTGAATGGAAATCAGACCCTGACCTTTGAATATTAAATCTGAGAACCCCTTTCTTAGAGAGTACAAACATTTGATAAGCCAAATAAATCATTAAAACATTAATAAAGCCCAGAAATTCTACAGTACCTGTCCCTACTCACTATAACTACACTTTACCTTGAATTATAATGCAGTTATTTAAATATTACAATGCTTAACACTTATGTTTAGATTCATTTCCTGAATTCATTTATCATCTCATGCTTGAAATATCCTTTTTTTTTTTTTTTACGAATGCTCGTGTATGCTTATGTAGGTGATGAGTTAATAAGATGAGTAATGTTCTCGTTAAATACTCTCCGCCCATTGCATCATCTCAATTTCCTGACAATACATATTCTTGCATACTTTTTTCATTGACTTGATTTTCAGTGTTACTGTGATGCTGACTCACAACATCACATGAAAACTACACCCATTACCAAAATTAGGAAAATGTTTTATGCATTTTAAGCAAATCATTCAAAAATTATTCCTTAACCTCCTCATTAGCTTTTCAATTGATGATTACTGTGGCTCACATTACGCATGACTGTGTGCGTCTACTCTACTTCTGTGCTAGATGTTGTTTTAAATTCTGTTTAATTCTAGTCTCTGTTACTAAAAAAAAATTGGTAAACTTGAAAAAAAAAAGTGAGAGATGCTCGAGATGGGTGAATACCATTTGTTTTTTATAGTTAAACACAGTTAAAAAAAAAAAGTCTGTAATAATGTTTAGCTAACATCCCCTGGATATCTGGGTTAATTAATTTTACACTAAGAGAGCTAATTTTATTTAAAATGTTAATAAAAAAAAATTCTATTAAAACAATACAGTTCCAGGCATCATGACTCGATGGTTAGGACGGTTGCCTCGTACCTCCAGCGTTGGGGGTTTGAATCTCGACTCTGTGTGCGTGGTCTGAGTTCTTCCTGTGCTTGATGGGTTTTGTCTGGGTACCTTTGTTTCTCAACAGTCTAAAGACATGCATCGTTGGCTGATTAGTGTTTCCGTAGTGAAGTAGTGTTGCTAACCCCTGTACCCCGAACTGTTTGGGATGAGCATCAGGGCTCTTGGAACATGTGCCATTCCATAGGAATTAATGGAAATTTGTCCGTATAATACAATATTACTGGCTCATTTTATATATGTATATAAGATTCAGTGTCTTAAATCCAGTCTCACAAAACCAAGAGGCTAAAACGACTATCTCAGGTGGTTAATGTTATTAATAATTCCACTTTGCTGTACTATAAATACTTTTGCTTGTTTCTAAGAGATTAGAAAGTCTTATTTAATTATTTTCCAGCTTTTTCACATCCTAAAAGGGAAGCAGGTGCCATCCTTATTCGCCCCTGATCGGTCGCGATCAGACGTTACTCTTGTTCTTTCGGCTTGCTTGAAGAACGATGAATATGAGCATACTGCTGATGAGGAGTGCCAGGAGAAGCAGGAGGGAGATCCAGGCTCCAGGGTGCAGGGCTCTTCTCGAATTTACACTCTCCTCGGGTAACATATTACTCATACTCAGCATGTAACCCAACGCCCAGCCTAGAGAGGAGTCCCCAGCCTGGCACATACACACACATTCATTATGAACACATTAATCAATATCTGCTATTAATAGTGAGTAATCGAGAAGGGAATCAGGAACATAAGTCCGATTTAGTTGTTTATAAAAACTATAATTCATTTTCAAAAGCTCCTGAGATCTATAATGGATGAACTCACTTTTCTCTGAAAGGAAACTCTGGGGAAGGAGAGATCGTCGAAGCCGTAGCCCTTCAGCAGAAGAACCTGGATGTATACACTAAGCGCACAGTAATCCCTTAGGTATGACTTCTGTTCTGGAAAATCCTTAGACATCTAACGAAGAAAACATTTATTATAGTGCGCAGGATTTAAACAATTCATTGAACAGTACTTCCCATTTTGTCCCACACAGTCGCACCCAATGGTTGATTATTTTTTTCCTTAAACACGATGTCTCGTTGTGTTTTATTCCTTACTTATCAGATATATATACTCCGTGACACTGTGGTACCTTCACGAGGGACATGTTACACACAGCCTGAGCGGCCTGCTGGAGCTGATCCGGGGTGCTGCTGGAAATGCCTGTGCTCATCTTTAGGAAGCTGTGCGTGAAGAAGAAGGCTGAAAAAGCCTAAAAGTATATCACACACACACACACAAAAAAAGCGTATAATTTAAATAATTGCTACTACAAACAGAAAGGAAAGCTAGACTTTTTTAATGGAGTTGTGACATGCTGTACCATGAAGCTGCCACTGGTGTTGGGCTGGAAGACTCCATCAAAGGAGCACCGGGAGAACCGACAGTTTTTGAAGGAGAAGATCTCGGATACATTCCCCAGACAGTGCTGGTAGTTGCCCGTGCCTCGTATGATCAAAGGTGTCTCAGGGTTATATAATGCAGGCCGCTGTGTTTTGATGCAAGGCGAATCAAAGACGTCTCGGAGATTCAGGGTCTCTCTGTGGTCAGAAGGGTAGCACGGATGGTGCACGGTGCCGGTGCTGGTTTGTGTCTAGGAAAAGAAAAAACACAAAAAAGGAACCCCTCATTCGTCAGTACCAAGTGTCTTAAAATGTCCAGTATGATCAGATTGTAAGTTGAGTTCAGGACAGTCTCTAGAATCACAGCAGCAGTCCAGGTAAGATCATCCACTAATATATCTATATATGATTTAGAGGTTGAAAGCAATGCACTACATAATAAAAGATACTTTAGGTGGTCTAAGCCTGTATGTACCGCAAAGAGATGGGCCAGAAGTCGGCGCAGAACCTCCATTTTTCCATAGCACAGGTAGCTGTGTGTGTACAGAGAATAGTCCTGTCCGTAGAGACGCAAAGTCATGCTGTTCTCCAAATCCTCGACTTTCTCCTGGTTGACAAACGTGATCTGAGTGGACGCTCCTCCTAAGTCCAGCGCACCAACCGTCTGTCTGCCCGAGTTTAACCACCGGCCTACAAAGCCATACTGATGAAGAAATTCAATGAAAATCCAAAACCTAGGCCTCTAGAGGGCACTGGATGCACACGAGTGCAATTAGAAACAAACCACACACATTCAGATACCTTGATGAAGTTTTCTAGGAGATAGTTGACGGTGACCCATCCGTAGGCTCCTTCCTCCTTCCCACTCAAGATTTTCACTCCTTTAAATTTGAAAGGAAATGATTTGATGGCTTGTTCCACTTCCTGCAGAACTTGCGTTGACTTCTCAGGGCTGGACATGCTTTGAGAAAGAATAAAAAAAATAAAAAATAAGAGAGGTATGTTTTAACAGAGATCCATAGGATTGTCACTCATACACACTTCAAGAGCCTCATGCCTGCCGTAGCTCCCAGGTACACGGGTGTGAGGTGATGGCGTGCTTGAGGAACGTCCACCATGGCTTGTTTCAGGCATGCTTCCAGACTGCGACCTGCAGCGCCCTGCTGACCAGCATAACTAGAAATACCTCCGCCTGCGGCGCAAAAAAAAACGTGTCAAAGTTACTTAAAGATGAAACAACAAAGAATGGAGAAAAATAGAGGTTTAAGTAATATAGGAATAAAAAGAAATGGAAAAAGGAAATCTGTAAGGTTCAGTTAGATTCTGGATGAACAGTAGTGGTTTTAGTTTGTACAGAAAAAAATCCATGAAATATTATGACATCCATAGGATAAAAAATTATTAAGATATGAAAAACTGTTCCGTTATTCCTCAAAAGTGCCACGTCATATCACACCGAGCTACATTGTTGATTATTTATCCTCGAACTGCCTAGTGTTTTATTCCCTACCCATGTCCGCTTAGAGAAATGATTCAAGACGCATTCTCTGACCTTTCACCTTGCAGTCACTGTGCTGGGTTACCACGCCCGTGCCGTTCTGTTTGTCCGCCGGCCATCTGTACACGTACATGGTCGTGTGAGAGGAACCAGCATCCAGGACGATCCCATACTGTCACAGGGCAAAGAGGTAGAGCGCGTTCATATTCAGTTACAAGCTGCAATTCTGCTTCCTGTACAAGTCACATATTGTGGCAAGAAATACTAAACGTTGCATCTGCCCTGCTTCCCCCTGCATCCTGTATTTCTTAGAATTGGATGGGTATCAGTTTGACATGCCAGAATTGAAGAAATGGACAATGATGAAAGCAAGGCAGATGTACCGGATGCATTTAGTGTTAATGTGAGCGTGTGGGCTGAACAGCTGTACTCCTTTGGGATGTTTCATTCGGAAATGCAAGTATCCCTAGCATAGAAGAAATCTTTTCGGTATGCCACAACACTGTATGAAAGAACACTTTGCTCATCTCCTGCAGACCCGTGTTTACTTGTTTTTGCCCCCTTTGTCTTCTTCTCTTCTGTCAAATTCACTCTAATAATGCATAATAATCCACCACATAAAATAATGCATCAAAAGGTTTTTTGTTTGCTTGTTTGCTTGTTTGTTTATTTGCTCTGCATGTCTTTAAATCTGAGGCAAGGAATCTCTGAAAAGGATTTAATTGCTTCAAGCTTTGTAAACATTTGACACACATTGAGATCACATATTAATCCGGTCTGAATAGGGATAATGATGAAATATACTTCAACGTTTTCAGAAAAACTAAATAAAGCTCTTAAAAAAGTGTGCAAAAAGAGAAGATAGTAAGGCACTAGGCTGGTAAGTAAAGAGTCAATGCAACAGGAATATAAATATATGCATTATGCATATTTCTCACAATGTTTTTAATTCCATCCTTACTCAAACAGCAATAATAAAAATGCATGCTTTTTTATGGTTTAAAGATTCTATTTTGAAAACTGGTATAGCTGGTATGAATGATTACAAGTGAGAAAGTTAATGAAAAGTATTGCATTTGCAGTAATGCATGCCTGATTTGTGATTTAAGTAAGCTATTACCATATTTTGTGGAGGCTCCTGGATCTCATCCACATGCACCGTGAGCAAGAGCAGAGCCACAGACAAGAAGAGCAGAAGCGCAGCCGATGCAACGATCCAACTGCGCCGTTTGTCCATTTTGTCTCCAACTCCTGTTATGGTCTAATGGGGATCTGAGCTGATCTTAATGCTGCACCATGCACGGCCTCGCCATTCAGTGTGATGACTATTACATTAGACACTCTGGGCTGAGTTTCCCACAAGCATCGAAGCACAAAGATCAGTGTGAAATGGTAGAAGGAGAACACTATCACACTTGGACACACTCTCTCTCTCTTTCTCTCAATCTCTCTTTTCCCAGTTAAGATGCACAAAAGGAAACTCTGCCCTAATCAGTAAAAAAAAATAATCTCAGGTCTGAGTGAACTAGATTAGAAATTATCTAAATAAAAAAAAAAAGTTATAAACTATAGCAATTATAGTTAATTAATTATAGTTAATCCTATTTGTCTTCTCTGCAATATCTTTTGTATGGTCAGACATTTCTTAATTTCTGAATTTTCATTGGGGTTGAGGCTCCAAAACCTTAAAGTTACCCTACGTTGTCCTGCTGGAACACTCAAGTCTTTCCAAGTTTTAAACATCTAGCTGATGATTTGAGGTTATGCTAAAGAATTCAGAGGCAGTCCTTCTTCTTCTTCATTATTATTACTATTATTATTATTATTCCACCCATTTTGTGCAGTGCATCAGTTTTCCCACTGTACTCTGTCTCAATCTAGTGATTGCTGTCAAACAAACCTTTTTTATTGTTGACAGAGAGAAGCTTCCAGCTGTAGTCAATCATGGTCAGTAACAGGAAGTGGATAGGCCTTGGGCTTAGCAAAATAAAAGACAATTTGGGGACTTTTAGCACCGCTGAATTAATAATCAAACCAATTGTGCAGAAACACAGTTATAAGAGTAAAACCTCCCTTTATTTCTCTATATAATCCCCTGCTACACTAATGCACTTATCCCAGTGTTTTACTAGTGCTTGGACACCATCAAGGTAGAAAGTTTTCTCATTATTCTGGAGCCATGATCAGACTGCCTGCTTCATGTCAAAAAAGCTGGCCTCCCAAGAACTCCTTTAATGCCCCAAACATGTAGAAATGGCTTGGGGCGAGGTCAGGACTGTACTGCGGCAATATCTTCCAGACGAGTTCCTATAATGTGCAAGTAGTGTTGGTGAATTTGCTAAACGTTCATGGGAAAGACAGCAATGCGCTCTGAGCCACCTCGGTTGGAATCGTCATTTACGGGCATGCAGTGCTGTACTTAAAGTCTTCTGTAAACGTCAATCAGTTTTAGGCTTTCATTCACCAAACATTTTAACACAAGTCCTGGTTTGACTTGAACGCCCCTTGTGTGTTAATAAAAAAAAAAAAGAAAATAAAGAAATGAAACTTTCTTCTTTTTTCTATTAAAGGTATATGTTGTGCAATCAACAATATAATTCATGTTGAAAGACCAGTTCAAAGAACCCATTGAAAGCCCAATATTGCCATGACGGCCAGGTGAGTGTGCATAAACTTACAAGCACAACTGTTTGATATTGCAGCCATTATACAAATTTGCACAATGGAGAGCTATCTCAAATAAAGTCTGTTTGCTTTCAGCTGGAGCTGCATGCCAATTAAAAGAGCTTCTGTGTTCTGCATGACTGACTGCTCTCTAAGTCATTGTCATCCCTGGTGAGGTCTGGTCACATATAGAAAAGCTCTCGGTATACCTTATTTCTTGGAAGACACTATACAAAAGCAAATTATTTCCAGGGAGTCGACACGACTTCATAAAAACCTGTTTTGTTCGTACCTGCTCTATAAGGTGGTGTTCTGTCAGTTTTTTTGGAGCATTGTACGTGTTTTATCACAGTGATACAGTGGTAATAATTACTGTGCATGTTAAATTCATTTGAATAGGGATAATGAAGAAGTATAGTTTCACGTTGCATTCAGGTACTGCGGATTATGGCCAAGGTCCTGGTTCTATTAGCACTTCGGGTCTGTGTGCATGAAGTTTGCATGTTCTTCCCCTAGCCACTCCGGTCCCCCCACAGTCCAAAGACATGCAGATTAGACTAACTGGCATTCCCAAGTTGCCTGTAGTGTGTGAATGCGTGTGTGATTGTTGACCGGAGGTCCTACCATGGTCGTAAAATGTGAATAAATACAGTACAATGGCCGCCCTTGGCCTCCACAGTCCCTAGTTAAACTACATCGGCATCAAACATTTGGGTTTTCAGGTATGTCAGGTAGAACCTAAGTTAGCATGACTTTTATAACATGTCAATTTTAAATGAACTAAAATTCTGTTCATCATCTTGCCTAAGTTGTGCTGAAGAAAAGGACATGTCACTCTATACTGCACAATCCTGAGCCCTGTTTATGTTTATTATAAAGCAGCTATACAAAAATGTTAGGCTACAATAAATACGTTTGAAAACGTGTATCAGTTTATCAAAATGTTCTATTAAGGTAAGTAATATGGTGGGTTCATTTATATAATTTTTTGTTGAAAAATGTGGGAATCTCCAATGTTTTGAATTTTTATTTATTTTTTTATCAACAGAAGACGGGTCATGCGGATTTATATCAAAGTTTTCACAAAATCTTCCGGAATGTGAAAGGTCGGAATCTGATCAGATGGCGTTTCGTAATCTTGCAGAGTCATGGAACAGGCTGTAAAAAAATGTCCCCGGATTAGCCATCCATTGCAATACCTCCACTGTTTTAAAGAGTGAATTGATGTGCTTGGGTTGAATCCAAAGTCTAAGCTGTTCTTGTCTGGCACAGTGTGTGCTGGTGTGTGGGAGCCAAGCTCCCCTGCTCAGTGCATTCAGGCATCTTGATTTCCACTGCTTCTGCTCCAAAGCAAAACTGACAAAGACAGATTCCTGTGAATAGTGCAGTTTCTATTCCAAGCAGGAGCCGTTTTACCTCCACCGGTCCATTTAACCGTGTACAAACCCAAAGCAGGACTTCCCACAGACTGCTACACGCGAAGAATCAGACCGGACAGCAGCTCTGTTTCTTTTTTTTTCTTCACTTTTTAATATTATCTCTTGTAATTTGTGCATTGATTTTTATTTTATTTCTTGTCTCTTTCCTGCATTTATCTCGTACATCCGGAGACAGACAAAACTACATGTATAAAACAAATTCACAATTTCGATTTCTGTTTAAAGTGGAATATTTATTTATGTTTAATTGAATAAAATCTCACACACGTTTACTTCTGGTCATTATTTCCTTCTTACGGTGAACTCGATAGAACTTGCTACAGTATAAATACAAAGTTCAATCAAAATCATTTAAAGGCAGTGTTCATGATATCTACAGTACAACGATACAGTTTCATTATTTAGATTTTTTTTAAGCAATTAAAGCTTTTAATATCACTTGAAATAAACACACCCCACATGAAGATGAAGGATAAAGATCACCAAACAGTACCTCTCCAGTATCATCATCAAAACACACTCACACATACACACAAAAAAAATTTGGTTTAATTATTCTTCACTTTGAATTCACAGTACAGTTCTATAACTCTGTAAAATCTCAATCTAATTCTGTCCCAGTGACTAGTAAAGTCAAAGAGCATGACACTTGGTTGTTCCTTTAACCTTATCTCCGGTCTGTATTTCATAATATAACTTTAATCCAGAGCAGGCGATACATGCAAACGTGAGGGTTTTTCTATAAATGCAAGGCTAAACTGTGACCACAGTAACTCGGCTAAGTGACTTATTGTCATCGTAAACAGACGCATTGTTGACACAAGTTTGCAGCGATTGGATAGGTTCCTGGTGGCCACGCTGCCTTGAATGTTTCCTGTCTTTCGTGGTATTCTCTCTCGTCCTCATGTTGGCCCACTGTTTCTGCAAGAGTGTTTCTAACAGCATGAAGCAGACTCAGCTGACTGTTAGTCCGACTCCTACAATTAGGTGTGACACTTCCATTTAATATGACATCATGTCTTTATGCTTGCGACACCGGTAGTTGGTTAAGACCTATCCCTATTAATCATCTGATCATCCCTGGTTATGGCACGTACAGGATATTTAGGCTTGCTCTAGGGGTTCAGTAATCATATCTTTTATGATTGTTTATGCATTGTCACATGATTTATTTCATTCCTTCTAAGATAAATGGAACACAAACAGAATGCACATTCTGTAACTGTCTTTGTGATTTAGATATGCCTGTTCTTTGGAACGTGAAGTTTTGTTCTTGCACATATCTATCTTTCTCCTATCTGTGCCTTGGGAAACACACTTATCAGTATAAAGGCCACACACTATAGAACACCCAGGTTGTTATCATGCACATAACTAACCTGGGTCTAGTCATCTTAATGCAGTAATAGTTTTTTTTCACCCAGAAAAGAAAAGAAAAATAACAAGACTGTTTTGCATAATCACGCTTTAAAGGTAAAAAAATAAAAAATAAATTAAAAAAAGGAAGCAGCAGCATACTGTAAATGCATCAGCGATGCAAAATCCCTGATTAGACATCCACGCGTCATTACATTCATTCACTAAAAACATTTTACTCTATGTTTACATTACAACCCAAGTTTTAGCCTTGTTCCCTTCCCTTCATCCACAACGGCCTTCATTCTCCTCCGACTCCGGAGGCGCCGGAGATATCGTTGTCTTCATAGCACAGGTGCCACACAAAGATGCACTGGTAGTTCCAGAAGAGCAGAAGCCCCATGACGGCGAGAGCCATCAGGGCAAGAAAGGCCACAATTAAAAGCTTTCTGGAACAAATGGGATGGTGCGTCGCTGGATCTGTGAGAATTGCATGTTCCATATCAGGCTGAGGAGCTGCATAATTACTCAGACATTTTTTCACCCAGTTGCTGTAGGGAGATAAGATGGGTGTCGGCAGCCATCGCTCGTTTTCTCCCATCCTTCCGGCGCTCTGATGGAAGGCGACCTGGAGATATCTCAACCTGAGAACAAATAGTTGTTTTTTTTTAAACTTGTACCACAATGTACAGTACTGTATACTACAGCGCTGAGTGTTTTCCCTACATCGTGTTTTTTATCATTAGCTCAAATATCTGAATAAATAATTTTTGCTAAATTATTATTATTAATTATTGCTTTTAGACGTGTTTAAAACTGATGTATGGTCAAAAGTATGTGGACACTCGACCATTACAACCCGACCTTTCTATCTTATTCATTTAACAGGTCGCACTCTTCTTTCCACTAGATTTCCGAGTGTGACTCTGGACATCAGCGAACCATGCACAGGGACACAGCCATGCTGGATTAGCTTCGCGTTAGACCCATTAGTTCCTGTTAAAGGAAATCTTGAAGCATACCAGGACATTCTAGACACTTGCATGCTTCTTTGTCTCAACAGTGTGGAGAAGATATCTGTATGTGTTGGTAAGATACCATCAAACTGACCACAAATATCATCTTAAATGCCGTCCATGTTACACCAGCGATGGTTCGTGCAGCGTGAAAAAGAGCCACTCAGTTAATATATACAGCAACTGCATTATCATAATAAAGTAAAAAACCGCACATGGTCTTAATTTGTACTTTGCACCCAACACACCCTTGACTTCCATATCCTAAATCCATTTTTTAACAGATTAAAATAGACCAATGAGTTTTATTTTAAAGCTAAGAGGGAGAGAGAAAGTGGAAAGTGGAGATTCCCAAACTTATGTTATTGCTCTCGATTTTTTTTTCAAATAAAACTTTTAAACACAAAATCCATTGTTATTTCCTCGCTACTGTACATGTGAGACGCGTAAAATTAATACTTCATAACCTAAGTTAGAGTGGAGATGTTATCTCGTGACCCTTATGTCATTAGGTCTGATGGAAATGTCACCGTAAGGGTGGGCGTGTCCTTTGAAATTCCTTTTCACCCTCATGAAAGAGATTGTCTGCATGTTTCATGTTTTAATGATCTGACAACAGATGGACACCTGATTTAAGGGTTGTCTTAAATAAACTAGTTGTCCTTTCGTCCCATTCTCACCATGATGGAAGCATCACATCTTTTTATTATTATTATTAATTATTGCTCAGCCTATTAATTTTTTTATTCATACTTGATTTTTAGGACACAATGAAGTATAAAGATGCAATCCCTATTAATATTAGTTATAACATCCAAAAATAATAATAAGTTTTCACTGTCATTTTGGAAAGTTGTTTTGGTTATAATTGTTGTAAAACTTGTTTTAAAAGTTGTTTTTATATAATATTACTAAGCAAAACACAAGGATTAACACTGACATTATTCAACATCCTCTGCATATCATACTTAACATAAAGCATTTAACTGTAATTATATATATGTATATTGAAAATGGTGATAGAGTTTACCTGGTCTCTTCTAGTTCACTCTGGAATGAGGTTTATTTCAGGTGTGTGTCCACGACGATAGATAGAGTAATCTTTAAAAAAGTACAAAACAATGAAATAAAAATAAATTTGCCTTGTAGTCTAGCAGACTTCTTTCCTCGTAAGAGCTGCTGCTGTGTTGTTTTGTTGCTGTATGAGCTACAGGCGTGGATACCGCCCTTAATATTGTCAGAGCATATGTGTGTGTGTGTGTGTGTGTGTGGAGGGAGGGGGAGAGACAGACACAGAGAGAGAGAGAGAGAGAGAGAGAGAGAGAGTTTGTGCGAACATACTGTACGTCCTCATCAGGTTAATTGGACAGAGACCAGAGCAGGTGCTTCCTACATTAGTTACAGGAGAAATTCCCAGAAGTTTCCCTACTGCCTACAAACACTGCATACGGCTTAACCTAAAGGAAAACTCCACCCTGAAATACATGACATATGTTTCTTAAACTGTATGTGATGGATTTAGGGATTTTCGTGCTGATTTGTGAGTTAGTACTTACAGTTGTTCCGTGTCCCTGTGAGAAAGCAGCATTGCATCAGGGACACCTTGCTAGAACAGTTACAATGGCATTTACCAGGAGTAAAAATAGGCATTGATCTTAAATAAAGTGTCAGAACAGAAGGCATTTTCCCCCTTTACAAGACATATAAGATTATACTAAAGAGAAATACAATAGTGAAAACATTACATGCTTTACTCTAGAGAGCAGAGAGCACCGGAGCTCACGTTAACTGGTTTACCCACTCACTCACTTACTCATCATCTGTATACCGCTTTATCCTGTATTCTGGGGGTCTGGAGCCTATCCCAGGAGACTTAGGGCACGAGGCAAGGTACACTCTGTGCCAATCCATCACAGGGCACACACTCATTCACATACTACAGGAAATTTGGGAACGCCAACTAGCCTAATCTGCATGTCTGTGCACTGTGGGAGGAAACCAGAGTACCCGGAGGAAACCCACCAAGCAGGAATCAAACCCACACCTTGGGATGCAAGGGGACAGTGCTAACCACTAAGTCACCGTACCACCAATTCAATTGGCAATTGGAAATAAATCTATCAGTCCATCCATCCATTCATTGTCGAATGCGCTTATCCCAGGTTGGGGTCCTAGAAACTTTCCATGGAAAAAAGCAGAATATGTCTGTACATTTCTTCAGTTATACATTTCGTGCATACAGCAAATTGCATAGCGCATACTTTCTTGGAATTGTCTGTAAAAAAATTAAATAAATATATATATATATATATACACTGGGGCAATGGCGGCTCAGTCGGTTAAGGCTGTGGGTTACTGATCGGAAGGTAGGCGGTTCGAGCCCCAGCATCGCCAAGTTGCCACTGTTGAGCCCTTGAGCAAGGCCCTTAACCCTATCTGCTCCAGGGGCGCTGTAAGCTGGCTGACCCTGCCCTCTGACCCCAGTTTCCTAATTGGGATATGCGAAGAAGACATTTCACTGTACTGTAAAAGTTCATGTGACAATTAATTGAATATATATAGTGGACTCATGGTTCGCCAATTGCTGTGCCAAATGCATTTTTTAACCTTGTCAATCAACATGACTGGTGATGTTACTGGAACAAAACTTTTCAAAGTTTTCAAGTTTTGAGGCGGGATTAGCATAAAAACATAATAATAATCAAGGTGATATGGTGGCTTAGTGGTTAGCACCGTCGCCTTGCAGGACTAAAGCCTTCTCCGTCGCTTCCTTTAGGTAGAGAGGGTTAAATCCCATTTGTAGGTAATGCAGCAAACAAAGTGAAAGGGACCAACAGGTTAACACAAGACTTTCAACTCAAGATTTCATTCCCGAAGGTCAAACAATTATTCTAAAGATTATAGTTTAAGTCATATAAATAGGAGATTTATACTATAACTACGTTTCTCATGCATATTAAATCACACACTCACCACTGTTTGCCATCTGCACATATTTTATTTGCACAGAGAAATCTGATTTGCATTAATACTCCTTAATACTAACAAAAGGTTTGCCTTAACTCAAAAGCAAACATTGAAGCATTTTTTATAAAAAAACAAAAACAAAATAAATAATAATAATAATAATAATAATAATAATAATAATGCGTTCTAATGTGAGTGTTTGTCTATGAACGCGTGTTAAAGCTTATTTCTATGTGTATGAGTCAATTGTCTACATACTTCACAGAATATCAAAGGCTGTCTGGAAACCGAACACATCCTTATCAAGTGCTCCAGAAAGCAAAAAAATACAGCCTACTGCAAAATGTATGTACACTGCATTAGACCTGAAAGCAGATATAATAGTGTGTTGTCATTATAAGTACACAAACTATGGGTTTAGAGAGAGTTAACATGAAAGGAAACATGCATGCGCTCATCATCACCCGTCAGAGATGATAAGCTTCAAAATTATATCCAGTCCTTATCAAATGTAACACCAAAAGGCAAATATTTCTTATCCAAAATAGCCATTATAGGGAAAAAAAAAAAAAAAAGGTTCTATTACAATCATGACAGTTGACGTCACATATACTGCATTCATTTGATCTGAAAGGAAGCTTCACAATGCTTCACATAATTCACATTGCTGGCTCAAAATTCCTCATTAAGAGGTCAGAGATCACAGATCACTTGAGACCAAAAAACAATAAACGTTTCTCAACCCCAGAAGAAGGGAAACGGCCTGTTTTTTCACATCTAACCAATAGGTGTGTACAAAAGAAATGCAGCACCAGAGTCAAAAACAAAGCAACTCACTTGGGGTTTTCCTCATGTAAAAGGTCTCACAAGAGACGGTTTTGCCTGAGACCCCCAAGTGATGGTTGGATGAAAAAACGTGGCAGTTTGATGCACCCCTTTAAAAAGACTGGAGATGAGAAAGCGTGAAAGAACTTCAACCACAGAGACAGAGAAAGAGGGTTTTTTTTTTCTTCTTCGTTTCAACATAGAAAAGTTTTCTTAATTTTCTTAAGCCACTCCTGATACGGTATGTACTGTACATAATACTCGCTGAGCAGCAAAGTATGCAAAACGTTGGTATTGCGGGAGGAAGGAGAGGAGAGCGCTTTCTTTTGTGACATGGCTAAGAAGTTTCACATGCATTTAAACATGCAAATGGCTCACTGCTAAAGAGCGCATGGCTTTTTAAGGTATACAAACAGTATTGAGTACAAAACCAAGAATCGCACACTTGGTCATAAAATAAGGTCATATCGTCATCATCGTCATCATCGTAAAGTGCCATATACAGTATTGTTATATCGTTAGAAATAGTATTTCAAGTATTAACACTATTCACAATGCACTAAATGGAACTACTCTGATAGTATTTGCATGCTCTCTCGTACACCGTTCTTAATCACACAATAGACAACACTTGAAAGAGAGAAAGCAACTGATACTGACGAAGGCAGATCAACAGAAATGTCCTGAAATTCAGTACAGTTAGGTTTATAAACATATGAGGTCTGGACAAACATAGTCATAATAATAATACTACTAATAATAATAATAATAACTATGATTGCTTTGTTTCTTTTTCTGTCCTAAAATATTCATACAGCACTTAATGGACGTAAGAGCATACACAATACCAACTTATATAAAAATACTCAAAAGATTGTGAAATTGTGAAATCGTTGCAAGATTTAAGGAGATCTTATCATGTGTCCTGGTTTGAACGCGAATAAGTGTGTGTTCTTAGAAATCCAGTGTCATGTAGCTCTATCGGCTTTAATGTTCTCTGTAGAAGATCAGCTCTTCTCTCTTCTCCTCATCAAAGGTGCAGACGCTCATAAGTGCCTCGGGATGAGGGCAAATTCTGGACGAACGCTGATTCCCCCCACCCCATGTCTGTGTTTAAGGAACGAACGATCCCCCACTTCCTCTTTCTCCGTCTCACACCACGGTGCTAACAGACGGGTCAGACAGGTTGAGCTGGCCCGTGATGTCTGTTGGTGGGTACTGCTGCCAAGAGAAAGGAAGAAAGCGGGAAGAAAAAGCAGAAACAAAAACACAGGACACAGGTAATTAGTGCGACGGTAACATCTTTGACCAACACAGCACGGGCGTGCCTTCAGCATTACCTCCTAAGGCAGTTCAGAATTAGGTTCATCAAAAGAAAACCTGGATCTGACGTCATGCCTGATTTTATAAACCCCTCCTCCAGGACGTACACTTGGTCACCGCTTTATCAGGGTATAAGTTGAGCTTTTTTCCATTGATGGATTTGTTGGAATTGGCTTTCGCATTTTGTGTAGTGGTAAATGGAACGTGAAGAATACAACACTTTGAGCCGTGCTGTTATAGTAAAACAATCAACGATGGAGTGGTACAGTACAGTGCAGCCTAGATATACTGTACTTCTCCCAGACCGATGTTGATTATTTTTTCAGTAGCAGCACACGCTGAAGTTTTTCCTCTTATACCACAGCAAGTTTAAAAAAAATTGTTTTATTAATATAATGACATGTCAAACTGTTGATCTATTTCCTATTGTGGAATGTCATGGAACAAGTTAGGTCCATCACGTATCACATATGTTGTTATGTTCATCTGTAAACAGCTAGTCCTCCCCCTAACGGTCTCATTGTTCTCTTTCTTGAAGTTAATAAAGGAGAAAAAAATGCACCTTGTCAAGTTCCAGAGGACGTGCAAAATGCAAAGTATTATTCCTGGAGGCTTTCCCATGTTGGAAAATGTAAAATTACCGGCTTTACCTCTTTAAGCGCTCTTTCCAAAAACATTTAATAAACCATTTTATAAAATAGCTATACAGTTACACATACACATAGAGCTTTTTTTTTTATTATTATTTATTTAAATTTTTTTATGCAGAACCTCTACCATTCAAGTCCATGCACATTTATTCAGAATCAGAACTGAGAACTCACACTGCTGTGGTATAAAATGAGTCTCCCTGGTAAAGTAGACTCTAGGTGTATGCGCTGGATCATTGCATCCATTGTATCACATTTGCTGCTCTGTATTTGAGAATGCACGTGGCATTTTTTTTTTGCACATGCGGTTTTGGCTCGTCCGTCTTGTTTGGGTTTTGATTTTCCTTTTCTGTAACTGACTGAGGAGGCATTCAGACTTACCCAGAAGGGGAAACAGGCTCTACAGTGCTTGTTCCTTCCTGTATGTATTGTAAGCCAGTTTCTTTAAACTTAACAAACATGCAAATCATTTTAGATAAGGGCTGTAACGGTATGTTCAGTACAGGCTGTCAGGGTTGGTGCGCATTGGGATCCGACATTTAAATGAATGGAACAGTCAGTGAACAGTCACAGAGGACTTATCTTGTAGCAAAATATTTGCAGATAAATGTAATTAGTAGAGTTTGTACAGGTTAGATTTAGAGCGCTGGTCATAATTGCTTTATTTGTGACTTCGCTTTATCTTGTGCCACATTCGACAGAAAAGTTGGAAACTGGACATTCACTGTAAGTTGCAAGGTGCAAGATGAGTGATGTATATATTTATTTTTTCAAACTGTAAGCTGTATATTCAGTATTTTAGATTTTAACAAGCAAATATGTCTTTATGTTAATAAATCTAAAGCTAATACTCGTATATACAGTACACCTCATTTTCCAGTAAGAAGTTTAACTTTGTTTATGGTTGATGCATTGATTGGACTAAATTTGGGAATAAAAAACTGTAGATTATATATAATAAAAGACATGCTCCTTCTTTACTCTGATCAATAATGGTTCACTGAGTTGTGCAAAAATAGTAACACCGCCATCACCAGTAGCAAATAAAAAAAACCTTTAAAAATAATGTTTTTTAAAAGATCTTCAAATATTCCTTGAATAAAAGAAATGTTTGCAATAGACAATGCTGTTAATATTCTTAAGCCATTTACTGCATTTATTTATTTATTTATCCATTTATTTATTAAGAAAGGTATATACTTTTTATGCATTTCCTTATGTCTTTAGGAAATTATGGCCAGTTTGCCAATTATTACATGTATGCACAAGTTTATATGTTTACAAGTTAAATTCATAATAAATTTAAGGATATTTCATGTCTTTTTTTTTCACTGCACTGAAAATGTACCCAACCCTGACTTCAAAACCAATACGTACCAGCCGTGACTTTTGCATACCGTTACTCCCCTATTTCAGGAAGTCAACTATATCCTGACATCTATGATATATTGCTATGTGCAAGTAAGGTATGCAGATACTGACTTGCATGTGCATGTTGAAGCTATACTGTTTTTCAGGGTTAACAAAATAAATAATGAAATGCACCAGCACCGGAGATCTTGTTCCCCCCCTAACTGTAACGTTTATCTAAAAGGGATGTGAAGGAAAAAAAAGTGCATGTTTTTGCTCTTTGCAGATATTTGATATCTGCATGGCTGGGTTAGAAAATACTTCATTCCATGCAGATACCTTCTTCGTTTTTGGCTATGTTGTTGTATTTTGTGTCTTTGTTGCGTGTAACGATTGCTGCCATGTTACAACGGCCAGGACAAAAACTTCATGTCCTCAATGATACGACTGAAGTAAACAAGTTTGCCAAGTAAAGCCTGCCATTGTAAAATGGAGCATAGCTCAAGCATTTGACTTTTTTTTGTGAAAATGAGAAAGTAGAATAACTGTCATCGCTCAAATCAGTCAACACATCTTCACATGCTGAAGGAGAACGGTTAAGTGTGTGTACAGTTGGCATAATGCCAAGAATTTGTTTAAGATTTGATTATTAAACGAACTGAACGGAAAAAAAAATTAATGAAAAAGAACCATGGACACATGTATCCATAACACCGTCTTCACAAAAATAAAAAATTTCAAAATTGCCAAAATTTTGAAATTTATTTCTCTTGACTTAAAGCACTTGCAGAGATGGATAACTAATACTTATACAGTCCTTACATCACTATATCTATTTTTTTTTCAGTGCATGCTAAACTATTCTATAGAATACAGCACAAGTTCTCAACCCGGGTCCTGGAGAACTCTCAGTCCAGCACATTCGAGCATTTTCCCTGCTCTAATACTTCAAAAATGTCTGGGGGGAAAAAAACTAAAACATACATGATAGGTGGTTCTCCAGGCCCGGGGTTAGATATTTGTTTACTGTGGCATAGTTTAGCTTGCACTACATTCACCTTTTTAAGGATCAAAACATAAAGCAACAGGAGTAAAAACTTGAAATCATGAACACATTGCTGGATCTTTCTTTTCTTTTTTTTTTTTTTTTTTTAAATATCAATATTTTTAAATCCAGCAATACTGCTGATGATAATGCTCGCTGTCGAGAGGGGTTGTGTTTTTCGCAGCCTTGGCATCGCGTCATGGCAGTGCCTCTGGCCCCCCTGTGAATACATGTGCCCGTTGTGTTCTCTGAGGAGGCTCGCTGTTGGCACTGCGTATCAAGCCCACAGCGCCCCCTGATGAGAGACAGTGGATCAACAAGAGAGACAGAGACATAATGCTACTACAGTACAACTACCACCATCACAACCACGGAGGGGGAAAGAAAAGATGCAACTACATCTACTGTTTCTATTACTACCACGACACACTCTGCGTTTTTTTTTTTTTCTTTTCCACATACACGTCGCATGCGATCGGAGGACGAGAGGAGTTTTGTGGCATGTATGTAGGGGACATCAACACTCCATATATATCCATTAAGAGAAATTCAACACTGATATAAAAAAATATGTGACTGACAGCATGGTTTCGTTGCTTCTCTTCATTCTGGATTTGTTTTTTTGTTTTTTTCAAATTTAAATGCTTTATCAAGATTATTCTATTCTAAGACTTTCATACAGACAAGCACGTAAACACTCGACCCAATACAATTATAACAAATACATTAGCAAATATAACTAAGATAATATGGATTATTACAGAAAATGTCTTATTGACTAAAAAAAAAAAAACATAAGAAAATTATATCCGAACCATTTTTGAAGGAATAATTTTTTTTTAAAGTTTAATTAAAGTGTGATCACCAATCTAGGATGATCCATGCACTAGAAATACACCAACACAAATCAACATTTTCGTCAATTTTTGTTCTTCTTTAAATGTGAATATCCACTGGAATACTCCCATCATGTCTTTTTTTTTTGCATTTTATAGCTAAAAAAAAAAAAAAAAATTCTATGAATGTAAGACAAATTTGTTAGCATTAATATCTAAGGTGAAGGAACTCTGGGAACTCCTGTCCGTCCTGTTGCTAAATATGAAAAAAGAAAAAAAGAAATGCAGAGTCTGGCCTAAAACAAACCAATGAGAATTAAGGCTTATCATTTTTACCGCTATATATTTTTAATATCGTAATTAATTTTAATTATTAAGCACAGCCTTATGGAAGATCTCTAGAAGAACAAAATGCATTAGCATTAGTAGTTAATTAGCCTATTCCATGCCTTGAAAGAGATGATGTGCTGCTCAAATCAGAAAAAAAAAGGTTAGTTCGAGTGATAACACAAACGCAACACCGAAGCATGCCGCTGGGAAACACATAATGCAGCGTATAAGAAGAAGATCACATTCACGTCAATCATTTCAAGCAAATATAGAAACATGATAAAAAACGAATACATACACACATACAGAAATGTACGAACACCACAGACACACCACATCCAGGACTAGCAACACCGGAGAGAAGCAGCCCAAATAAAACCAGGTGCTTTGCGTTGCCCCCCTCCTCTTGGATCACACCCTCCCTACGTGATAACCCTCCAAATTGCACCTTTTGTTTTTGTGTCCTGTAAGCCCTAAATCCTTAATCCCTGCTGTCCTCTTTGGGGGGCGAGTCCTAACTGACAGATGAGCTTAGGATGTGGACCGAATGGCTGACTGACAGACACGTAGCCGGAGTGGAATGGGACTCTCTTGGATCGGACATGAGATGGCATTTAAGACAGGAAAATAGGAAGAGAGACAGAAGGAAGAGCGAGAGAAAGTAGGAGAAAGAAAGAGTGAGGGACTAGGAGGAGGAGATGCCATTCCTTAATCTCCTTACCGTGTCTTTGGAGGACCTACGTCTCTTGATGCTGGAGGCCAGGGTGGTACTGATGGACCTAAAAGAGGGTTTCTTTTTGGGGTCGGGCTCTGCTCTACCACTTTTCCTATCCTAAAATAAATATATACGTAGAATAATTATTCATGGTCTCTGGCTGAGTGACTCCGTCTCAGCCTGGCATTAGAATCAAAAACCTCTTTCACCCCCACCAACCCTCCCGACAAACAAATCTTAACCCAAACTACTGTATGTGTGTGGAGGCTTGGGGAAACCATTCACAGCGTTGTATCTCGGTAAACTACAGGATTTCCTAAGCACAAATTCTAGCATTTAAAATACTACAAAGGTATAAAAGTGAAAAGGGAGGATTTTTTTTAGGTATTTCAGTAGAAAAAAATTCCAATCTACCTAAAAAAAAAAACATTCTGCCAAATTATGAAGGATTTTATGCTGAAAATAACTTATCAGTTTGATTCTCATCAGCATCATCCACATCATCACCTAAGAGAAAATTAACTTGCGGCTCAAAACATCTCATTACTTGAATCATCACTGTTCATCAATAGGAAAATAATCGCTGATTCCTTCACTCACTTCAGCTCTCATGGCTAATAATTTGGTATTTATATACATTCTAATACTCGTATAAGTGCTTTCCTGTATTTGCTATCCAGCAACTTAATCAAGTTGTTAAAACCCTAGCAAGGTTCGAGCAATGTTTAGGCAGATTGTGAACATTTTTATCACTGTGCTAGCTGCTAATTTGAGCATGATCAGAAAAATTCGTCTAAGTAAAAACTTTTGTTTTGGGGAAATAAATAGTAATAATTACTAGCAGAAAAATCATCAGCCACAATGACATTCTTTCTGACTGGTTTTCCCAGACCGCCACACGTGTCTTAAAGATTTCGAGGAGACTAAATACTATCACTAAAAGCTACTGTATATCAGCTTTTAAAGAGGAACAGCCCCTTGTTAGGTGTAATAACTCCACTTGGAAACATGGTCCTAGGTCTATGATTTCAGATATATCATTTAAGAAGTAAGAACTTGTGAAATTTTTCCCCTCCTTTGGCAAGGTAAAGGTCCTTTGCATGTGTACCACCATAGACTTCTGTGCACTTCGCCCACAATAAACTTAAAATTCCCCAGAAAACCATCCATCAAGCATATGATACCCTGTTTGTTTTGTCCAATACGCTCTACCTCCCTCCCTCTCTCCCTCCCTCCCTCCCTCCCAGTATCCATACAAGGGCCCCATGGCTACTCACTGGCCTCTACATTATGCCACGAGGGTATAGCACAAGACTGAGTGTGTTAGTGTAAGAAAAGCTCATATTTAAGGTATTCTTACATCCTGAGTCTCTACAGAGGAAGAGGGCTGCATAGAGGAGAAGAAAAGAAAAAAAAAATAAATAAAATGAATATTTAATCCACTTAAAGATCATTAAGACTTTAAGATCAGAAAGCAAAAGCAAAGGGAGCGAAAATGAGCTTGCTGAGAAAAATAATGCCACCGATGAAGCCAAGCAATTCTTAATATCACAGGAAATCACAATAAAACACAACTTCTTTAAAGAGGGTGGGGGCGGCAATAATAAAATGGAATCAATAAAATGCCAGAGTAGCAGAAGATATAACATGATTCACTATATATATATATAATATATAAACACCATTTTTAAACATTATACCTTTTTTTTTTTTTAGGTATAACGGAAATTCACCCCAAACACCATACAGGAGAAAAATAGAATTCAATTCTTTTTATAAAGTGTGGTGTGAATTTCTATCACATGCAAGGTTTGGCAGTGAACAAGAAAAGCATATTATGGCACAAAAAGCATATCAACACCAGACTTCTGGAGCATTCTTTCATATCCTTAATGACCCCTGGACACCGTCTGACACTTCATTTCAAACACACCTCAATACCTCCAGCCCTTAAAGGCAGCACGAGAATATAGATCATATCTAGTCTTGTACTGAATAAATGCCAGTAAATCTACAGTATATCTTATTTCAAATTGAATCCAATGCTAGATATAATCTGTTCCTTTAAGGACTTAGAGGTTGAATGTAACTGAAATGAAGTAGCACTGAATGAGCGATGGCACGGCGAATATGCTGTGCTCATTCAAATCAAAAGCACTGAATGATGATTATATTTAAAAAAAAATATTCAAACTTGAATGAACCATGATTCCTAGCTGAGATAGGAACCAGGATGGTTGACCTTCACAGCTAAATCCCTAACAATGTTCTGGACCGCATAAAGAATTCTGTTTTAGTTTCTTTAGGGTATAGAAATGAGCAGTAGAGAGTCGTAGCGGTACACTGACATGCGTAGACCCGCGACCATCGGCATCGCCACACTGAGACAACACGCACAGCTCGACAGAGCACATCGGGTCGTATGCATTTCCTTTTACTGATTGACACCAGCGTGATTGGTCTGTGATTGTCATCCTAGTTAACCGTCAGGTGGTGCACTTTGGAATAACGTGTGCAGATTGCAAACTGGATCGTTATCCCAAATAGGGAAAGAAATGTAAGCACGAAATGCTTTTTACGTTTTTGCAAATTATTCGAAAGTGCAACACACCTGTTACACACACAAGCTACCTAAATCACGGTGCACTGTGTACATGTCAAAGGTGGAAGTTAATGTTTTTAAATGTTTAGACAAAAACACAAGTACACTCAAGAGTCAACTGACATACAGTACACAAACTCTCAAAGCTCCCACATATGCTAGGATCAGAATCCTGCTAAGAATTACAAAGTAAAAACAAACACTACATAACATTGACACTACAGTCCAATTAATACTTTAAACCCAGGAGTAACACCTTAAACCTGTTTCCCTTTAGTGCACTATAAGCTTCTATACAGTAAGTCTTCTTAGCAGGAACCAAACCAGCAAACCGACATCTTCTGTGTGCACAAACGCAAGTCTGAACGAAACAGTCATTCATCATGTGATGGAGTTTTTGTGTGCATGTACAGTATGATAATGTGCGCGCTTGTGTGTGTAACGTGTATGGCAGGTGGTTTCTGGACATTGATTTGCAGACACAGACACGAGACTGTGATCTTACCTTTATGTGGCACTGCTGTCAATTCGACAGCGGCGGCATTGACCTTTTGTCAGTGTGTACAAAGTGCCAGCATGAGAGTGGCTCACCTCCACGCGCACATCACAGTCTCCAAAAGTCTTGTGCCATTTTTCTTATTCACTCACCCTCCCTCCCTAAACCCACAGCTCTTCTGGGGAGCCCTTGTGACACTTCACAGCCAAAGCCATGATGAATGAGTATTGAAATGTTTCTGCTTCACGAGCAAAGCCTAAAGCATTTCTTCATAGATCTCTGCACTTTACTTGTGCTTAGATACCAATGCATTCTTAGACTATGCAATTATGTGCCCCTTCTGTCTTAGAGCAGTATTGCAGAGTTGTGATGAAGAGACTGGGCTAATGTAATGGTTCCTTGTACCATTTAGGACTCCATTTGCATTGAATCTCCACTAATCTCTTTGGGACAGCTTTGTAAAACAACTCTACAGAGCTACGCTTTAAAAGCAAAAAGAATTAAAGTACCCCTGAACATGTCATTTTGGACACGTAGTACACCAAAACTACTAAACTTTCCAAAGAACATGCCCTCCATGTTCGCTTGGGATCCTGAATAGTTAGCCGGTTTGCTAATTTCTAGTAAACTATCTGCATTTGGCATTAAAATATATATCTATTTTTTTTACAATACAGGGGTTTTGTATAGGTAACCTGTCTTGTCAAAAGATACCAAAACAACCAAAATTTAGTTCACTGCAACAATAGCTAAGATAGCTGGTTAGTTTATGCTAGTAAATTAGCTTTGCTTTGGATCAAAGCTAATTTACTAGCAGAAACTAGCCAGCTAGCAGCAAAGCTAACTTACTAACAGAAACTAGCCAGCTAGCTTAGCTGTTGTTGCAGTTATTTATTTTACATAGTTACCAGTTTTGCTGAAATCAGAATGTGCAATAACACATATAATTTCGATTAGCAAATTTGCTAGCATAGCATGCATCCCAAACATCTGTTTCTCTACCCACATTTTCCTCAGTTTTGAACAGTGAATCAGTCAGACTGTTGACCAAATTGTTAAATTTTTTGGGCACTGCTATTTTGGATTTGATTAGAATAAATAACATCATTGTGCAGTAATGCATTATCCACCCAGAACCTTTCACATTTTTTTTTAACTGCTGCTTATGCTACATTACAGATCAGTAAACACACTCAGAGGAAAATGCTACCTGACTAAAAGAGCTCAAAGACTCCACTGATTTCCTAGTGTTGCCAAAAAACTTCCTCCCACCCAGACCACAGCATGGCCTGTTTTGCTCTCCTAACCTCCCAGCCATATATGGCTGAAGCAAAATTGGGATTTAAACTTAAAATCTGCCAAAAATAGAAGGAAATTACAGCCAAATAAGTTTTTTAAAATTAAAAAGTTAATATTTAATACTGTTACGAATAGTGTTTGGACCACAGTTATCTCTACAGCTGAAGTCAGCTAATCATAAAGAGTTAACCAATTTTTTAAAAAAGTTCAGGGGTACTTCAGAGCATTCGTCTAGGTTAAAACATAGTTTTGCAGCGTAGTTTTAAGATGTTCTTATGCGCCTACAAATTAAAAGAAAAGCTCAGCGAGGATGAAGATAGTGAAATGGATTAGATTGCTTTACGTACTAAAGACGGAGTCCCAGCTGCGCCCACAACTTCACTCACAGAACTCTCCTTATTGTCCTGTTGGGACAGACAAGAGACATGGCCCTGGTTGGACTTGTCAAGTACTTCCCAGACCGGCCCTGGGATTGTTTCCTTGACTGGCATCTTAGAGCCCAAGCAATGAGCAATAGCCAAGCCAGAGATCATTGATCTCCAAACCATCCTCCAGCTAGGAGAGGTTTCACTGAAAACTACACCCAAAACTGACTGAAGTTGTTGTCAGTGATCTTCTGATCTTTTCAGTGGTGGTGGAGATCTGTCTTACCTGCAGGTTCTTCCTCCAGACGTTGACGGCCGCAAAGGCTAGCTGCATCTGCTTCCTGCGGGCGTCTTTGTGTCGTTTGTATGCAATCTCAATAAAAATGAGGAAGATCCCTGCTGCAATGCCTCCAGCAACCAGCATAAAGACCCCTGGTAGAGAACAACATAGAGATATTAAGGAAATCACAAAGAACCATTAGGAAATGTCAATCTCACAAATTGAGACTTGGGGCCAACTCCTTAAAATGAGTTTCAAATGTTGCCTAACTAGATAGGCTAACATGGATGAAGAAGGAAAGAGAAATAAAGAAAAGGCATTGGACAAAAAAGGGCTACAGGACCTTACCGCTGCAGTTTTTGTCCAATCTCTTTTAGATTATCTGCAGCTGAGTGCAAACCATACCTGCCATGTTTTCAAAGGTGAGTGTGGCTGGGGCATTGCTCCTTGAGTCACACTCCTGGTATCTCACCCAGGTTTTATCCAGATCCTCCATGAAGCCATTCTCATGGGAACTGCAGGGAGTCGAGGAAGGGGGGGAGAAGTCAATAATTATTAAACAGCGTTTGGTAGATGGTTGTGTTAATTCCCAAAAGATTGCACTGCACCCAAATGCACACATATACACGGATATACAGACAGCAGAGCAGGGGTTTAGGAGAAGGGAGACACAGAGAGAGATGAGTAAGAACAATATCTCCGATGATGATATCTATGAAAACAAGACCGGACTAAAAGTTACAGGAGCGTACAGTATTGATGCTTCGGCTGGGACAGACCTGAGAATAGCCAGGGACACATTCTGTTTCCAGGGGCTGTCCTTGCGCATGCCTATGCCAAAGCCCGAACGGAAAAACAGCTCTCCCGTGGTCACCAGGTCGCACTTCTGCGAGGCTTCAAACTCCAGCACCGCAGAGTCCCAGATGAAAGCATGCAGCTTGCTGTGGGGGGGGAGGGAAGGGTAGGAAGGGAAGGATGGGTTTTGGGGGGTATGGTGCAACAGTACAGTGAATAATAACACACTTACGCCACCACTTTCCTTCTCACCTCTGCTCCACCCACTTGTGTGTGTCTTTAAAAGTTACCAGAACTACAAACCGTCATCTCATACGCAAAGGAAATCCAATGCCGGACCAGTGGACCTTTGTCCCTCATTGGATTCCCTCAGAGACGATTTTGCTGGAAACCTGAAAAAGGTGTTCCTAAGCTCAACATTAAGTCTTATGTGAGTGAGAGAGACATAGGTAGACCTGCTATGGGTTCTCAACTTGGCCTGACACCTGAAAACACCTGAGGCCCTTGAATCCTTCAGTAAACACACGATCAGACCTGCCGCAGTCGTTGCAGTGGTGACTCACTTGTCCCGGACAGCCTGGATGGCCTCAGCGGCGCTCTCGTAGTTGTGCTTCTCCATGTGGCGGTACATGGTGCTCAGCTCGACCTGGCGCCGGAAGTAGATATCCACCGAACTTTGTTTCACTGTGGCGTAGATAAACTTGTCTGATGGGTTCCTCAACTGCAGACAGATAAAGCCAACAAGCCGAGCATTATAAGCCATTATTGTTCAGGGTGGCACAGCGATAAAGCAGGTAGCACTGCCTCCACTTAACTCCACGATACTTGATTTTATCCTTAGCTTGTGTTGATGTCTGTCTGGATCCCTGGTTCGCCCCCAAATCCCACAAAAACAGAGATTGTACTAAAAAACCCAGGATGACTAAGACTTTTGGAACGTACTGTAGAATATAAACGAAAATGTGATACAATATGACAATAAACAAACAAACGAACAAGGCTCTTACCCTCGGGTCATTGATGCCGGTGATGCGCTCCTCAGGCCGGTCCAGCACCAAGAAGGCAGCCAGATTGGCAGTATAGGATGCTACAATGATCATAGCGAAGCCGGCCCACACCATGCCTAGGATTCTCGCTGAGAAGCTACGCGGGGCACCTGTGCAACAATATAAAATGTAAGACTCAAAAATCTTTTTTTTTTTTTATGATAAAAATCATACTACTAATAATGTAAACTAGTGAGAATCAGATAACATTGGGGTATACTATATACCTATATACATTTAGCACTTTTATTATAAGATATGTCAATTAACTCATCTTAGCTTTCTGTTATAATTAGTAAGATTAACATTTTTGTGAGATAAATGTTAACCTAATCTAGTTGTAATAGTCTTCCTGGGTTGTTAAATCCAAAATGTATTACAGCTAAACTTTCTGATGGATTCTTTTCTGAATTTATGGTGTTCTGCTAGGAGACTACAATAGCAAGTGCCCTGTCTACAATTAATTCTCAACCCTTCTTTCACACTTGTGTGTGCAAAATAATTATATAGTGATTCTTATCTAGCTGAGAAATTATACTACTAAGCATCCAATTATATTCGGGCCAATTAAATGTGTAAAAAATTATTTATTTTACCCAGAAGAGAATACACATAGCTACCAATTAATGCTAATATCCAATAATTCAACCTCATGGTCATGGGTTGATTTTCAAAATGGTATGCTGCATTTCCTGTCTAATTATTCACAGACTGGCCTTTAGCCTGGCATTTTGTGATGCGTGCAGATAACAAACGGTCAGCGTAACCTTCTCCAATTCCAGAGTTCAGCAACACTCCCCAGGAGAACCACATCGCCGAAGATAAGGTGAGGGCATCCTCTTCTTCTTCTTCACTGTTTACTTTAAACCTTCCAAACGGGCTGAAACCAAGTATGCAGAGGAGGATCAGGAGAGAACTGCACAGGTTTTTGACAGACTTTGACATTCCTAGGTCCCCAACAAAGACAATGACATTGACAACATCTGAATTCAAGGACGGGTCCAAATATAGACATCACAAATGAGCAAGCAAGCTGTGAAGACAGAAAAAGAAAACAGGAAGCGAGATCGATCTCACACAGCCCAGCCAGCCCACATGTCCCCACCTTCAAGCTGACAGCAACAGTGATGTCCCTTTTTCTTCGGTAAGTGAAACACGCCCAAAACATGAGGGAAAAAAAATCTTAGAGATGCACCACATGGACGACATAGCGAGTCACACCAACACAAATGTGTACCTGAACCGGTCTAGTAGGTAAAGCATCACCGCCACCACATGCACCGACAGACCCACCAGCAGCCACAGCGTGCTCTGGAACGGCTGCATGAACGAGTCCAGTGTACTACGAGGGATTTCCTGTAACACACAGTGACGTGTCTCACATTTCTTACCTGATATACTGTATCTAATGGATCCTACAAAAGATTAGGAGATACTGTAATCACAGGATTAAATAAGTATTTAAATCTATAATAGTTGCAACAGTATACACACAATTTCACAGATATTTCATGAAGCAGCGATTTGTATTTACAGACTGTAATAGAGTCGACAGAATAAAGGTACGAGTCTTTAATCTTTTTAATGGCTTATCCTCCATGTAATAGTGACAACCACTGTGCTCTTTCACAGACTTACTAGCTGTGAAATGCTAATACATATTGCACGCGCCCACCCTGGAAGAAGCACATGTACCTTTTTCACGAGGATGGTTAGGCCCTGATATTTGAACGGTTTGGAAAATTCAATGTACTGAGCTCGTTCGTTGTTTATAGTTAATGGAGCCACGATCATGTCCGCAAGGCCGCCCAGGAGCTCGCCCATCATGCCGTTCCACTCCTTTTTGTTGCTGTTGTTCACCTGCAGCCAAGAAAAAAAAATGTAGCCTAAAATGCTTAGCCTGAATGTACTGTAGTTTCATTCTGATTAATAAAGAGTGAATTTACAGTAATGTAACGCCCCCTTGACCTAGTGTTGGACCCTATAAAGAGGCGTCCTGGGTTCTCTTACCCGGAATACCAACTTAAAAAGTTACAATAATTATGCGTTCTTGGGTAAATGTTAACTATTAGCTGTCTAGCTACTTCAATGTACTTCAATATTACTTAATTCAATTCAATATGCAAATAAAATATCCAATAGTTTCTTAGTCAAACTTATTAGACTAACTATGGGCCCTTTTTTTATCTTAAACTAAGCTGTATATATATAAATACATGCCATTTACATTACACTGTCATACTCCAATCGAATTTAAATTTTAATTTACATTAAGAATTTTAGCGTCTGGGGTTAATTAAATGTAAATGAAACAGTAGCCTAAATGTTGCCTGAAGGTGTTGAACATACGCCTGCTCCCACCAAGGGATGCCACAGAGCCGCATACAACTTGGCACAGGTTTTACATTGGATGCCCTTTTTGATGCAACCCTTCCATTCTATTCAGGCTTTGGACCAGCACTAACAATGCCCTGCATCCAGTGGCTGGATTTGTCCATTGGATTTTCCGCATCAAACCCTGGTATATTATTGCACATAGTCTGAAATGCTTATCCTAAATGTGATATTTATTAAAGGTAATTATGTCTTATGGCAAATCCATCATCGATTTGCTTTATATAATGTTAAAATAGATCTAAATAATTTAAATAATAGGCAAGCACCTGATAAGTGCCCTTTCGAAAATTTTAATTATTATGCAAACATTTAAAAATGACAGCTATACTACAGGCAATGGTACAACTAACAAGAATAATTTATTGCATGCAAATAATCTGGCTGAATATGTAAATCTCACCCTCTCCTGTGTTCCAAATTTGCCATCAGCCACTAGATGGACCTCATAAGTAAAATTCATAGTCATGGCCAGCTTGATCAGTAGATCGACGCAGAATCCGTAACAGCACTGAGGCACTGTCGGGCGACCTGTAACCAGCCAGGGAACAAAAAAAAATCAAGCTTCAATATATAAAAATGTATATGTATAATGATCCTTTATCTCAATAATGAGCCTGAAACTCTCATCATCCTAACACCAACTACAGTATACATATTGCCAAAAGTATTAGCTCACCCGACTTCAAATACATATGAACTTGAATAACATCCAATTCTTAATCCATAGGGTTTAAAGCATTTAAGATATTGGTCTGTTCTTTGCAGCTATAACAGCTTCAATTCTTCTGTGAAGGCTTTCCACAAGGGTTAGGGAATTTTTTATGGTCATGGCCAGGCCTTCTCGTTCAACATCAGTGTCTGACCTCACAAATGCTCTTCTCGATGATTGGTCAAAAATGTCCATAAACACACTCCTAAACCTTGTGGAAAGGCTTCCCAGTAGAGTTGAAGCTCTTATAGCTGCACAGTACCAACATCATAATAAACTCTATGGATTAAGAATTGGATGTCACTCAAGTTTATATGGATTTGAAGGCAATCGAGTAAATACTTTTGGCAATATAATATAATTTTGGCTCTTAATCTCTTAACCCACACATGTACACTGTTGTCAGCATACTTGCACTCACAGCTCATCACATACCTATATATAAATTACCGCTCTTTTTATATAAATGCCTGCACTTTATATCACAATTATATCACTAATTGTGTTACCTGGGATGGTCTCGTTTGGTCCAGTGCAGATCACCTTTTTAATTAAGACACCGTTTGGTGTGTACTCTTCCTTGCAGGTCCCATCCAGCATGGTCGGCTTCACGTACACGAAAGGCTCCTGATGTATCGTGACTATCTGGAATAAATCAGGGGAAAAGAATAGTTAAGGGAAATGGTCTAGTAAATAACTTTGGGCAGAATCTAAGCCACAGCACAGAAAATATCCTTTAGCATTCATCATACACCTTACTAGTTAGCATGTTGGATTCCTTATCCCAAAAATAGGATGTGTGTTCATTAAATGATACTCTACTTTTAGCGATGTTGACATCTGGAATCCTTTCGGCCTGTCTGTATCTCCTCCAGGCCAGATGATCTTCCTCTGCTTGTTTAGCACCACCTAAGGGAACAGTAGGCTAAAATAAGCTCCAGGTGACCTAGATGTAGATTTTTGGAGTGATTTTATGATTGAGGTGCCGTTTGTGTCCCACATATATACACGTAGATATGCAAGGTGAAAACAGAACCCAGAATCCAGCTTATGCAAAGGTAAAGTGACCTTCACAACAACCTCCTGGGCGAAAAGTTCATATCGTAGATCTATGACATTAGAGGTTAATGAAAAAAAATACATAATTTACATCATTAGATACTAGATAGATAAATGTAGTATTGCAGTAACTATTGCAGTACTATTTACATTAATTTTATGAATCAATTTAACATATAGTACTTGAAGCATGAGTATTCATGGAAAGAAAAATCTACATTTTATATACTTCACATTCACTTGAACTTGAACACAACGAGGCCTATATAGCCTTTGAAATATAAAAGTCAAGCGTGTTAATCCCAATTTACCAAAGATCACAGTGGAAAATTATAATTTTTTCTTCATTTTATTTAAGTTATAATATTGTAATATTGACTAACACGGTCACTTTAAAAGAATACCCCACTTACACAAATTATTATAACTTTTTTTTTAATCCATACAATAGAACGTGCTCTTGACTTTAGCATGGATGTTAGTTGACCACATTCGGCATTTAATTTTGTAAAATGTAATTTTTAGAGATGCAAGAGTTGCATGGCACTGCAATCGCAGAAGCAAATTTTCAGTGTTAATAATACAAGGAGCTTTCAAGTCAAACTGAAACCTTTGATTGTACAGAATAACAGAATACAGTTACTAGACTATAACTACCTTAATTTCTCCATTATTATTTTCCCTGCTACACTAATGCACTCATCCCAGCGTTTCTTGATATACATGTAACAGAACCATGATCATATTGACTGTTTCATGTTTGAAACGCCGGCCTCCCAGGATCTCTTTTAGTGCCCCAAAACATGAAGAAATGGCTTGGAGCAAGGTCAGGACTATCAGGACTATAACTCCTAGCCGAGTTCCTCTAATGTGCAAGTGATGAATGTACAGTTCCCACAGACAGATGCGTCTCTTATTACCTGTCGATTTTTAAGGATCGGGCATTCCAATCACTGAATTGTTTACGGGAGTGACTGCAATGAGCCTTATTTTAATTATTTGCACCATTGGCTAACCGTCTCATCACTGTATTGTGCTTTAATCCATCTGTAAGTCATAACAAGTCCCGGTTTGACTTGAACACTCTTCGTATAATTATATTATATAATATAATATGAACCCAGCACACCTGAGTTCCATTATAAATTCCGACTTGAATCAGCCTGCTCTTCTGGTAGTTAAGGATGCTGTAATGAGCGTACTTCCTGTCGCCATCATCATTAAACTCCACTCGTCCTGTCAGGCCCTCTGGGTATTTAGATGACATCAGAACCCTGCAACACCGTGAAACACCGGTGCAATGAGAAGCTTTTCTCTCCCCCACATGCACAGACAAATTAAAATTATGCAAACACTTTTAAATTTATGCAGAGTAGGCTACACCAGGTTAAATAAGAAAAACATAAAAAACTCCTGGATCAGACACATTGTTCTCCACTGTTGCTTCCTAGCTAAGCACCATCCTGACCTTTTAAAAAGTGGCCCAGTCTTCCAGATGTTGGTGTTGCCCACACAACCCCGAGGGGGCTCAGTGATGTTCTCCTTCTCGAAAAGCTCCTGGATGGACTGAGCCACGACTGCCACTGCATCGCTAATGTGCGCCGACTCGTTCTTGCCGTTAATGAGCTGAAGGCCAATAAGCCCTGTGTGTGTCGGCATCAAAATAATTTAATGAGCTGGCTGTGTGTTGCCGTTAATAACACTGCTAATACTAAAGCAAAACCTTAAGGTCCATGCGTATAAAATAACTAAACGTGAACATTGGTGGATGTAATATTTTAGATTTACTGTAAACACGTTCACATTGTGTGGCCCTAAGGCTCAATTTTAAAGACTCTTTGTCTTACAAGCTGCACAACAAATGCTGTTTTTTTCCCTTTGACAGAGAGTTTAATATTCTGCAGCTCTGGTAAAAAATATGTAGAATATTGTTAGGGCTACATCAAAATTATAAAGGGAATCGCTTACTGTACGTTTCTATAGGCAATAAAACCTGGTTTAAACACACACTGTATAGTATATAGTACAGTAGTACGATTCAACATCAACATATAACATTAAACATCCAAGTCCTACTTATGACACAGGCCGAAAAAAGAGACAGTAGGAAATAAAAGCTTTTCCCGAGTCTATAGCTCAGCTTCATCCTCACATACGTACCATCAGGAGCTTCACTCAGAGCTTTACCAGACATCTCTCGCTCTCCGACTAGCCACACGTAGCCGGAGCCGGTCATGTTGAGAAACCGAGCGGTCTTGTAGACGGCGGCAGCGTCATCTTCACTGCAGACAAACACACTTTTGTTGCACGGCTTTCACTCTATTCTAAAGGACTCCTCCAAATATAATTAGCTTTATAAGCAATTTTTGTAACAGGTTTAAAACATCTACATCTAAGATCCTTCACACATCAAAGTTATCTTTATAAAAGTGATATATTTTTATAATGTGTAAATTTTAGCACTATCAGAATATGGGAATGACATTGCAAGTATGTACTGTAGTAGTCTCAAAATGAGCATATTATTATTATTATTTTTGGTCATAAAATAACAACAAAAAACAAACCATAAAAAGTGATCATGTGCACAATCTGAGCTATTTCTTTGCCTATGTGATCCGTCTCAGTCTCATGTTTGTATAGTTGATTAAAATAAAATAAAATTCAGTTCATTATATTGCCTATTACGTGCTGAAAAAAAGGATATTTCACAATCCCGAGCCCAATATGTGTTTATTAAAAAAATAAAAAAATAAATAACTTGTCTGTAATGCTCCGGGTTTTAAGTCATTATTGTGTATGGTTCTAAAAATTCCGTACTTGTCCAGAGAAAAAAAAACATTTACAATATATGATGCTTTATTTTTTTTTTATGGCACTTATAACCCACTGGACATTAAGTACCATCAGACTAATATATCAGAGTGGCCCTCATTATGCATTTCTGCATCATGCATCATACCACTCAGCATTCTTGCTAATGCTTCAGTCTAGTAGAAATTGTCTTACCTGGCGGACAGAATGATCACACGAGCCTCCAGCTCTTTGGCCTCCAGCAACAGGGCAGTTAAGTTAGTCTCTTGGTTGAACTGGAGGACTTTCTCTGCCTGGGATCGGGGCAAAGAGTCAGTGAAATCTAGTAACCCACTTCCCCAACCCAAGACCATGCTGCCTCATTTACCTCTCTTCACTGCTTTGGTTGAATTTTCTTTGCTTTTGTGTGATTGAAAAAGGAGGAAAAATGACAGCGCTCCAAGGAAAATTGGATAAAAAATAAAAAATAAAAAAAAGCTAGGGGGGAAAACGTCTGTATTGTTGCATGCAATGCTGAGGGTAATCAAGGCTCCAGATAACGGCGTGCATGTTAGAGGTTTGGGGAGAAAGGCCGATGCAACCGGAAACTGAAACCGGGAGAAAGGGTGAGAGAGGTGAGCGGCTTGATCTGCCCAAAGAAAAAAAAAGAAAAAGAAAAAGGAAAAATAGGAGGTGCTACGCAAAAGGGAGGAAGTAGTATTTGGGAATGTGACGTGTCCCATACTAGCGCATCTAAACAAAGGAACAAAGGAGCTTTTGTTCTATTTGATCTGAATCATGCATTCCTTTATTTGAAAGGAAAAAAATGATAATGACAGAAGCGGAGCGTGTTTACTTTTCTCTCTGTTTGTTTCTTGAAAACCGAAAATCATAATCGTTCAAAACAAGTCCATTCGTCATTTAAATCATAAGGGTACCAAAAAAAAGAAAGTCTCGATGTAAAAAGAAACACGTGCTACCAAGATAAGGGCATTTCTGGGTTGGCCGATGGCTGACTGGCCAGATTCTAGTTGCAACGTTTAAGTTGGTGGGCGGCGTGCATTGACCATGCAAGTATACCTTAGGTCCTCGCTTGTTGTCATAGGACAGTTGGTCGAGGTTTTCATAGTTCCTTTTTTTATTCTGATGAGTAATGTGCACAGAGAAAATATGCAGACACAGAAGAATATTATAAACAGTTGACTGGCAATGATGGGCAGTAAAGCATCTAACAAATTGTTCTGCTCCAGATTGGAAGTCCTAAAACTGGGGCTTTAAAAAGCATCAGAGACCGTCCTTATTCATCACTGACCTAGAAAATCCAACTTTTGGAAAAAACATGGTGGTATTCTTTCTAATTAAGAAAAATCGATCTATCAGAACTCAGCTTTAAGTAAAGTACTGTAACGTCTAGTTATCAGAACAGGATCAAGCAACTGATAAGTTATAACCAACTGATAACTGATAACCAAGCAACTAATAGCAGGTCAGGAAAATACTACAAAACCTTTATTAACACCTAACAACTATATCAAAGCATGACATTCAGTGTGTTTGCACCTTTAATACATTTTGGATATATTACACCTTTTTTAAGCTACACAAATGGACCAAATTAGTTTTTAGAGAAAACATAATGTTACATTGCACGCCTTTGAAGATAAAAATGTACATGCAAAATGTACAAAATGTGTATTATTAAGGTTAAAACAAGAAATTTAGGAATTATGATAATCGAGGCAAGATTAGAAAGTAGCCAAAGTAAAAACATTTCCAATTAAGTTAGTAAAAATATATTCACTGTCTTGTGGTTTTATTTTTATTTTTATTTTTTTAAAACCCAGATTGGGAAAGTATTCAGAATTTATTCATAAAATCCAATGAGTTTTAGACTAAAATTTTAACAAGAACCATAAGAACATGCTACATCTCCTGAAAGATATCTGAAAGTCTCATAGTGCTACAGTATGCTGAATTCTTGTAAAAAAAAAAAAAAAAAAAGATAAAAAGATGGAAAGACTTTTTAAATATGGCAATTAAGCTAGCTTAATCGTGGGCCTTCAATCATTAGCTGGATTTTAGTTACCCAGTTGCTTAGCCACATTCTTTTCAGCGTTTGCTTTCCCTTTCCAAAGTAGGAATATGATTCATAGTACTATTTAGCAGTTCATAAAAATGTCCATGGTCGCTTTGTGAGAATAAATTTTAACCTTGAATCATTTCAATGTTCTGAGAAGCAAAAGGTCCTGGAACCATTCTGCTAATCTGCTCACTTTATGAACAGAAACTGAGATGCTGTAGTAGAAACACTTGCCCTTTTTTTTTTTTTTTTTGCTGCAGCATATTGCATTCTTCTCATCTTGTGATTTTTTTGAGGGCAACAGCCTCAGGGGAGCCTTAGCCAAGCTCGGACGGTGCACGGCTATTCTGCAGTGATATAAATAAACTCTTGCAGCCCCGGAACATACAGTTCTGCACTAGATATATGTCGGAGCTCAGCCTTAATATGGGCTTAATCCTGGTTTTTACGGTGGTTCTGAAGTTGTATGTCTTTTCTTATTTTATACATTATGGATATGGTTACTGTAAACCACCATAATAATCACTTGGTTAGGTGTGCAGCACTGATATTTTTCTCCACATGATGTTCGTGGGATTTTTTTTTTTTTTCGAGCGATATCTGACACCATGGTACCAATCAGCTGAAAATAGTTCAAATAGGCAAATACTTCTGTAAAGAACATGATGATTACTTATAAGGTCAACACTGCAAGTAAAGTTCCATGTGCAAAGTTCTGAGTCACTTCCTGGTTGTTTCTTATGTAAACTTCCCTCTTCTTTGTTAAAATGAACTCATTGCAAAGCCTTGAGTTTAGTATGAGTTCTGAGTCAGCGTTTGTGTTGTCCTTAACATATAAGACTTCAATACTGACCTTGATGTTTGGATTTTAAACTCTTTTTGATGTTACTTCCTCTGCAAGGATCCTCCTTACACTTACTTTTTATTTCAGAGTGAACTGAACGCTGGGGATCTAAACCCAACGCCAACTCCATCCCAAGCCTCTGCACCCAACATCAGCTCCTGATGTCACTAACGTTTCTGTGGCTTTATGGACAAATGCTACAAAATCTAGCGGGAATCTTCCTTCCCAAAAGAATGGAGCTTATTTTAACCGAGACAAATAAGTGCATCTTTCATTAGATGTTCAAAAAATCATGCAAGGTCCCGTATGAGTCTTCACATACGTGATTCTTCTACAGTCACATTTCTCGCCTATCACAGTATCAAAGGATCTACATGACGTTTTAATTTCAATCAAGATTTCCAAAGAAACAGTGTTTATGCAATAACTGAGGCCCTTTTTTTTTTTTTTTTTACAAAGAAGTCCGAATCAATCTCATCAATATGTTCATAATAAAGCCAGACAATATAAAGTTCTTGATATTCATCTTGAATGAAGCCAGAAGGAAACATAATTAATCGGCTCATACAGCATAACTCTGCAAAATGACTCATTTTTCATTAATAGATCATTACAGAATTCAATGCATATTTGATGAGTGCGGTTATATTAGCAGTCTGCGAACAATTTCAGCCCAATCGACTATAATCTACACATGGGAACATTAGAGCGAAACCAGTAACACACAAAAACCTCTTCAATTCCCAGCAGTTTTAAAGCTTAATTGCAACTACACTGAAATAGTCTTGATAGTAATGAAGTTCTCTATCTGCTAAAGAGGGCACCGGTAATTACTATAGCACAGATGTCAATTGGGGATCGTGATTTAGCTCGAGAGCCTTTAAAAAGTTTGTCACCATCATAACGCAGACATCATTGCTTTAATAAATCAAACAGCAATCAACCAAAAACACACTGCTGCGTGCTGATATCAAACCGCTGACTAATTTAGAATGTTAATGCCTTGCTAATACAAAGATACAACACCCTATTTAACATAAGCTCCAGTCATGAGCCGGTGATGCTTTTTAAAGCCCCAGTTTAAGGTTTTAATTTCGCTTCTTCCATGGAGCAACTCAGGAGATTTAGACTATGGCAAAAAGCCATGTGAGATGAGTAAGAAATGCACAAAACTTCAACTAGATTAGACCACATTAGACGTTGTTGATGCCTTTGGCTTTTGCCAACATTTACAAAATGACATGAGATGTTTTTCACGCAACAGAAAAGCAAACAGTTACATACACACAAGACCTCTGAGATTGTTAAATGTACATGTTACACACCCACGCGCTCATACGGCTCATGCTTCAGACATCCGAGGACAGCTCACCTTGGTCTCCCTTTCCTCCAAGAGGGTCTCGAGTCTCTTCTGTGCGGCTCGACCTTCGTGATCGTCGCTTACGATCAGGATGATGTGGTTCCAGCGGAACTCACGCATCATGTCGAACCACACGTGTGCCTGGTGCGAGTAAGGCGGCACTGTGCGCAGGAAGGAAAGATGGATACTCTGAGAGGGAGAAAACAAAATGGAGGCAGAAAGCAGAAAAATGGAATTAGAAGAAGCCTCTATTTGTCGCAGTCAAAAAATAATAATAAATCACATATCCCAGTCTGTTAGAGCACAGGGTCACCCATGATACAGCGTTTGCTCAAGGGGCCTTGCTCAAGGGCCCAGAAGAGGTAGCTTCGTGTTGCCCATAGTTTGTAAGTGTGTGTACTTGTGCCCTGCAATAAATTGGCACCCCATCCAGGGTGTACCCCATATCATCCCCCGAGTACCCTGGAATAGGCTCCAGGACACGCATAACCCTGGATAAGTACAGTAGTATAGAGAATGAGTCAAATAGTGTCTTGTCTCAGTATAAATATGACATATTTTCTACAAATTACTGAGGAATATTAACCTCTTATACATGTTTACATACAAGGCCAAAATCATATTTCCTGTTTTTTCATTTGTTGTTGTCGTTATAAAGTAAATAAATCTAATATGTCATCATTCATTTGTTCTCTTGAATAAGGTTCTCAAGTGTACGGCCATCTGGAACCATGGTCAATTGGAATAGCGTTATGTAAATTCATTATCAAATGAATAAAAAAAAAATTAATTAATAAATAAACTTAAAAGGCCACATGACACAAACACAATTTCATCTCAGTGGCATGAATTAAAAAAAAAAAGATTGTAGGCCTATATCAGAATAAAATTCTGAAATAAATATCTTCTTTGTCCTTCGGCTGGTCCCTTTCAGTGCCGCCACAGCGAATCATCTGCCTCCATCTAACCCTATCCTCTGCATCCTCTTCTCTCACACCAACTAACTTCATGTCCTCTCTCACTGCATCCATAAATCTCCTCTTTGGTCTTCCTCTAGACCTCCTGCCTGGCAGTTCCAACCTCAACATCCTTCTACCGATATATTCACCATCTCTCCTCTGGACATGTCCAAACCACCTCAATCTGGCCTCTCTGACTTTAACTCCAAAACATCTAACGTAGGTTGTCCCTCTGATAAACTCCTTCTTGATCCTATCCATCCTTGTCACTCCCAAAGAGAACCTCAACATCTTCATCTCTGCTACCTCCAACTCTGCCTCCTGTCTTTTCTTCAGCGCCACTGTCTCTAAGCCGTAGAGCATCGCTGGTCTCACCACTGTCCTGTACACCTTTCCTTTCATTCTCGCTGATACTCTTTTATCGCACAACACACCTGACACTTTTCTCCACCCATTCCAACCTGCCTATACCGGCCTCTTCACCTCCTTTGAACACTCTCCGTTGCTTTGGACCGTTGACCCTAAGTACTTAAAATCCTGCACTTTCTTTACCTCTGCTCCCTGTAGCCTCACCGATCCTCTTGGGTCCCTCTCATTTACACACATGTATTCTGTCTTGCTGCGGCTAACCTTCATTCCTCTGCTTTCCAGAGCATACCTCCACCTCTCCAAATTTTCCTCCACCTGTTCCCCGCTCTCGCTACAAAGCACAATGTCATCTGCAAACATCATAGTCCATGGGGACTCCTGTCTTACCTCATTTGTCATCCTGTCCATCACCAGAGCAAACAAAAAGGGGCTTAGAGCCGATCCTTGATGCAGACCCACCTCCACCTTGAACTCTTTTGTCACACCTACAGCACATCTCACCACGGTCTTACAGCTCTCATACATGTCCTGCACCACTCTAACATACTTCTCTGCCACTCCAGACTTCTCATACAATACCACAGCTCCTCTCTTGGCACCCTGTCATACACTTTTTCTAAATCTTCAAAGACACAATGCAACTCCCTGTTACCTTCTCTGTACTCCTCCGCCAGCGACCTCAAAGCAACTACTGCATCTGATGTACTCTTTCTAGGCATAAAACCATATTCACAAATGCTCACCTCTGCCCTTAACCTAGCTTCCACTACTCTTTCCCACAGCTTCATTGTCTGGCTCATTAGCTTTATACCTCTATAATTGCCACAGCTTTGCACATCTCCCATAAAATAAAATTAATTAATTAATATTCATTCAATGAAAAGTAATCATAACACATTTCTGGTAGACACTGAGCTTACTGGATTTTACAAAACAACAGTAATTACCAAAGAAAGTAAAATATCTACATATAACAATATTCAATGCTAAGAATAACATAATTCTACAAAATAATATCAAGGTTTTAATAAGTAAACTGTTATCATGTATATGGTACAATATTATTATTCCAAAATGATGTTAAAATAAACTATTCTTAAAATAAGCATGTAACTTGAAAATGCTAATATATTAAACTTCAAATTCTGCTTAAATAAGCCCATTTATTACATTCCCCAAGTGCATTAACACCAACCTTATCAGAATAGATGGACATTCTGGTTGTAAGGCCGACTACAGGGATACGGTAGAAGCCTGCAGTATAGGAGACCGGTGTAGGTGTGAGGTGGTCACTGGACTGTGGAGGGTGGCTCACCAAAATCGCATAGACCTGTAGACAGCACAAGCAAAGACATTTTTATTCCCTAGACATGAAAAAGTATGAGAAAAAAATAAAAATAGTTGACCTAGATATGTCTCTTTAAGATACACCTTTGATTCTGAAGTGGTATAAAATATTCAGGTTTTCTAGGCAGCGAGGGCTGGAAACGAAAGCTAAAGAATCTACCACTTCCAACCCAGTAACTCAGCCTTATTATTATTATTATTATTATGATTATGAAACCAGTATAGTTGAGCCTCAAAGCAAAATCATGTACATTTTATTAAATCATCAATAGGCAATGCCATTTGCCAGCAATGTTTTTTCCTTGAAACAAAGAGCAGGTTAAACCCTACTAGAATATTTTATACCAGTAGGCCTTGTCTTGCTTTAACGTAAACGAACCTGTCAACAAATTGTGTGAAATTTGTCTCTACAAATGACAATTACATGAAAATCCCTCAACAGTTGAACAGTGCTTCTCTGTCTAATCATTTATGCATGACAAACACATTGCGTTGGCAGCATTTGTTTCAAAGGGACCCCAGATGCTCACAATAAGGCCATATTCAGTAAAAATATGGTAAAAAAAACAACAGGAAGAGACAAAAAATGTGGGATTTTTTGGATTGTCTACATCGCTGTAATGGCTCTGTATCTTGACAGGCTGCATGGTTGGGCCTCAGATGAGGTTTTTCCATCCAACACGCGCTCAGGCATCTCTTTTGGACCATCTGCCACAAACCATCTTTTCCAAAGATCGATGCACATTGGTGAAAGGATAAAAAATAAAAGATTTAGAAAATTTAAAAAAGATATATGGCGCACTTTGCATATAAACAACCCTGAAAATACATACATGGACATGGACTCCGTGTTTAACAGAGAATTGGAAAAATGGAGGCGAACTAATTTTGAGAGAAAAGCTGAATAGGGTTCTGGACATTAAGGGATTACTGTGCATTTTCTATCGAGCCTGCCAGCTCAGAAAGCATGACTTCAGCACTTTTTAAAAGGCATCAACCAGAGTATGAGTGCTTAAAGTGCTTTTAATTTAATTTGGTGCAAGCAGGCTTTTAATGATGCAGTGCTACTCCTGACTCCATCGCTCCCCAGAGATTCGGCTCGCTGCAATACCCAGGATGCCTCTCTTCTCAGTCTCTGTGTGTCCATAGATACGATTTTGAATAACTTTAAATTGCCCAAATAATAGTTTGGCATTTACGAGCATTTATAACATACATACTCCTGCTGAGTCCTCAAATCTGATTGGACGTTGTAATTTCTGTAGCAATAACTATTCTAATTTACTAAGTAAGGTTAATAGAAATTGTTAATAATATGTTATTCTTAATGAGATGTTTTTTAACATTAATGAAAGGTGTTGGAACGTGTCCCATTGAAAAGTATTAACTTTGCTTCTTTTTCCAGTAACATGACAAGCTGCATTTTTTGGTCTTAGATAAAAAGTTATTACTGTTCATTAATAAATTACACATAGCAATCATCAACAGATTCTAATAATACGAAGAAAAAAAAACTTTATAATGTGCTGCTATTGAAAAATAATCAACGACAGGGCAGTAAAAGTGACTCGTCATTCCACAGCACATGAGGAAGTAAGGTCAGGGGTAGTTCAGTGATCAAGATGTTAAACCACGGTTTGAAAGGTCCTACGACGATTTCAAAATCCCACGACCACCAAGTTGTCCCTGTTAGTCCCTTGAGCAAGGCCCTTAAACCCTAAAACTGCTCAGACGTATAATGAGATAATGATGTAAGTCGCTTTAAATAAAGGCTGTCTGCCAAATGCTTAAATGTCCAAGTGATTTATTCCTACCTCATATAACTTCTAACAAATGAATAACAAGAACTGATACACAAGTATTTATTCTGAAATTGAATTCCTAATGTCACGTTCATTCGCATTCACAGAGATTGTGATATCAGACCATGCACTTCACTGATCTCTAGAGTTCTACTAAAGTTTAACAAGTTGTGACACTCCTTCTTATATAACGGATCGTAATGCATACGCCCCATTTATTTTACACCTACTTGCTTTTGTAACAGCTGTGCTCCTACCACAGGAAGATCCAAATCCCCGACAGACTGACAGCAGGCTACAGAAACACAGATTTTCTGTTTATATCATAGTTATCATAGTTAGTGCTGCGTCTGGACTGCACCCAGTCACGAACAAGCACTGACTGTTATCAACATACTGCCTCCCAGGTTTAAAAAAAAAAAAACGACAGTAAACAAATCTGGTGTCCTTTACGGAGTGAGAGATGATGTGGGATGCTGTATGTGATTTAACATTTTGTTTTTATTTGTTTTCAGCCTATTTGTCTCCCAGTTTTTTCAATTCCCACCAATTAGCTAGTTCGTCCTCCCACCATCTAGCTAGTGCTGTAGCAGCTATTAATCAGTTACAGCAGTGCATCCAAATGTTGGGGCGCAGGGATCACCAGGAGTCTGTGAAGTATAGTCAGGTCAAGTTATATGAGTAACAAGTTATCATATGTACCAGGCTATGCAGCCATTTTTAATCAATTCAGATCTAATAGGTTCTCAAATGTCCCTGGCTTAAAATAGTTTGAGAACCACAGGGGAACTATAAAGGCTAAAATATCATTCCCATAAGATAAATACATCCAGGCATTTCATCACTGATCACTCTGATCGACGATGGAGTGAGTAATTCAATCCTGCACATCAAATGTCTTCATTTTTTACTTTAATGAATGTTATAAACCTACTGTTAACTTGCAACCCATTCACTTATAAATATGAAGAACCGTATTCAGTTACTACAATGAATGATTTTGTTACTCTGGTAAAGAAAATCGGAAATGGTTTTAGCTATGAGAGTCACATTCGTCTTTCTCAGATAAAGGGTACTTGTGCAATTCGTGTCTCTGGGGTGACACCCTTGGATATAATGTATCTTTCAAAAGATTTGACTGTAATTACAAACGGAGATTTTAAGGTACATTGTGTGCCACTTTTTTGGAAGAAGATTCACACTTGAGGGCATCCACTGGACATTCACAGGGAGCATATCAGTGACACGATAAAGTATAAATCCTGGGAATTTATTTAGTTTTACATATCAATGAATGTAGTGTTGTGTCACCATTTTTTAACATTTAGTTAGTTATGCTTTATCATACTGTACACTCGGAAGATCTCATATGTATATTAATATACAAATACACACACCCAAAGTTATGTCCCATGTGAGCTCTAAAAGTGTCACTATAAACCAATTTGTCACTTGACCCGAGGGTCATGATTTGATCAGTCTGACTGGTGCACTGATCAATACAACCACTCATTAATCTTTCAACCCGTTAACAAAATGCTTTAGCACACACGAGAAAAAAAAAAAAAAAAGATTCAAGCACATCCTGACCTTTTGTTTCATTTGGCCCACATTTTCTCACTATTGTTCTGTTATGAATCACTGTCTGACTCACTGCTTATGAGCATTTCTATGGAAATGAGCCTGGTAGTGAAATAATGACTTTGTTCTAGATATCACTTGTGCTAGCAATATAGAAAATATAGAAATTAATCCTACAATCACTGAAATATTGACTGAGCAATTAAATTTCTGTGATGACATATTTTCAATGAATATAAGGTATGTTTTTCTTTTTATATTTAAAAGGTGTTAGGATACAGTATATTTAGATTTAATATATACTGTACATATTTATAGATAATGCTGCATTTTATTATTTATTTATTTATTGTATTTTTTTTTTTTTGTTGTTGTTAATGGACACAACCTAATCCTAGGTAATGTTTTTGTCCTCAGTTTAACAGTACTTTTTATGATAATTAATATCTTAACTTTGGAGGGGGAAGAATTTCATATCAATAGACATATTTCTTAAAATGGAATTGTTTAGTTATTTTATATGGATTATTTAAAAAAAGTTTTTTTTAATTATTTATTTTATTGATATTTTTTAAATAGATTTTAACCCTTTCATGCCTACAGTTTAACTATCTGTTAAGGTAAATTTTGAGAAAAGATAATGGCCTCGGAATTTCTCAGGGGCTTTATTATAATTTATTTCTTTCCTCCAAACCTTTTCTTTGCTGAAAACTTTTAGTGTAAAACAAAATTTTCTAAATTTATATAACACACAACTTAATTTATCTACACAATCTAATGGGTTTTTTTTTAGTTTTGTTGCGTTATAATGCAAAATAAAGTGTTACATGCAGTATGTTTCACATATGATGATTATAAATGATTCTTGGAACAAACAAAAAAATCACTTTCTCTAAGGACTTCCCTTAGAAATTCTTGACTGAATCTTTTTTTTTTTTTAATCTATTAAAATGATAAAGTGTATAGCATTCTTTTACAGTTCATTAGCTGCATCACTGCCTCAGAATTAATTCATCCCTTCTGGTCATTTGCTTCAAGTTTCACATTTCCCTTACCACCACTCCAGCTCTTTATTCCACGATGCCCTGCGCATTTATTCCCTACACCTTTCATTCAGCCAGTGAGAGTAAATGAGAAGAAGGTGGGAGAGAGATCGCTTGGGAAAGCTCTGAAGAGCCCGTGAAGCGCCTACCTGGCTGGAGATGAGGTCCTCACACACGGACAGGGCCATCTGAATAGCGTTGGCTTTGTGCGTGACGGAGATGGCGTTGAGTCTGAACCTGTCTCTGCCGTACACCATGCTGGCCTGGTTCACCGCATCCTTGAACACCTGCTCGTAGCGCTTTTGGCTCAGCACCGCGCCGATGTTGACGATTTTGGTCTCGCAGCCGCCCAGGGTGCAGGAGCACGAGAGCAGAAACGAGAGCACAAAGAAGCGCATGGTGGTGAAGAACCCTGGTCTCCTGCTCAGGTAGTGCTGTGCTGTGCTGTGCTGTACGGATCGGTATGGGAAGCACCGTGGACACACTGCTCAGAAGTGGAAAATCCCTGGCGCGAGGAGGTTCATGCTCACTGCGGCGGAATGCACCCGGTCACTGGGTCTCTGCGCGTCTCGGCTGCACGGTGAGAGATGCTTTGCTTCATTGAAGCTACCTTTATCTTTCAGCCTTTTGCCTCACCTCCTTCCCATTAACCGGGCTTTCCGGCCCACCCAAGCAAAAGGCATGCTATTTCACGCCTTATTTCCTGCAAGAAGAAGATAAATGTGTCACGCGCTATCGGGAGGCTGCGAGTCCGTGGCGATGCGGCGCGAGAGAGACCCGGAGCTGCTGTCCGTGGTGCTGCTGACAGCTGGCCTGGTATGCTGGGGCAACCGGTACATAATTTTGTCAATCCCTCCTTCCTCCTCAAGAACGTCTACGTATGCATCTGGACAACCAGTGGTTGGAGGGGAGGGATTCATGGTTCCTGAATGCTTTTTCAAGGTTATGGATGGTTAACATAACACACATAAAGTTGGACAATCCAGGGTAAACATTTTAGTCTGTATCAAAAACATATGTTTGTGCTGTAAATGGTCAATGAGTCATTCAATTCACTTTTATTTGTAAAGCGCTTTTAACAATTGTCATTGTCGCAAAGCAGCTTAACACAATCAAAAGAATTATTTAAGTTTGTATGGAATGTGAATGTGTATGTGTATGAATCTAAATGGTCAGTTTGTCCCTGGTGAGCAAGTCGAGGGCGACAGTGGCAAGGAAAAACTCCCTGAGTTGGTAATAGGAAGAAACCTTGAGAGGAACCAGACTCAACAGTGAACCCATTCTCATTTGGGTGGAACAGAAAGCAGGAATTGATCTGCATTCATACTGTGTGTTATAGGTGGTAGGCAGTTCAGTATAACAGTTTACGTTAATTGATGTTAATATGGAATCCAGGTACTTATTGGAGGCTCAGGTAGACTTGTAGGAACTATAGGACTATGTTAAGTCCTTAGAGAAACAGCTGTCAACACCAGTCGAGGCCAGAACCGTCTTCTAGGTAGAGTGAAACCGTCCCAAGACACACAGGGCATCCATGTGACAAGATCTCCAACTAGAAGCAGTCACCAGGATGGGTCAGACAGGCCCATGTCTGACCCATCCAATTATAATTTCATATCCCAGTTAAATGTCCCAACATCAAAAGAATGAGTTCTTATAATTTGTTTAATCTTATATGATTGGCCATCTACCATTAGGTAAAAAAAGGATCTCCAATCATTATATATATTTCAGTTCCTTTTTAAAATCTAGACTATGTCAGAGCAGACCCAAACAGAGATAAATAACATAAGGTTTACCGTAGAAGGAATACAATAATTTCAGATTTCATTTCGTAAGATTAAACGAACGCATTGGTGGCTCACAGGTAGGATTTTTGTCCTACCATGCAGACGGGCCAGGGTTAAATTCCCACCCAATGCCCAAACCGCAGCCACTAGATGCAGTGCTAGTTTTAAGCCTGCATGAAGTGGGTGTGTTGCATCAGGAAGGACTTCCAGCGTAAAATCATGTGCCAAGTTGTTGCGCACATTAGATGGTCAGTTGTGGAGATTTGCATGGGAGCAGCCAAAAGACGAACAACAACATTTTATAAGATTCATTACAATTATCATTCCCTAGCATAGTAGTAGCATATTATTTTTATCATAAAGGTGTTTTATTTTATCCTAAATTGTTAAAAGAATGCTTGATAGTGTCATTTTCAGAGGTAATGACACTATATGTTTTACACAACAATGCAAGAAATAAGATGCACAGCTATGTGGCAATTATGCGAACAGTATTTTAAAGTGTATACTGTACTTAGCAAAGCTACAGTATATGCCATAGTGTATATGCCTATAAAATAAGTAGGCTATCTAAAATAGCCAAACACAAATAGCACATACACAGGCTTGTATTTAGGTTAACGTATTGGACAAGGTAATATATAAGTTATGCAGGTTATTACTGTATAACACTGTATGCATAATTATAGAACCCCCAGAGCTTGTATGTTGTATGTTTGTATATTAGTATATTTTCTGACTCTGACACAGACACAGGAAGATGAAGCAATACAGGTATGTGTCATGTAATGTCTGATATGACTTGATGTTGTGCGAACAGACGTATTACTTCTATCATCTTCCTTAATCAAAGACAAAATCTTTTTCACGTTCAAATAATTTTTTTTAACAAATATCCACACAGATGAAGCTTTTTTTATGCCTTCAAGATAATCACACTGACCACTGAATCGTTGGACCTTTGAAATTCCTTGAGCGATGAACGCATGGGTAAAATTTTGAATCTTAAGTCCCAGCCTAATGCTCGTTCACGTGCTGCTCTGCGCGTCCCCAGGCTCCTCTACTTTCTGCGTTGGCGTTGTGAATTATTACACTCCACTGAGGCATAGCTTTAATATGTAGGGTTTTTTTTTCTGAGCCAAAACCAAAACTAAAATAAAATAAAAACATAATGTGCAAAAGGGATGAAATAACGTGTAGGGAAAGTGTGCAGATTAGATCTGACTCTTTCTGACTCTTTCCATAAGAGATCTCATTAAAAAGATCTCATTACTGCCAGTTAGCCAAAAAGGAACAAAACATGGATCTCTCTTTCCTAAAAATTGCTGCACAAAGCAGCAGATGGGATATAAACTGTTTTTGCATAGACACTGATTCTGAGAGCTGCTTTTGAAATTTTAAGATGTTAAAAACATATATAATGCAATCCAAACAATTCAAGAAAACTGGGACATGAACAGAGGAACAAATGTTCAGTACATTTCATGAAAATATCATATAAAATATCATTGTTTATATTTAAAATTCCTTGACATAAAGCACTTGGTGTGACAAAATTGTGCAAGTGTTCTATAAGAGAATCTAGCAGGAAAAATTCATGGAAAGAATGTCTTATAAATCCTGTCTATGAAAATCCTGTCAAATCCATGTTCTTCCACTTTCCTCAAAAGTGGGTTGAACAGAGAGAATGAGAAAGAGAGAGAGAGAGAGAGAGAGAATGTGTGACCCGCTGAGTCGCAGAACCTTTGATTAGATTTAAAGTCAAGTTTTTTTTCAAGAGATTAGACTTGGAGCTACAAGTGATTGACGTCGCGAAGACCACCAGTTAGCATGGTACAAACTCGCATGGCAAAACCATCACACTTTCCTTGACTAAAAATCTGAAATCTCATATCTTAGACATCCTGGTGTGGTTTGTAACTCAAGAATACATTTCTTAAAGTCTGGAAACTTACTGAGAGACAGCTTAAAATGAGAAGCATGAGTCTTTTCAAATGCAAATTTATTTTGTGGTTTTATGAAGGAAATTAATAATGTTTCTTAATCTTGTAATTCAAGGTGCAATTTGCATGAAGATAACTGCCAGCCACAGGGTTTCAAATCATTCATATAAGCACAGCTGCTCAAATTATGTAACCAAGTCATCCATACTTTCACATTTTTAATCATGCAGAAATCCATCCAAGAGCCAGTCGTCTTCTGCATCCACACCAGCAAAAAAAAAAAAAAAAAACCTTCAGTATTAATGTTCTCTGAAGCATTGCTTTTTGTGAAGAAAAAAAAAAAAGATACACATTAAGCCCAAAGCTTATTTTTGATCATTATGTTTCTGCAGTCCTTCTACTTTATTAGATTTCTTCTTCACAGTAATATCCAGGGCTGATTTAAAGAGTAAAACAAAAAGCTCTTTCATAAAAGTAGTGTGCACTCAGGTCTAAGTGTATAGCTTATGATAAAGAAGAAAAGAGAGATGAAAAAAATCATGGTTGCCAAGGAAACAAGACTGTCTCCTGGAGTGTGAAGTTGCAAAGTATTCCTCATGTAGGCATTTTGTAAATGTGGGGTGTTAATGAAATGAATTGGCACTTATGCCCCATGCAGGAGGCTATTCAAGCCTAAAAGCATTTAAATATTAATAACACATATGTATGTATTTGTTTTTTTTTTAAAAAAAAGGACGTGTCATGCTGTAATAGGAAGATAATCCACAACCTTGTGGAATCAAGCCGCCTGCTACAAAGTGTTTAAATCCTCTTATCCAAAAGTGATATGTCAACAAATAGTTTTTAAATTAGTAATAAATGATGAAGTTTATTCCCTTTATTATTTGTGTTATAGGAACTAAAGTTGCCAGCGGTATTAGACTAAAAAAGAAATCAGAAAGCAAAATGTCCTTTGCCAAGCCAGAAAGCTTACTGATTGTCCCTCTTTGCTTTGCAGATCCTGAAGTGACAAGTCCCATGTGCTCACTTTTGTTTTGGTTTCTGCTATGATCCTGTCTAGTTTTTGATTAGTTTGCCCATGTTATAATTTTTTCCTACCCTGTCAGGATTGCCTACCAGTAGCAAAAAAAAAATGTTTATAACAGCTTTCACTATTTTATTTAAATTAACTAGCTATATATTTTTTAGATTTATCGGCGGTAGCATTTTTCAAACACACTGGTAGAACTTGCGGTAAGTTGTTTCCACATTATCTGTCAATGCATCTATGACCTGACTGGTAAATAAAGCATGCACGTCAAATATAATGTACATAAAAACCACACAAATTATTAAAAACCTTTCAGTACTAAGCATCAACCCACAAGTCATTATGGGCCAAACGCTATAAAGGCAAAACATAATGCATTTTTGTTATGCATACAGTAAGTGCAGTAAGCTTGGTTAGGACAAAAATATATAGAACATTTATTTTATACCCTACTGTGCCAATAAACTGTTCAAGTCATACATGCATGGTTTTAACAAGCCCTAAGAACTTCATTATTTGGATTCTGGAGCAAGCCTGCTCTTGATAAATCTAATATTGAAATCAAGCACTTTTATCCTGCCTTTTTGAACCACATCTTACAACCCAGTGACTGCAAATAAATATCTCTTTCCAGAAAACATTATAATTTGTTAAATAACACTACATTTTTTTTTACCTGTTCATCGTTAGGCTTTATTATGTGCAGCATCTCTCATCCCACTTCTTTTGAGCAAGTTAACACATTAGAACAAGTGCATTAATATAAACCTGTGGCATGTTGGATGTACACACTGGCAGTACTTTTAGTGAGAGAGTTTAAGATAGTGAATCTTTCTAAGCAATCAAATTTGAAAACTTAAAAGCACAACAAACAATGTAACGGCCGTAAGTTTTTAATCAGTTTACAGAAAGTTTTAAATTAATATTAAGGCTTAATAAATGACCTCATTCTAACTTTGAATAATTGAAATGCCATTCGATGTGGAAATTCAATTAATTTCCCTCTTGGACAGAAAATGCTTTCTGACTCCTATCATCATACCTAGTATCTAACTGTGAATGTCAGAGTGTTTCCACATCAGAGCGATGGGGGATTTGTGAATTGGGTCGCAATTGATCTTGATAGGCTACGCTGTGAACTTTAAATAATGTATTAGGCCAGCACGCCACATGGGACCACTTTATTTATAGCTGAGCAAAGTTTACCGAGTAAGCCTGTGCATTTAAAAGTGGTTGTTAATGTTCAGGGAGAGAAAAAAAAAATGAGAAAGCCAGGCCATTTTGTAGTTGAATAATACAGGTATGCATTAAGGATAAGTGGTTTAGTGTGTGAAAGTGCTGAAGTGTGTTCTCTCGCTCTTAAGAGTTGAGATCACTCAGAATGGATCGCTCTTACTGGGCAAGCGACAAGACCTTCGTGTCCCTCCCACCGCTTGAGACATCAATACAGCGGGGCCAGGCTGCACTGCAGCAGTTATATAATGATGCTCCTGCCAAAGAATATAACCACACACAGACATATACACACACACACACACACACACACACACATACACACACGCACACACAGATGCATACACTGTAACACCCACAAGTGAAAAGAATACTAAAGGCACCCTATGGAATAAGGCTGACACACCTGTTTCCTTGTGCTGATTTCCCCTACTGCAGAGAGAAGATAAAGGAGGCAAGAAGAAGAGCAAGAGACGGCTGTGAAACCAGAATGTGACCTCACAGGATAGCAGGAGGGAAGCGTTTTGTTTTATTTCCTACTCCCACACATGCACTACTTTTCTGCTTTTAAAGATTTTAAAGAAAAGCAACATCTTTTAAAAGGAAGTGCACAGATGGTCGGTTTATTATTAATATCTGTAAGCCATTTTTGCCTACTTTCATTGTGACGAAAAGCTGATGAGTGTCTATGTTGAGTCTAAGTCATAATGTATAGCAGACATCCAAATTTAAATCTTTGAATTATTTTTAAAAAAAATCACCCAGATACTTGTGTATGTATTTATAAATCATATGAATAATAACTTTAAAAAAAAATAATAATAATAATAATAATGTGAGAACACCCTACGTCAAATTTAGGATTAATGTGGACATGTGGTCTAGGAAAGTTGCTGCATCTGATCCCACCCATCCTTTTGAATCTTGTTTTATCTTAAAATTGTTTTAAAAACCTAAATTTGATTAAAAAGTAAATCATTATTAAAAATTATTTAAGTAAATGTCCTGTAATGATTCACCAGAAACATCACAATGAATTGAATAGTCTGTAAATGAACAAAAATCAGAATGATAACTGTCTCAAGTGTTTTTAATATCCCTAAAAACCCTCTTAAATTGACTCGCCCAAAATCTTCTATATGAGGCATAAATGCAATTTAAATCAATAATAAATGGAAAAATGTGTGACAGCTCTCATGTATTCTTGCAGAACTGTCGTCTGAAACCAAATTATTACTCAGATCAGAAAGTGGGATCACACAGTCGCAACGGGAAAAATGAAATTTCAGCATGAGTCAAGTCCGCTGAATAGTTGTGGCTGCGCACCAACTTCGGAGGGTTGCTATGGTTATAAATTATGTCAAATCTGTTCCTCCAAAAAACTAGGACGCTGCGAGGCAGAGAGGAATACTTCACACCAAAACAAAAATGTTATCAAGTCATGAACAAGTCACAAATAAATCATGGCTCTTTATTGTGTATTTGACCTCATTTATATATTCTTTCAAACTAACATCTGAAATATCATTTGTGATAGCAAAGTTAATGTTGACTTATGTTTCTTGAATATAAAATACTGACCTGTTCTATAAGAAGTGAGTAATTAGATTTAGTTTGAGCTTAAGATAGAAATATACCTCCTTAGTATATAGAATGAGAGGTGCTGCAATTAAAGGTACAGTCTTGTATATGCAATAAATGGACACTTATAAGAATATATATATATATATATATATATATATATATATATATATATATATATATATATATATATATATATACATTGATTAGCCATAACCTCAACACCACCACCACCAGACAAACGAAACAACATAGACTATATGAACCATAAACTAACTATACACCAGCAAACTGGTGACAGGATCACTGACACTCAAGACTCACCAAAGGCCAGCCTGTCCAGTCTAATCCCATAGAAAAGCCAATGCAGCAAAAATAATTGAAAAAAATTAACATCGACTTCCAATGTCTTCAAGATCTCCAAAATCCCAATCCACTTAAACGCCAAATAAACAAGTCGGATCCACAGGGGCCCCAACTCGCAACCCACAGCACCCAAAGAATCTAAAGGTGGTCTTAATGTTAATAGTTTTACCGCTTTGGCTGATCAGTGTATATAAACACTAACACATTACCATACTGCTGCTATGCTTTCATAACTCATCCTTTTACAGTTAGAGTTTTCTATTTTAATCCTATGTCTAGAACAAGTCAATAAAAAAAGATCTGGTTTCAACAGCAGGAGTTTAGAATGGTTGAAAATAGGAAAGTTTAATTATAGCTGTATTATGCTTTGCAAGCTACAGTATGGTCAAAAGTCACATCGTGCTTCTTTATGCACATTTTTTACAAGCCTGTACCTGTCTATAAACTGCAGTTTTTTGTGCCATGCCATTCCTTAGCACTGGGTCACATTTTTAATCTAGGATGCAAGAGTGAACAGAAGTACAAGAACTAGGACGGGCAGAAAAACTAGCAACAGAAAGCTCAGCTCTACCATGTACAGCATCAAGAGCAACGTCACATAGCAGCAACGGCAGCGTCTCTGCATACGCCGGATGGCCTGCATGACTCCACGAGGATGCTCGAAACATCCACAGACTCGTGCCGTCTCAGCACGCACCTGCAAACACTGCTCCAAAGTCGAACAGAACCCTGTACCGACTTCTGGTTCTGATTGTGTCGTCAGGTCTGAGAGATCTGGAGGACGAGTACAGAATGTGATATCCTCATGAAGCCTGTAAATCTGCCACTGTAGAAGTGGGGTTTTCTGACGACACAGGGGGCACTGTACTCGAGAGCAGTCTGCTGCCCGTTTGAGCATGATGGCCAAGCAGCGCTGGCACACGGTATGGTCACAGTTTAGCAGCGCTACGCTATGGTCACCCTGGGAGTGGTAGGGTTCGGTGCAAATCGGGCATTCTTCTAACGCAGAGTCAGTCGGTTCCCGAATCGGACGGCCAAGTGTCCTGCTGATCCCACCACCTGTCCTCTCTGTCCTTGACACAGTGTGCTCCCTTTCATCAGGACACAGTTTATTAAAATGTTCATTAAGCAAAGGTTCTTGAGCCAAACAGTCCCCTGAGTGAATTTCACTCAGGTTTGGTTCATCTGTAGCTGAAACCGTGGGGGTTTCGATGCTTCCTTGTGTTGTTCCTTCATCCAGATTATTTGAAAGTATCTGAACACAGAGATTTCCTGACTCTGGATTACAAATACATCCAGGTTTTCTTTCCTGATCTAAATTTTCAGGATGAGACAACCCAGGGTCCATGGCTCCAGAAAGAGAAACACATTCCAGAAAAAATAGTGTCCTATTCTGTCAAGCGGAAAATCGTTTACTTTTTCCAATAATGACTTTCCTTCTTCCATAACCTTTCAAAATTGCTGATGCATTGTTTTCAGTGTAGAGGTAAAAGGAAGGAGCATTATTTATTCTAGCTTGCCTTATCATTAAAAGGTGGAGCACTTTGAAAGCCCTGTGGGACTGAATCAAATTAATCAAGGTGCTGACCTCTGTAAGAAACAATAAGGTCAGTGTGGAAAAGCTTGCATTTCTTTGCCATATTCATTACATTTTTTAAAAGATGTGTATATGCTTTTCAAAAAAATGAGTGAGGGCAGAAGATCTGAGCCTTAGATTCACTGGTTTATTTGAGAATTTCTTTATATATATTTTGTATGACATCCATTTACAAAAATATTATATGGATGGATGGAAGACAGAAAATGGACAAATAAGTCAATGCATGGATGGATTGATGGATGAACAGATGAATAGATTGATGGGTGTAGAGGACTGGCTAAACGGACAGGTGTATGCATATATAGATGCATGGATGAATGAATGGTTGCAAAGGTGGCCGAACCAAGGGCTGGATTGTTAGGTATGTGGATAGATAGGTCAATTAGAATGTATTGATTAGTGATGAATAGATGGTTCAAGGACAGGTAAAGGGATCAGTGGATTGGGCATAGATGGATTGATGGATGGATGGATGGATAGATAGATAGATAGATAGATAGATAGATAGATAGATAGATAGATAGATATTTTGTAGTCAGTGTAAATACAGTTGATTTTCAGAGCAAAATGATTTTTAAATAAAAGTAAATATAGTTCATTATACAATCAATGCTGTAATTTTGCATTTTCATATATTAAACATATCTGTCGTCTTTAGCAATGATACATACAAGTCTATGGCATGTTAGAAACATCTCCTGAAGGTTAAATCAAAAAAATAATTAAATTCATTGAACAAAAGAAAAGTATTTTCCATTACATAGTATGGTACTGTATAGATTACTGAAGTCATTATAGAAACCTGTATGATTCATCCCAAACACCTGCAGATTTATAAAATCAATCTAGATGACAAGGCAATCGGGAACACACTGTTTCACTCGCTTTATCACAGTGCCTGCGGCAATGCATTTCTCACCCTCACTGTGGTGCCTGCACAGACGCAGAGCACACAAATAGCGAGAGATAGATAAAGAGAGAGAGAGAGGCCATGCAGTCAGGCGTGTAAGCGTAGGCACACTGAATACACTGTGTCTGATACTGCTGTGGTACAGAAGCTAATTCCATCAGTAAAATGGCCAACATCTGCACACTGACATAATGTTCAGACCATAACCCATCATCCCTTTCTCTCTCTCTCTCTCTCTCTCTCTCTCTCTCGGTTTAGCTGGATGACATCTGAAATATATATTCACAGGCTCAGACACTGCATATGGCACTTATCACAATAGGCTGATGATGCTGTAACATAAGATATTAATTAACACCACTTAGTGTTAGAATACAGGCTGAATTGAAACAAGTGTGAGGAGGAATGGTACTAAATAAATAATTTTAAACCTGCCTAGAATCTGGGATTTATGATAAGGGAGTTATGATAAGAGCTGCTGAAAGGCATTACTAATGCGTCATTAACTTGTGAAATAAGATGTTTTCCTTCGTCCTGAACCGACAACCTTGCACAGAAGGCATAGCTGATGCTTTAATAAAACAATATGGAAATCACAGTGGGGGGGAAAACATAACGTGCTGCTGCATGCCTTAAATACGTTTTCTATGACCCACAAGATGTTCCTGGCTCAATGGGAACAGCTGTAAACATATACAGTACAAGACTGATTTCATGGTTATAATACCACAAAAAACTAAAGTGTTTCGTGTTCAGCCGTACAGTAAAATTAGGGCAACAGACAAAGCATTATGATGCAGAAAAAGGTTTCTAATATCAACAACATGATGTCTATGGAACAGGAAATCTAGCCATACTATAACTTATTTGGAGTTAAGCCTAAATTAACTAAGGAATAAAAGTAAGTAAAAAACAAATAATAATCAGAAATGATTGTGTGATTATGTATAAACAGCACAGTAATATGCAAATTCTTACATAGGAAAAGTAATGAAATACTATGTTTGTATCCATATCCTTAGATTTACATTTAATGTTATGGAATGTTCACAATATCTATCATGGCTTATATTATATTTGTTACATAAACAGAAATATATAAACATGATTATACAAACAGAGCATTAACACTGGAAACTCCTTCCGTTTACATCTAATAAACATCTGCTTATAAAAAACAGTGTGAAAACAATATCAAATATTATACTCTTTGTATTAGGGCATTACAAATCCCTGTGTATGTTGTAACTATAAAAAAAAGTATTAATATAAACCTGTGATTTCTGTAGCATTGTTGTCAAAAATGCCATTATAAAAAAATAAATCAAGAAAAAAAACTAATCAGAATTAAGCAATAGTGTAAATACTATATAAGCTATCATGCATGCTTTTACATTTTACAATAATTCAAAATTATTTATATTTCTTTTCAGAGACAGATGGGATTTCTGCCTGATGAGCCATGGATACCACTAAAACCAAGTAAAAACTTTTAAAAGCAGTATACAAATATACAGTACATATAATAATTATGTTTTGGGAAAAAAAATGTTTAAATAATGTCTCTAGTGCTTAAGAGCAAAACTTGTGGGATTAGCATATTATTATTATTATTATTATTATTATTATTATTATTAATAAAAAAAAATGCCTAAGATGCCATTAGTATAATTGGGTTTCTACTAAACAAAACTGTTTCTGTTCATTTTCATCCAGAGTGTGGAAATGATCTGATGAAATCAGCCACAAGCCACAATTATGGCAAGCAGAGATTAGGTATGAAAACGCTGTACTGTTTGTACTGTATAACTGCAGCAACAAGCCCTCTCATTGTTGTTAACTTAATTTGGCAGCACACAAGGACAAACATGACTTACAATTCTAGATAACAACTCTGGAGTTATCAAGCTTTATTAAATACTAAACACTTTTAGTTTAGTTTCCATGTTCTAACGTGCACTGAAGACAGACTAAAATAAAACATAATAGTTTTATATAGTAAATATGTTCAGTTAATAAATATTTAACTCTCTATTATTTGTCCAAACATTACCAAATGAAACGTTTGGCCTATTAAACATATTACAATTATTTACAACCATTTACACCATAGCATCACTGAATTTTTTAATCTGATTAGACTAATAGTTATCTTTTATTTTCACCAAGCTGGCAGAAGCAGCATCATAAAGGCAGATCACAGGTTTATACAGTATTAATGTACTTATACGCATATAGGTGTTTGTTTTTTTGGAAGGAGTCTCCAGTGTCAGTACTTCGTGAGTTTAAGTCTTTAGAACAAATTGTGTTCTATCATTACATAAATTGTAACTTGATTCGTAGACATTCAACAACATTAAAATAACCTATAAATAAATAAAATATATAAATTTCCTTAAATACATTTATTCATCTTCCTTTCTGAGATACTGTAATACATGTTGATGCAGGATTACTTATCCAGCATAATGCAGATATTTTTGAAGCCACCAAAAATCTTATATAATGTGATATAGAGTTCTACCAGACAGACACAGAGACCACACCACCTTCGATATCATTTCTAAAGAATTGTGCACGACTAATAAAGAAAAAGATTAGAAAGTAGCATGATACTTACTATGCAGTGGTGTATGTATTGAATCATTCATGATACATACTTGTTTAAATCAGAGTGGCTGGGTTTTTTATGTAATTACGGAGACCGGTGCACAAATACATGAACTGCATTTCGGTAATACTAAGAGGACATCCTCTTAATTTACAGTGTAGAAATGATTGGGTCTTGTGGCTTCAGTTCGTCTTCTGTCCTGTCTGCTGTTATTGCTTGCATTAGCTGGAAGAGCTCTTCTGTCTGTGATGTGTTGTGATGCGTTGATTTCCCCTGATTGCACCGCAATAAAGTCAAGCTACAGCGATTCTCATAGAGAGAGAAAGTTTGCTCAGTGATTCATAATTCTCTCAGGCACTTCGATAAAGACAGCATGGTCCTTAAAAAAAAATGCTACCATTAGGGTTTTTGAGATTTTTCAGTCCTGATTCGTTGAACAGGTAAATATTTTGGGGCTTATCTTACTCAACTCAACTCAACTCAACTCAACTCAACTCAATATAATCCACCAATATGTTTCAGGACTGGAAAAGGATTTTTTTTTTCATTGATCAGATCCTTGGCAAACATCCTGTCCTGATCATTCGAACAACTGCACAACATCTGTATAGAAAGAAGAAAAAGATAATTAAAGCTGTTATACTGTTAAGGCCCCCTAAAACATGGGTGAATAACAATAAGTTAGTAAGTAATGATAAATAATAGGTAGATTAAATAAGCAATGATATTGTGCATAATAATACTGTATATACTGTACTGTATATGCTATAATGCTTAACAATTATAAAAACCTTATAATCATTTAAAAGTCCCATTTTGCTAATCCCATTGTTTATGAAGTCTGATCCCAAATATCAAAATTATACTTTTTTATATTGCACTGCATTACATATTAGCAATTTACTTTTAAATCGACTCCTAATATTAATATCGGAAGAAAGAAAAAAAAGAGTTATAAAGAGGTAATCTGTTAAAATACAGTAATTGTTATTGATAGTGAGAGTAATGACAAGGGACTGTTGCAAAGGCATCAATTTGCTGTCATTGTCAGTGTTTAAATGTTTATCATCGACAAGGACGAGTCCGACTTAAACAACGTTCATAAATAATAGATTAAATTATTGAAATTGCAGAGGTGTGGTCATAATGCATAATGCATTTTATATTAACTTTCAGTCAATATAAAATATTTTTTGACATAGATTAATGAAACATAATAAAATCCTGTACAAGAGTGTTGATAAATTGATTTGGCTTAACACAATCTGTAATTTGACCGTGTATCTGATAAATGAATGATGACATAAGAAAATGTTTTGTACCCTTCCGCATGTTTTATCACTACCAATATAGTGTCCTTAATCTATCTTTCACTCATAGATCACACTGTCAATGAGAGGTGATTATTACCTTGAGTCCAGGCCATATTTTTAATCAGAAGTCCAGCGTGTCGTGTTGGAAACGCAGACGTGGGCTGTTCTCGCTGTAGAATTGACTATACCAGCGCCGGTGTTTTTGGATGGCTGAGTCCTCTTTCACCAGCAATGGTTTAGAGATATACTTCTTATTGTTCCAAATCATCACATCCCGCTCAAACTGCCACAACAGAGACAACTGATTACATGGCTTGATTACTGATTGCTGATTAGGGGGAAAAAAAACTGCTGTGTTCGATTGCCTAAGCACTTCATTTTCATGCCACGTTATTGTTCTAGATCCCTCTCAAGCTCCAGTGGGACAGAAAATTAATTACTGTTGATGTCTCAACCCAGATGTTACTAGGGCTTGCATATGTAAGTCTCTGGATCGCTACAAAAACTCAACTGTCAAGTCAATGGAACACTACAAATGTACAAAAGACATTGGATCACAGTCAAACTACATACTGTAAGTGACTGAACCACTGTAAAAATCGTTGTAATTTTGGATCACTATCAAATTTTAAAGTCACTTAATCACTGGAATACTGCATAAATTATTGGAAGACTACACAAATACATAAGGCACTGCGTGCACTTTACAACTACACAAGTCAGTGGGTCACTATAAAACATATGTCACTGTAAAAAAAAAAAAGGTCACTGGATCATTGGCGAAAATACAGAAGTCATTGGATTCCTGTAAAATAAATTTCACCTGACCACTATTTTCCTTTTAAATCTAAATAAGGTGTAATAACAAATATTTTCGTCCAAAAATAACATCTGGATTAAATAGGAAATTGGTTTAATTAGATTTTTTTATTTCCATTCTTTTAACACACACACACACACACAATATTGTTGACTGAGGTGTTTGGAACAATTTACCTGAATACACTCTGCACGCAGGATGAATTTTGGCACCAGTGGAGGAATGTTGTTCTGGTAGAAGATGGTGTGTGACACACACTGCAGCAGCGGCTCCACTGGGGTCACACAGTGCAAGATCACACCATGGCCCAAGAAGCTGTGTTTAAACAGCAGGAATACTACACCTGGGCCAACCTACAGAGAAAACACACACGTCCTGTCAATCCTAACCGGAATGTTGACATGTACGTGCAGACTGTGTCTCTTTTATTGCTCTGTGCCATGAGCCTATTTTGTACTAATGCTATTATTATAATACTACATCGTTGTTGAATTCTTTATTCGGATTGTGTACAAGGTTGTCCTGACAGTAGTTCAGGATGTCATTTAATTCACATATTTATATTAATGTACTTGTGCGAACATGTTTCTATAATAATAATAATAATAATAATAATAATAATAACAACATTAATTATAACAGCATTTAATCCTAAGGGTTAGTGCAACCCTTAAAAGTTCGGCTTTGAACCCTAACAGTATGTTGTCTGCTCCTTCTTCACATTCTTTATCGTGGACAACGTGACTGCACCACTTCCACTGCGTGCAGTCAATTGGCCTTCAGCTTCACTTCTTCACACACACACACACACACACACACACACACACACTACACTGTACAGCCTTGAGCACTGACACGTCTCCCACATATCACTGCGTATAATTAGCATCACCATGGTTACACGCTAGAGCTTTTCAAAGATACCACAATCACACACACAGACAAATAAGCGAATGCTGAAGGTAAATTGTGTGCGTGAAGGGCGGATGTGAAACGCTCCCCCTTGTGTGGCAGTGCATTAAATTCTTTACACTCATGTCAGTTTTTGATCAAATGCTGCTCGAAAGAGATTTTTGTTGCAAAAAATAACAAAATCCATACGCATTACAGGAGTACGCACACGAAAACACACGCTACTCTGGCTTACAGTATGTTGGCCTGCTCATGAATCTCATAGCTGCATTTAATATAAAGCATGTAAATGATCATCAATAACACAATTCCATTACCATGGGCATGACATCTGAGCTGTTATTGACCGGCAAGGTGTCTTATTTCCTGCACAAGCCCAAGACAATGTGTGCATCTGGTCATGTGACCTTTCAAGGTAATAATATTAAAAGATGTGATATTGTTTTTTTTTATATAGATTTCAGAGATCTACTGTATATTGTAGCATTTATGATAATAAGATCAAGTGTGAGTTTCCAATGCTAACAATTAAAGAAATATAAGTCTATAGAGCTGTGCTGATATATGTAGTATTGGTGTAAACTAATGTAGTCGGTTTATTGTTACTGCTAAGTTGATTAATTAAAAAATAAAGTAAATTCCCGAAGTCCTTTATTCCTCATGCATCACAGCAATTCGCCATTTCTTAAACAATTTTTTGTGTCCGAAGTCGATGCCGAAATCAACTCTGATTGATCAGAAGGCATCAATTAATTCTCTGTTGAAAGTTTTCTCTAAATTTTGTACAAGCAGCTCCTTCATATAACAGAACAGCATTCATTTGTATCAGCAAGCTGTTCTATGACTTGCTGCTGCCCCCTGCCAGTCAGCCTTATCATTACCTGTCTGGCCACTACGTTCAGGTCCAATAGAGGCCAGTGTCTACCAAATACAGTGAGAGCATGCTTGACCAACATCTGAGAACAGTGCTTATTCGGCTCTGGCTCTGGATTCCATTCCACCTAAAAAAAAAAATGCACACACATGTAGTAGCGAAGACATTTAAATGAACAAGATGATGCTAGACAAGAAGTGTCTCTTCCCGTACTAGACATGATGAGTCATTGAGTAAATGTCAGGAATTACACTGCACGACAGTCTGGCACTTACAATGCCGGTTCCAGGGTTTAAACATGCCTCTGTAAAGCTCTTAATTAAATACAATCTGTAATGTAATCTCACCTTGACCTTGTAAATTATGCATGGAATAAAACACTAAGCGGCATGCTGGTATAGGACTACGGAGTGATGTGATTGATATGGGAGTGTGTAGGAGCAGAAGAAACGCTACTGTGACAATCCAGATGATGCCTTGCCCACCTTCCAGTCATGGCGGATGAACTCCCAGGTTTTACTGTTGGTGTAACGAAGGTCGACGCCACTCACAATACCCGGTGTGTGGAGATGGGCCAGGTGAGCAATATCTGCAGCATTCTCTGGGATCTCCTAAGGGGGAAAATCAAGGTTTGTACAAGTGTAAGTGTAATATCCTTCTGTTTTTTTCCCCCCTTTAATCTAATTTAAAATCTCTCAAGCATCACTGCTCAACCACATTTATTTTCACAGATGTAACACTCATAAAACTGTAACTATATATACACTGGTGATCCATTTTTTTTGTGAACTTTTTTTTTACATGCAGCATTACCTCTATGTGAGCATTGATAAAGTGCTCTGTGCGTCCACGGTAAACCCACTCCTTGTTGGTGATCTCTTTCTGCTCAGGTATCGTCCAGCCTGGTTCCTTTCCATCACAGTGGAACCAAACCAAGATCTGCTCATTAATCTCACAGCTGAACCAACAGCGCACCTTAGCAAACTCTGGTACTGTACATATAAAAATGTGGACACATATTACAGCAAGACAGGTAGGGAGTAACCAATTATATACTTGTACATTCACTTGACTCCCATCATACATCCATTTATCTATCTATCTTCCACCTATCCTTTCATTCATCCTCCTATTCATCCATACACGCCTCTATCTACTCATCCGTCCGTCCATCCATACACTCATTGTTCATCCATCATTCATTAATCCATTTATGTATCTGTCCATTTATTAACCATTTAATCCATCATTGACAGCCATCTATTTATACATTTGCTTATCCATCCACCCATCCACTTATCCATCCATCCATCCATCCTCACATCCATTCATTCACCAATCCACTTTCCCATTCATCCAACCACCCATCTATCTACCAATCTATCCATCCACCCTCTTGTCCCTCCATTCATCAATCCATTTATGTATCTGTCCATTTATTGTCAGTTCAATTTAATCATCAAAAATTCACCGACATTTGTTCACATAAATAACCATTTAATCATCCATTTATCTATCAATTCACCAATCCATCCATCCGCCCTTTCCATTCTTCCCTTTTTTTTGCATCAATCTCTCATCCATTGATCCATTCATTTGTCTATCTATCTATCTATCTATCTATCTATCTATTCCCTTGTAAACACATTTATATATTAACTCATCTACTGTATGTGTCCATTTATTTAACTATCCATCAATCCATGCATACAGTATACAGTACATCTTCATCAGTCCATTCATTTTACTCATGCTTTTATCTATCTATCTATCTATCTATCTATCTATCTATCTATCTATCTATTCATCCATCTATCTATTATCTTACCTTTTTCAGCATATGGGATTTTGACACACCTCCCATCCTCTCCTCGAAACTGCCACCCATGGAAGGGACATTCTATACAGTTGCCCACCACTCTGCCTCCTACAGCCAGATTAGCCCCTAGGTGGGGGCAGTAGGCATCCATTACATAGACCTTCCCATCCTGACCTCGAAACACAGCAACCTGCTCACCTGAGAACATAAACAACAAACAGGGAATTTACAACAGGGGAGACGGTCAAGTCTTTTTCTGGAAATCTGGCTATTACTATTCTCATTAATGTAACAAAAAGTAACTTCAGTGTTCAACACAAAGTAATCTAAAGAGGGCAGCAGTGGGCCACTGATCATGCTTCTTCAAATGAATACAGTACTCAACTACACCTACAGGGTGCCCATCAAAGAGCTAAATTGTATTTTTTACAATTTAATGTAAGAAATCATAGATGAATAAGTCCACATATAGAGCAAACTGTAGATTTAACAATCCATCTTTGGCAGTTGATAACTGTTGATAACATTCTTATATATGCATAAAATTGCATAATTAATAAAACCTAAAAAGTGTTGATATAAGAAGTACAATATTTATATTACCGTAAAGACAATGTTAGAAATCTAATAAAAGAATACACCATGCACGATTACAAAAACAAATATTTTATAATGTACAAAATCTAAAAGTGACCTGTAAAGCATACATTAAATTAAAGCAAATATTAATTGTTTTTGTACAGTAAGGATATTTAAACTCTAGGTTCCTGTTAAATGTCATTCAGACTCTAACCTCCTGACTGATCATAAACCTCTGAAACATTTGCAACTTGTGTCTCTTTATACTGTACTTCCTGGAGGTTCCTCAATCAATAACTTCTCTCTTACCACATCAATCCTAATTAAATAAAATTGTCCCTAAGGTGACATTAACAAACCTCAAAAGCTCTATGCATTAAGTCTTTACTAATTCATACTTTTCTAGCTTGTAACCACTGATCCGATATCCATAGTCTGTTAATCTTTAAGATGCAAATGCTTTTCCACATTTCAAACTGACACAGCATTTAAAAAACTGAGTGCTTATACTAGAGTTTCTTTACACTCAACCGCAGGTATAAGAGAACATTTTATAGGTTACATTGTACTAAGTTTAGGAAGATCCTCTTTAATTACCGGAAAGGGGAAAACCAATTAACTGTCCAACTACATGTCCTTATCATAACGTTGTACCAGATCATGAGTGTGCTGGCACAAAAGTTAAAACTTCAAAGGCAAATTATGCAAATAAAGAGGGGAGACAGAATAAAAGACTAAAGCGCCACTGCTGCACTATTTTTTAAGTAGAGAGTGGAACCTATAGGCAGGTGAAATAGGCACTTTTTAAAATTTTTGATTTATAAAAGAATAGATTTTATTTTAAAATAAATATTTTGCTCAGCTGAAAACCACACATCAATTACATTGATAAGTTCATCATTCAAAGTCAACATTTCTTTCAACAGTCGACTGTACGTATTCCTAAACCAGTCTTCATCTTACATGGCAATGCCATCCGGGAAGATATTATGATGTTTCTCAGCACCCAGGATACATTTGTATCCCATAATAACAAAAGAAAAGGTTCCAAAATATGTTCACAACACAAAAACTTCTCTCCAGAGCAACCTTGCTAAGAAACACACAATCAGAGAGAAACAGAATAAAGCATGTGAGGTAACTAAAGACGCTGAACTGCCTTGGTGACAAAGGCCAACCCCAAGCTTAATCCTCAATTTTTTTCAGCAGTGAGGTAACATTTGGTCAGTAATATAAGCAGTATATGTGGCATAACAGGAGTCAGCACATCTTTGGTCTTAAGTCACCATAGGGATGCTTTTCTGTTTGGGAATTGTTAGTCCTCTCTCAAGCTTTTATTTAATTTTATTAAATGACCTAAAAATGTATAATCTTTGAAATATTAAAGTATTTATACTGCATTTCATATTTATTAGAATTTAATTGTTATTAGGGTTATTGTCTGACACATCCATTTATAAACCACATTTATCATTGTTTCAAATTTTGCATGGCTCATGTTAATGCAAAAATAATGCAAACAATAATATAGTCTCAGATCGGCTAAATGTTCTTAATTAGATGTAATAAAATTGTGCTCTGAGGCTCTGTATAATCCTGTATAGTAAATAGTATTTATTTATTCTTTATATGGTGATATGTATTGACAATTTAAACCTGCTGAAAGAATAATTGTTATATTATAACCTAATTTTATTATTATTTAACAAATAACAACTTTAAAATCACAACATATTGTGTATAAAAAAGATGCATTAAAAACACTGTGTAATGAAGCCTTTTTATGATAAAATGTTATCATGCTCTGGGTGTGTTCTGTCAGTTTCAGTCAGTGACCTTCACCAGTGTAAATGTGTAAATGTACTGAATCGATCAAAGCTCTGGCATTGGTTACTCCTGGATCTCTAGGTAATGTTTAATAGGTGCTATCAATATGTCATGAAGACACACATGAAATTTTAGTTACTGTGTTTAGTATAAAGTTGTCAGGCAAGTAGTTATCAAGAAAAAAAGAAAAAATAATAATTTTTAATTTGTAAATTTAAATATTTAATGTGTAGATTGTAATTTATCAATATTGTAAGTTGTATTTTTATAATAGGCTTCCAGCAGCAACTTTCATACAAGAAAAAAAGAGAAAAGAAAAAGAACAAATAAATAAATAAATAAATAACAGCAACAGCAACAATTGTTGCAGAATTTTACTTTGTTTAAAGGTAAAAAAAATGAAAATATATATTTTAAAGAGTAAGAGCAAATATAAAGAGAGTATAGTACAGTATAGTACTTTTGCAATGCGCTTTTTGGAATATGTATTTCTTGCGCCTAAAGACTTTGTGTAGGCTTTATGTAGATTCGTTTCCAACCATAGTCCAAACCATAGTTAAGCAAAGAAAAACAATAAAGCTTGTGCATCTAAATGAATCGGTTCTTAATACTGATCTGAGTCAGAAAAAAAAAGAGTCGGTGTTATCACCCCCCCCCCTCCCCACCCCCGCAATGAACAGACAGAGCAAGAGAAAAAAAGATTGTATTATTCAAAAAATAATAATGCATTTTTGGAACGTCTAAATACTTTTGCAATTGGCACTGAGCCTTTATGTTTCACTATTGGGTGATAGTTTCTTTTATCAAAGATAAACTTTAAAATATTTGAGTAGCTTGTGCCAGTTATTGAAGTGACCTCAAAACGTGCAGATGGTTGCAAAACTGGGTGAGGAGAGCTATTTTTTGCCTTACACACACACACACACACACAGCTCAGATTCAGAGGGATGTACAGTACCAGATCCCGGGGGGGAAATAACAGCCTTATTATAATACAAATAATAAACCTTATAATGATTCAGTGAGTCACGGGACACTCGGTGATGCGTGATGATATGTTAGTGAACTTGGACAGATCGTTATTAACATGTGAGTACGTCCTGCTTCGGGCCTGTGTCTGATCTTTTGGCGGAATCTCGTTATGACACGTTTTCCCCCACGCTCGTGCTGGAGTGCGCAGTGCGTGAAAACCTCGCGCGCGTCGCGTCATTTTGCTAAGGGATCTACAACCTACGTACCCAGCACGGTCACGCTCTTGACGTCTCCCCGCTCCAGCATGTGCGAGTCCAGGATCCGGTACCAGCCGTTCGGGTAGACCGGAGGCAGTTCCCCGGTCTTGCGCCTCCGCCGCACCTCGTTGGCGGCACGCGCTCGGGAGCGCCCGTCCTCCGCGACGTATCCCACATCGTCGGGACTCCGCAGCAGCTCCAGGGGAGCGAACAGGAGCCGGTAGAGCCAGCCCGCCGCCAGGAGCAGCGCGCCCGCCAGGATGCACGCCGCGGCGCGCGCCGGAGCTCCGGCCAGGCCGGTTTTCCGCCACAGCTCGGGGTAACCGTACCCGCTGTCCAACAGCACGTCGGACGGGTCTCGCACGTGCATCAGCACGGTGGCGGTGAAGGCGATCGCGACCCCGGCGAGCACCTTGACGAGTTGTGAGCTCACGGAACCCTCCATGATGCAGCTCGATCAGTGCATGTCACACTGCTGTCACGCCGGCGTAACGATCAATTACCGACAAAACGCTCGTGCCTCTCTTTGTAAGGCGTGACGTCACGCCTTTCCCCAATACTGTATTAGAATGTAACCTAGGTGAGACGCGAACGTTGTTGTGTTTGATGCATGCATCAAGGTCGCCATTGTTCCTGTTACTACAACATTCATTTGTGTGCCCAGAGGAAAACAACAGCAATTATCTTAAAATGCATACTTAGAAATAAAGGCACACTACTGTACTTGTATAGCAGTGTCATTAATTGTGAATATTCTCTATGCATTTATAGGAAACTGCATGTGGTGGCAGGAATTAAAGGTTGTGCACAAAAGTAAATGGCAATAAAAATTACAGATTGGTACCTTAATTTCTGACAAGGTTTTAAACAACTTCTAATTTGATCAAGATTTAAGAAGTTTTCTTAATTGGTCTTTGTTGATATCCACAGTGGCTCGTTTTACTACTGTAATTTGTCTCAATGCATCCTGGACAAAGGTGGAGGATTTTGGATGGAATATTCTGTCATCTAGTTTGTTCAGAGATTTGGATCGGCACAGTGTCTTTGAAATGACAGATTTAGCAGCACCAGTCCGATGTAATACTACTTGATATTTAAACGTTTTCAAATGCACATTTTGAAAAACAAATCACATACATCAACAGAAGCTGTTAAAGTTATATTACAATTTTAATTACAAGCACTATATTTAAATTATAAAGGGAAGGTAGTGCTCCCCTGTCATTATACACAATATAGAGCTATTAAAGCTTTATAATTAATTAGCTTCTATATATAATTTTTTTCTTAGTGTGGGACAAGGGTGACAAGACACCACAATTTTTTTTTAGAACATGTCCTTCATTTGAAGGCCAAAAATAGTGATCCATCTGAAATGTACAGTATCAGTGTGTATCATGTGTGTTAAGTTTGTCTGGCAGGTTGATACACACAGAACTTCATGCTGAAACGAAGTTTAGGGGAAAATGTTCAATATGTGTTTATATACTGTACTTCATAGATAAATATTGTTCTTAAATTTGTTACTCTTCTCCAGTTCTACAGTATGTAAAACTTATAACAGTGTTTTTACACCTTTAAAAATTCAGGAACTATCCAAAGAAACTATTCATAAAGGATCCTGTATGAATCCTCAGCATGGCTTATTTAATTTAATTTTGCTTTTACTAAAAGTATTTTGAAAGCAAGGTAATAAACAATATATTTTTGAATGCAAGTGATAAAGTAATAAAAGTAATAAGGACTCGATTACCCCACCCTGTCCTTTTTCTCTGTTACCCAAATTATAAAACCCATTCAATTCAAGAAAAGAAAAAACAAAGGAAAAAATGCAAACAATTTGGTTTATTGAATACAGTTAATTGTTTGTCACTGAAAGATGTGTCATAACAGTGATAACTGGAGACAGAGCTATGGAGAATTTCATTTAAGACTGGGAAAACCCATGTAGGTGACACTCCAGAAGTGGACGAAGCGAGCTCTCATTTTCTGCTTGATAGAGTTTTTACCCATGTCACTATTGATGTCCGCATACTGATAGCCATCACTCAACTTGGGCCATGCTACGGGAACGTCCGACTCACCAATGTTGGGGTCACTGAGCAGGGCAAAGAGAGGACATGAAATACAAAATTAGTAACTTGCTGTGGTGAACAAGTCATAAACCAAGAAACAGCTTTCCAGTCCCATGATTTTGGCGCTCTAGGACCTTATTGACGAAGGTAAAAACACAGGTAGCTTGCATTTAAGGAAATTCTATAATCTAACATATTGTGTTTGGCTAACATTTTATCTATTCATATGTCCTTTTGGTGCACATCAATTGGTTCACGGCTGCTCATGAATTTTTTGCAGAAACAGTGCTTAAACACAGTGCTGATCTCTTTTAGGTTTTTGTTGTGGTAGTGCATTACCCAGATCTGGCAAAGTTGGTCCAGTAAGCGATCATGTATTTGGAGACACGGCGATGTCTGGGCATGTAAGCCAGGGGAGTGGTGAAAGGCTTTCCGAACACATACTGCAGGTCGTCAGCATGGTCAGCCCCCATCCAGCTGGGATATGCAGGCAGGCGGCTGGGCTCTGAGAACAGGTACGAATAAGTACGTCCTGTCCTGAAAGGAAGCAAGAATACATTTAATGAGAGAGGTAATTTAATTAAAGATCTAATGTCAGTAAATGTTTAGTCATCCTGGTAATTTTAAACAATCAGGTCACTTTATAGTAAGGCAAAGAAATGCTTGCTACTCGGAAATGAGCAAGATAAAAAAAAACATAGTTTTTAGTTAAAAATTTAAGGCCAGAGGAAACTTTTCAAATTTGTTTATATTGACAAGAATACGTATTCACCCACTTGGCATGTTGGGCATGTAAATACAGAGCCGTCTGTGTTGGCACCAGGAAAGTGTAGTCAGTCTCGATGTCCACAATTGTCTTTTTGATATCATTTTTACCAGGACTGGTTCCCCAGTTAGCGGTGTACTGCTCATAAGCTGCTGAAGCTGCTGCTGCACCTTTATCACTCGTCAAAGCAGTCAGGAGGTTTTTGACATCTTCACTGTGTGAGCAAAAATACAAAAAGAAGACATGCTTGTTTCTATAGTAACAGCGACTTGAATACTTCCCTATAACGGTATTCCTGAAGTGTCTCATTACTTACATACTTATTGTACTGTACACTCTTGCTAAAAGTTGTTTAATTTTTTGCTTTGTGTCTTAAAATCTTTAAAACTTCTACGCTTAAACCTTTAACAGTGTATTCTTATAATCCAAAGTAATATGAGAGCTGATACGAGAAGCAATTTAAGAATGTAAGAACCCTTAACTTTCCTAAGAGACCTTGAAAAAAACCCGGAATAAGAGTTTACTAAATTGTTTATCCAGTGCAACACATTAAATCCACGGACCAGAACTCTACAGTGGTGTTTCTTACACAGGTGTGGGCTGGAGCGGCTGGTTGATGGAAGGAATATCAAAGCCAGTGAAAATGTGCCCGTCCATGTCATTAACTCCACCAATGTAGTCGACATCAGCAGCGTTACTGAACAGTGTGCTGGGGTCAGCGGGGAGGAAATCACCGTCAATCACCGGGGCGAGGGCCAGGTTTTTCACAATGGGGTCTAAAAGAGGATTTTACACTTAATGATGGGAACTCATGTTATCTCTTTAATTGCTTTTATATCCTATTCCTGGATTACCAATACACGAGGGGCGTTCAAGTGAAAACAGGACTTTCGATTTGAAGTTGGCGACAAATTATACGTCAATTTTTAAGAATCCGACGTCCCACTGGAAACAACTGCAGTGGTCTCTGAGCCACCTCATCGAGGATCGTAATTTTTCCGGACATACGACCTTCTTCAAAACGTTTGCATTATCAAAATGTTTTACTGCAGCTAAGAGCCTAGAAGTCCTGCCTTCATTCATGAGAAACTTTATCACGAGTCCCGGTTTCACTTGAACGCGCCTTGTAAATATTTTTGCCTTTTATGTTGTACAACATTTAATTCAACAAATCAAATCAGGGCATTAATAACACAATGTTCTCAAAAAACAAAATGTGTATATTATAAGATTAGAAAAACTACTCTCTGTAACTATAGTTTGTATAAGTGCTTACTTGTTGCAGAACCATGCAGGTTAAGTGTTCCAGCAAGAGTTATCAGTACTGAGTCAGTCATCTTTAGGCAGGCTCCCATGCTCTGATCTGTGGGACAGCCCACTTTCTTAGCAACCTGCCAGCATTTAAAAGAAACATTTTACTTTTCGACATCAGGTAGCAAATTGGTGCCTAAACAAACTTACAATTATGCTATTAGTATAACAGAACATGATTTGCTCATGAGTGCAAACTATTGTCACATACAGCAGTGTCTCTAATAAATATATTACATTATGATCAGCATGTGCAAGAAACAATTCATTCATAAATATGGGGTAGCAAGGCTGAGTGGCAGTCGCCATCTTATGCCACCAACCTGCACACATCTATGTATCTGGATAAAATAACAAAGATCACTATAATATTCCAGTATATTCTGTTATAGACAGGATTATTCAGATTAATTATGTGGCACAGTATATTGATTATCATTGTTACCTCTTCAGCAAAGGCTCTAGGATTCCTATTAACAGCCCAAGGACACAGAGCAACACCACTCTGGGAAATAGCTCTGCGAATCAAGCCTTTGTTGTGTGGGGTCAGCATCTGTATAAACACACAAACACACACACACACATTTCAACTCACGAAGGAAAAGCGCATAACCATACACAATATGAAATCAAAAGAGAAACAATCCAGTTTTTACTGTACCTGAAAGCTCACACTGGCTGCTCCGGCAGATTCTCCGAAAATAGTGATGTTGTTTGGATCTCCTCCGAAAGCCTTAATGTTCCTGTGAACCCAAGCAATGGCAGCTTGCTGATCCCAGAGCCCATAGTTTCCTTAAAAAAAAATTTTTTAAAGGGTGTGGTCAATTAATCACAATAATATTTTTTTCATAAATTATTCTAAAAGGATAATTCAGGTTGCTTTAAATAATGTAGATCTTCAAAGATCATTCAAAGTGCTGTTGAATTCCTGATTCTGATTGGTTAAAAGGGGTTGTTCCATTTCCTGTAAGAGCAGCTTTGATAATAGGGGCAGCTGCAATGTAAATATGTAATATGTAGTAATATATATACAGTAATATGAGTTGCAGCAGGCTGATTTACACTTTTAATTGGTAGATTTTAAAGAATTTTGTTAATGCAACAACAACAAAAAAAAAAGTCCTACCAAATACGTAATTATTGCTCCGGTGGAAAATATATTATTTTCGTATTATATATATTGATATATAATATATATAATTAATATTAATATTAATATTATAAAAAAAAATTATTACGTCTACAACAACAATGGGTAAAGAATTATGTAATTAAATCTAATCAAATTAGTTGCCCGTGATACTCACCGGGCAAATCCGCGTCTCCAGTACTGAGAAAACCAAGCGCACCGACACGATAATTCACAGTGACCACAATGACGTTTCCCCGGTCAGCAATCTCCTCTCCATCGTACAGGTAGTTATTTAAGAAGTTGGCCCCCATTGAGCCACCGACCAAGTAGCCACCACCGAAGAAGTAAATCATGACGGGGAGGCCGGTGGAAACTAGAAAGAAACACATTATTACACTATAGGCTTTGCATCAGTTCTCTGAATGACTCCTTGTCCTAGTGGCTAATAGTTTTCTTACTTGAACGGCCTTGTGGTACCCAGATGTTGAGGTAAAGGCAGTCCTCACTGCCGCGAGTTTCACTCTGGATCAAGTTCAGCTGCAGGCACCTCTTAGGAAAGTCAACGGCCTTCAAAACACCTGCACAGAAACAGCTGGAGGAAGTTGGCCCGCAGAAATAATGAAATAAATGGCACTGTCGCCCTGCACCTCCAGGGTCCGGGTTCGAGAGTGAGTGAGTTAAATGGTATCTGTTTCTGGATTGCAACTTTTTTTAATCAAATAAAGTGGAAAACATAGCATATGCTTGATTATTAGAAGGAAGAAAGTCGATGAAAGAAGCAGCGACACTCACCAGTCCAGCCAGGATGAGGAGTCGGTTTCTCGAATCGGACTGGTTGTGCGGCGAACGGGACCCCTTTAAAGACATCCATGTAGCGGAAGAGTCCTACATTACGATTCTTCCCCTCAACCATCCCTCCCTCTGTGTATACAACTCCCAGCTATGGCATACACAAGAATATGGCCAGATGTTGTTGTTTTTTTATCTTAATCTTAATTGATAGAATAGCTTTTTATGCTAGGTATTAAAAAAAAAATTATCACCACCATATTAAATTAATTTTAGTTTTAAACCAATGCAACAGTTGCACTTTACAATATATTTTTTAAACCTTTTTTGAGGAAGATACAAAAACAAGTTTTGTCAAAATTATAATTGTCAAATTTTATTTAAAGAAAGTAATTGAACATATTGACTTACCGAGGATGCACTTGCAGTGCTCATAAAAAGCCCCAAAACCGCTAAAATTCCCACCACAGCCATATTTACTCTCTGAACAGCAGTAAAACCAAAAATTGTTCTTTTGCCTTATATATAGATACATATATCTGCTCATATCTCTGCTCGGCAAAATTGGCATGGCGCTATTTTTATTTCAAGGGCCAACACATGTCTCCTTATCTTTAGTTCTCATGGTAAAAAAATAAAATAAAATAATCTAGGAAGCAAATATTTTTGCTCTTACAACATTAAGAGGGTCCTCTTTCAAACGTCAAGTCAAATACAAGCCTTGGCAGACTTTATTAAAAGCTTAGCACCTACACCTCAGCTAAAGGACATATCATTGTTAGAAGGAGTCTCCAGTGTTCTCCAGAGTGCGTTGTAACAAATAGACGTAACTGGATCAACATTCAGCATTTTTGTCTTATTAACCCCACCAGAAAAACAAATACAGGCTGGGGATTAAAATGTTTTTTATAGGGTTTATAGATGTTAGAAAGTACATCATGATGATGTTTTGTGGATGTAGTAACAGACACCATACTCGTTATCTTCCCCTAAATTTTGCTCCTGTCGCTGACACTATTGGACTGTAGGAACTGGGAATACTGTGTAGCCATAAAATGGTGTGTTACATTATGAAATCGGAGAAAGTAAAAGGTCTGATAATTGCCTGCCAGCTTACACCTGTGTCTCATTCGCTATAAAACACACACCTGCGGCATTTCCAAGTAATTTGTGCAGGCTTATCTCTTTTTTAGTTTCATCAAGGAAATGCAGATAAGCAAGGCCTATTAGTATGCACAAGTTCAAAAATGTCCTGATGTCCCTCATTTATGTCAGTAAAATGATAAATAAGAAATGTATTCATACTTTTATTATTACAGTATTTACACCACATAGCTTTTAGCATTTAGTGTCAATTCACACTAGACATTTCTCAATCAGCAGTTGAACAAATAATTATTTTTAAAAAGACATTTATTTTTTTTATAAAAATATACCTCTTCCACATTCAGCAGGTAACTTCAACAGAATGAGGTTAAAGTCCACAATTTTAGTTTATATGTAATCAAGCATTTCTGTCTCCATTTCATTTTCACTTCCATCTGGCTTGAAATCTTCATCGTCCTCATCATCATCGTCTTCATCCTCGTCACTGTCCTCAATTTTGCGTCCGGCCCGGACAGGCCTCAGCTTCGGGGAAGACAGAGCTGTAAAAAAAAAAGTTGAAAAAAAAAATGTAAGTAGAGCTGTATGAAAAATTTAAGGTATAGTTTAGGCCACATTACATATAAACTTCTGAGATGATAACTGTCCAACGCTTCATTAAATCCTGGAGTGATGGTGCTCAATTATCAATTTCACCGAAAAACGTGGTCAGAATTTTTTTTTAATGATTACTTAAACACTAGGTAAAGCTCGATCAGGAGTACAAATCAGGTAGTATAATAAAATCATTTTCACACACAGCAATGAGAACTCTTAGGATTTGGAGCAAAAAGATTACATAGTGCCCACTGTACAAGTCTCTGAAGACAGTGTTATGGTCTGGGGTTGCTCCAGTTGCTTAGGTCTAGACTCAGCAACGTTATGTGGCAAGAAAAAAAAGAAGTCAGCTGACGACCTGAATGTACTGAATGACCAGGTTATCCCGTATATGTTGTTTTTCTTTCTTAAAGGCACAGGCATATTCCAGGAGTTAAATTGTGAATGGGTGGTTCTGGGAGTACGAGAAATCATTTTCACACATGGATTAGACACCACATCCTGCAGATATTATAGGAAATATTATACAGGAAAATATTACTGTGACAATTTTTGGTCAGGCAGTGTGATAGTGATATTTTTACATTAAATGCAATTTTTGACTTTTTAAAATTAACCTCAAAGAGTATATTTCATCATTTTATTAAGCTATTCAAATATTCAACACATTGACACTGTCATCTTCACAAAGCATTCAAAAGATACTTAGAACATACTGGTGTACAGATTTATTCTGAGTAAAACACTGATGCTAGGCACCAATACATACTAATAGAAGAAGAGTTCAATCAACAGCAATAACACCGCTATCTCATACAGTAAGTCTCAATATCAGACCCGAATGTTCCAATAGCATAGGAAAAAATGCAGGTGCGCCTTCTGGATTCTGAAAAGCAGTCAATATTCAACTAACCTAATGCAGTGAAATTTAAAACGAATGTGTACCTGAATGGAAACTATTTTACTATATCCTATTACTGTTGATCAATTAATTACAATAAACAGCTAATGCATGTTTTGTTTTTTTTGTTTTTTAAACATGCCAGGAAGGTTCACAGGGTATCTGGGTGAGAACAGAGATATGCTTCAGAACTGGAATCCCACAGTATGAGAAAAAAAAATGCACATGAGCCTAAACCAACAGATGTGTGTGCCAAACACTTACAAGGTCTTTTAGCTCGTGCCACCTGCATGATCATGGAGGACAGGATGTTTCGGAGCTCATCTGCAGTCCTCGGCAAACACCAGCCGTCACGCTCGTCACACACTTCCTCCATCCCGTCATTTTTATGAATGATGCTTTTAATTCTGACAGCGGGCGATCATAAAGAGACATAACAGCACGTGTGTGTAAGACTTATACAGTATAAATACTGTAGATGCTTAGGCATCTTTTTTCAGCAATTTTTGTTACATAAAGTTTTTTATCACTGATTTAAAAAACAGGGCCTTACTTCTCTACATCCAGATCACACATCTGGTAAAACATCTGTCGGTACGGTGGTAACATTCCTTCACGGAATATGTAAACTGACTCCTAAAATAAATAAAATATCAATCAGTCATATTTTTAAAATGTCATTGTGTGCCATTGATTATTTTTATTTGCCATCTTTTATTGTATAAAGCAAAGCAACATTATAATACCCTACTGAACCTACTGAATTCTTTTTTAACATTCATTTCCATAATGACACATTAGACCAGGATACTGCATATGATGTAGCAGCAATGTTAAAAAAACATAAAATAAAAAAAGCACAAGAACCTAAGACAAAGTTTGGAGCTAGTATTTACCTTAAGAATGTATTTGGATGAAGACTGTAGAGAGCTTGATGAACCTTCCTGGGTGATGTCCTTCACACTAGCTGCTTGGGGAACTAAATGTGAAAAAAAGGCGGCAGGAGTAAAGAAACAATGAACTAATATGCATTCCATATATTGTTACAAACCCAAACTGGACATTTAAAATTTGGTGTTCGTGATAAAGTGCATAGTGAGAGAACATTACAATTACATTACTATCAAGGTTCCCTTAAAACAACAACCTTTAAGTTTTTTCTCACCTGTCTTGTTGACCGCAGTTGGAAGAGTGTACTGGTAGGCACTTCTTTTAGCTTTTACTGGTATATCATTAAAATTATGTCCTATAAAGAGAGTGACAGCGAGAAAAATAGAGAGATGGAAAACAACGCATGCTATAATTACACAAACAGTACCAGTTAAAAAATTTGAAATAAACCGCATTCTGTTGAAACAATGCTGAAGGCGTCTAAAATATACAATAATTTCCTTTGAACAGTTGATATTGAGATGTATCTGCTACTCATGCTCTGTAAATCCTTCAGAACGGCTGTAATCTGGGGGGCTGTTTGTTAACTGGTGACTCTAAATAAACTTCTCCTTTGCAGCGGAGGTAAGTTTTGGTCTTGCTTTCCTGGGAAGGTGTTTATGAGACCCAGTTTCATCATGGTGCTTGATGGGTTTTTACAAATGCACTCAACACAATACTGTTCTTGCAAGAACTATTCCTGAACAGCTGATATTCGCGTCTTAAAATAACATCTGACCGTTATGGGTTGTGTTTGTTCCTAATTACCTAAAATTTCTTTTGTTCAAGAATGTAGAAAACAAAATCACTAAACTAAAAACACTGAATTAAAAGTTGTGTTCAAACTTTTGACTGGCAACGTACATGTGTTTTAAACAGACTACAAAACTTTAGGAGGAAGGAGGGGGTCAATGCGATCACTGACACCTTGATATTTTATTAGTCTGTTTCCAATAATTGTATTTCTTTACTTATTTAAATTATATATGGTATAATGCGGACTGATAGAACTGATACATCCATATTGAAACAGCATTCTGTCTGAATCCAGTCCTGCTGAAGTCCTCACCATGTCTCACTCCACAGCGGATTCTGAAGTCCAGAACCTGGTAGATTTTGGCCTCTGGGTGCTTACGGGGATCGTAACCAAACCTCACCCACAGGCTTCTCCACGGCCCGGTCAACTGATGCACATACAATGATAATATTTAATATAATATAATTCAATATAATTCAATGCATTTTACAAGATATGACATGTACACCACAGCACTGTTCAGCACTCTCCATTCCTATATATAGCGGCAATTGTGCATTGAAATTAGTTCTTTTAATATTATTTATGTTAAAAGCACTTGTTTTAATACACAATTGCTTCTGTATTAACCTGCACTCAAATTTGTATAGTGTACACTCCATATAAACATGTTGAAAACATGTATTGCTAGCAAAGAGAGGTTTATAAAGGAGTCTCCAATGTCAGTGTTTTAGGATGGAGTGCTCTGCATTTTGTTTAACGCTATATACACACACATCACAACTGAATATGGTGCTTAAAGATATAATACAATGTGATTTCATTTTGAAGTGTCAGATTAGAATTTGACAGAATAAGACAACCTTTTTTCGCTCACCATGTAATAAGCCAGAAAGGGGAGCAGAAGCTTCAGCTTCTCGGGGTGAATGTTGATGTTGGCTTTGACGGCGTTGCGGGACCATATGGGCCGTCTATCAAACAGCTGTGAGCAAGAACACAGTCGCATATGACTAAACATATCACAAAAAAATGAAATTGTGTGGATCTGAGTGGACATATTATCACGTCATAAGTGGCTTTACTTGATTTCATACATTTGCTGTTCATAGTATTAGCTGTTTGCTAATTAAATTCAAATGCAACTTTAAATAAGTGCGAAAATGTGCTAATATTAAAATCATAAATATGTGTTATAACTGCATAATTAGATTAATTTATATATGTATATATATATAAATATATGTATAAGCTATATGTGTATTAGAACTCACCTTCCTCATTTCCTCTTCCGCCTTGATATCACTGGGGTGCATACCATTTTTCTGCCAGTTTATTTTAGCAGCCTCTAGTGGCTCAGTGGGAACAGTTTTATCTTCAAAACTCACAAAAATGGCGTTGTGCGCTCTCCGGGCTCGATTCGGACCAATCAAGTTCTCTTTGGAAAGCAAATGCGAAGGGTTTCCTTCTCTGTAAATTTTTAAATGATGAGAGTGATGGAAATTATTTGAATGCAAAGAAATCATGATTGCAATGTAATCAGACATTAAACTGTTAATCCCAGTTAAATAATGAACTGGTTAAACTCTAAAAGTAACATTACTTTTGTATTAGGAATATGAAGTTCATGTAGATGTGCTGTCTGGCTAGCTATACAAAAAAAGTTATGCAATTAAAAAATTTGCATAATGAAACACAATTGGCATTTTCAGAAACAGTTTCAAATTGTGCAGTAATCATTATCACACTATGACCAGTGTGACTATTTTTAGAAATCCTTTTAACAGGATTTAATAATAAACGTGTTTGGAAATTGACTTTTATGCATTTGATTGTTTTTAATTTTTAGCAATAGGATTATGTGTATTAATCCAAAACTTTATGGGACTTCACTGGATGTTTACCTGTGTGCAACATCTGGCCGGTAGTAGTAATCCACCGGGTTGTCCAGACGAGAAAAGATAGGAGGTGGGAGGAAGAGCGGCACAGGTTGATCAAAGAACTCCTTCTTTTCAGGTTTGCGCAAAATGACCTTGTCATACAAAGAGACCTGGGATCCGTCAGCCTCTCTGTGCATTGCCAGGTACTGAAAATCTGCCATTCCTACACAAAAAATAAATAGGTTAAGTTGTGAAATTTTGGGTTTGGTTGTAAGATTTATTGATTTATTTTTAATAAAATACAAAAACAAAACCTTGAAATTTATATGTAGTGTCTATCAGGCCCAGGATCTCCATGAAGACTTGAGACTCCCCGCTGCGTCTGTTTGTTCTTCGGCGCACTCGGATCAGCAGGTTGGTGGAAGAATAACGATTCCCACATAGAGGGTGACAGAATGGATCCTTGGGGCGGTACCGCAGCTCTAGCCTTTTGGACGAGTCTCCATACGTCTATATAAAAAAAATTAAAAGGGAGAGATAATTTGTTTGTTTATTACGAGGGGGTATCAAAAAGTGTCAAGTGCTAGTTTTGTATCACTAACAGATGGCAGCACAAGGCTCCAGGGACAATCACAGGGAGCACCAACCTTGAGTCAGTGTGCCAAAAGACATCGTCCTGTGTACATTAAAAGGTGTGCAACTGGTGCTATTCTCTTTACTACATCATACAAGTTAGAACAAAGAACGAACATGAAATTCTGCCTGAAACAGGACAAATCTGCCACACAGACGATTGACATAAGCAAGTTTACAGCGATGCCGAGGCAGGACCTTTTTCAACAGACGCTACATTGTGCATTGAAGATTTCTCCCCAGGGGCCAGACTGACAATATCGAATTCTACTGCCAGGTTTTAAGGTGTCTGAGGGAAGACATATGGCAAAAAAAAGTGTTAATCTCATAGAATACTGTTGTTCTAACCATTACATTTTACTGCCATTTTTTCGGTCATCACTCACTCATCATCTATACCGCTTTATCATGTATACATGGACATGGGGGGCCTGGAGACTATTCCAGAAGACATAGAGCACATGGCAAAGTACACACTGGATGGAGTATGTCTTTGCATGTCTTTTTGGGGTCCAGGGGAAACCCCTCCAATCACAGGAAGAACATTCAAACTCCATGCACACAGACCAGATCCAGGAATCGAACCTGGACCCTGCAGGTGCAAGGCGACAGTGCTAACCACTACGCCACCATGTTGTCTCTGCCATAACTTTCAGTGAAAAAAAATATAAATCATTAGAACAGATATGAACAGTCATGTTGTCAGAAAGCTGATTTAGCAGTGTCTTAAAGCTTCAAAATTACAACTACTACAAACCCCTGAAGACTCCTTCCAAACATGATAAATAACAGTCAAATTCACACCGTGTTTGTACATATTTAAATTCCTCAGATGTCTTTTAGAAACGTACACAATTAAAGAATTTTTACATTAAAACAGTGATAAACAGTCACCTTGGACAGCCCCTGCTCCCCTCCAATGGTTTCCAGCATTTTGTCCACATTATTAACCAAACCCGGATATTCAACACAAACCAGTCTGGTTTCTGATAACGGCATCGTTGCGGAGTCTTTACTTTTACACTCAGTTTCCATGACTGAAGTGGCCGCGTTTACTGTCGCGTCCATTGTTATTATACTATTCTATTAACCGAATACACTCATATGAACATATTCACTGTTATCACCGTGAGCGGAAAACGCCGACTAAAAAAACGTTCCGGGTGGAAACTGTACTAAATCTGCATAGTTCCGACATCGACCAAAGAAACCTAGAGAAATCAGAGTGTGATAAAATGTGTTTAATGTCTGCAAATACAAAATACATTTCTTTTTAGATTTATTTTTTGAGAATACTGACTAAGCTTTTAGTAAAAAAATAAAAAACAAAAAACATGAAAACTCCATGAATTACCTTTTATTGAGTAAATCCTGGAAACCTGTCAGTTTCTATAAATGTTGCCAGATTGCGACTTTTAATTACCAATAAAAATTCCAGTCAGCTTTTTCCTCAGAAATCACAAGCATTTGCCTAACGTTAGCATTTTGCTCTTCCTTAGTTAAGTTAAACACATTTTATAACTTTCTAGGAATGTTCTCATTTGGTTTTGGGGAAGGTAAACGTTCCCACATGGTTACATGAAAAACTGAAAATCTTTAGTTCTCTGATGCTGCTGCTGCTTTTAAGTGTTGTGTCTTTGGAAGTACAAAAACAAGAACATTTAACAAGAACCTTTCTTGCGATATTGTTTCATTATTTTATACCATCTGGGGTTTCTGCAAAATATCATGGTGGCATGGTGGCTTAGTGGTTAGCACTGTCGCCTTGCACCTCCAGGGTCAGGGTTTGATTCCTGACCCTGGATTCAATTAGGGACCTAATAAAGAATAATAACCTCTGTAGTTGGACTTATTTATTAGTTATTATTATTATTATTATTATTATTATTATTATTACTAAATCCATGAAATTCAATAACATTAATTCATTCATAATTATCCAGTACAGGGTCACAGAGACCTGGATCCTATCCCAAGAAAGTCCGGACACAAGGCGGCAATTATATCGGGGTTTTTTTTGTTTTGTTTTTTGTTTTTTGCTGTAAAACAGTGCTGTAAATTAATGTACACCTATATTCATTCACTAAACATATTCAATTTTTTACATTTTATGGCATTTGGCAGACACCCTTATTCAGAGCGACTTACATTTTAATCTCATTATTCATATGAGCAGTTGCGGGTTAAAGGCCTTGCTCAAGGGCCCAACAGGGGTGGTTGTGTTTAAACCTGGGACCTTATGATCAGCAGATCTACTTCTGCTCCTTATTATATTATATTATATTATATTATATTATATTATATTATATTATATTATATTATATTATATTATATATACTCCATATACAGTATATTCTATATAAATATTACATATATTTGTATTTAATACAGATGTCCCAAATACAAATAATAAACCTACCACCATTTATTTGAACAATATTTTATTTACAAAGAGACTGTACTGTACAGTTCAAGATCAATAATATGATCATTTTTGTTTATGTTCGACCAACCTGGCAACCCTGGGTTCAGCAGGCCGTCAGTCGCTTCCTGTGCTTCAGTGGAGACAAACACTGCTCAGACAAAATGGTAAGAATTTACAGTCTAGCCAGGTTCATGCTAAACGGATTTACGGTGTTAAGGTACGCATATAACATCAAATCCCCTAATAATTGAAAACTGCAGTTTACCGATGACCGACAATATTTTTAGCCTGTAGTTAGTTAGCGAGCTAGCTGCTTAGCTTCCTCCACAGTATCACATGACTACAGAGCTAACTGTGGAGTTAGGCGAGGTGTTCCCTTCTCAAGGCGTCATTTACTGCAAAACTGCTTTGTATGAAGGTTTAATCCCAGTTTCGTTGCTAAAGCATTATTATTATTTTTTGGTTTGTGACATCACTCAATTTAAAATAAAAAATAATCACACTCCCAGATACTCGGCTAACTCAGGCTAACATCATAACATGGTCAGTTATTTTATCAGAATACATGTTCTTAATTCAGATTAGAACATAAGGGTTTGTGTTTCTCTTGTCTGAGCCTTTATTTATTACAAAAGAATGTCAAGATTTGGAACACTGGCACTTTTCAAGATGAATTCTGAAATATTTTATTCTGGATAGTGGAAAAAGCAATATCAGGCTGTTTTTAAACACTGTTCATATAATATTAGACACAGTGGTTAGTTGGATGTTGGAGTTTAAAACAGGAAATAAACATTTTCAAGACTTTCCCATTATGGGTTAAGATGAAATAAAAAAAATCGTAATCCTGCCTGAATGACTTGCATGTTCATCTTAATATTTAATCTCCACATGCATCCAAGATTTACTTTAAAATAAAAAATAAAATAAATTCTACGGTTTCTGCTGTAACTACATTGTATGGCGGTGTTGCATTTAAATTATATATATTATATTGTTTTTTGCATTAATTATATGGCTTTATATCCAAGCCATATTCGTATATTACGAGGGTGAGTCAAAGACTATCCGCATTCTGGCTGTAGAATTTATTTTAGTTACATTTTAGCAAAGACAAATATATAATTTTTGGCATAATCTCCTCACATTTCAATATACTCTGTCCATCCGTCAACAAGCTTTCGTATTCAATCGTTAAAAAATGTTTGAGGCTGAGCTGTGAGCCACGAATGCTCCACTGTCTTCCCTTCTTCACCATGAAGTTAATCTTCATTCTCATAGGGCTGCTTTCAGGAGAACAGGTGAGAGTCAAATGGATAAAGATTAGAACTATGGGGAAGATGTTGTAAGGACGTGCATCATCACACAAGATCACAACAGCCCTTGGATAGCAGTCCTCTGCTTTTAATCCGAGGTTTAGGCTTCAGCTCCTCAATAAGCATCTCACTGTACTGAGCACTATTGATTGTTTAAACCTTTTCCTGATAATGTTTCGATACTGGTCCTTGAGAATTTTAAAAATCTATGAGCATCAATTTTCTAGTTGATTGTTGACTTTAGAACTTTTTTCTCCGATGTTGATTGAGGATGATTCTATTCCAGTCATTTACTCTCTGCAGTGTCTCATCACCAGTAATGATTTTCTTCAAGAAACCTTTACCTTGCTTAGACTATCTGTCCAAATTTTGTTTGCTGATATCCAAACGCTTCTGTTTATACTCTTCTGTGTTTCGGCACCAGGTACACCCTCAGACCGCAACAAATAAATCATTGCATGCTGCTCTTCTTTTGTTCAAATCACAAGTGGGTTATCCATTTTGCTAGCACCGCAGTTACAAACGAACTGATATAACACTGCACTGGTGTGATTGGAGAGACAGTAGTCTTAAACTGAAAGCGCTGATAAGACAGTGCGGCCAACAGAAGTTTTAATATAATCGAAGTGCGGATAATGTTTGACACACCCTCATATGACATCAGTGTTACAAGCTGTATCGTGTCAGACTAATGTGTTCAAAAATGTCAGGGAAAACCATTACAAAATGATAGCTTTAGATGGTTTATCAAACTAGACCAATAGCTTTAGCTACTGTTCCCCTCCCCTAAATTCCTCTCCTTTAGACTGAAACCATTTCACTTTCCTAAAACCACCTGTTATGGGTTGTGGTGTTCCTTCAGCTCATTTTAACCAAACGAATAATCATTTAGTTTTCCACTAACCCCACACTGCTAACATTTAATTACCACTTAACCATTGTCACTTAACATCTCATTTATGTTTGGATTATTCACTTAAAATTCATTTGGGATTTCAGTTTTTCTTCTCTGTCTCACACCATCTTGTATTGTTTGTGTTCCTTTATTTATGATTATGCACCATTTTGATCTCTTGATGTCCCCTCCCCTACTCCTCTTCCTGCTCCTCCTGCTCCTCTTCCTCACACACTGTCTCCCATCCTGTCTCCAATCAACTGCCTTGTGCTCAGGCTGGTCACAGAGTAAGTGCCCCTCCACTCCCTCCACCCTGCTTTACCGAGGCTTCTATTCCAGACTAAGGGTGACGGCTGAGTAACACTGCTCTCTGTAAGGCTGTCGGATCTAGTCTGACCTCTGCTTTGTATAGGAATCACAAGTAAAGGTGTCCTGGGACATGCTCGGTAACATTCTCTCAGCTAATGTGTGGTTTGGTTGGTCAGTGAATATACACTGTTGTAGGTTTATTAGTATATTTGAGCCATGAAGTGCTTTTCTTATAAGACTTTTGAGAGCAATCATTTATGAAAATGTTCCTGTTCAAGCCAGGAAATGTTTTCTTTTTAAAGTGGTAACTGTATAGTTTTGTTCTGGAGCAGTGAAACTATTGAAACAAGCAAGTGAGGAAAAAATGTGCATATGCAAATTGTATATTTGGTTTCACACAATGATATATATTAAAATGGACAGATGGATGTCCCAGAAATCATAAAAACAGTTACAGCTGGAACACTTTCTTGCTTCACACCCACTATCAGACTCCATTAGTAGAGCTAGTGCACCATGGGGATAGAGATTACAAGGGACCAGCCGATACAATATAATCACAATATCTACCAGGTGCCAGTTTGATTTGTGTATCGCGACTCTGTTATTATCATGATTTTATAAATATGAAAAAAAAAATTAGATTTCATTACAATTCTAAAAAAATTCATCAAATAGTTTTACCACACAGGATGCTGTGCTGCCTTTCAGTATGTGAATAGTTTAGACCCACCACCTGTGGGATCATAAAAGAAATGCAACCATACTGTATACAAATAAAAAATTTATTAAAGAAAAATCCACTTTGCAGTCAGCAGGGTGATACATGAAAATAAAAAGTGTATTTAGAATTAGAATCACTCACCCCTCCTTAAATATTCTCTGTACAGATTGACTGAAGTCTGACAAGGGTACTGAAAATGAATGAATAAATTAGTACAATTCTCATTTGATGGCTATAAATTTTCCTCAATTGTTGGATTTGTTAGTCTCGTTGCTCCAGCAAAAAATATTTGTTTTGACTCATTATCTAATTGTGGTCTTAGAAGACAATTAATAATGAATTATTCCTCATTTTTTCTAATCCTGTCGTGTAAAATAATACTTTGCAAAACTTTACTATTCCTAGAATAATTTAATTCCATATATCCATACCGACCGCTTGAAAAGTAAGGTTGTTACCCCTAGACACACTTGGTACTGGTGATTAATGAAAACGTGACTACATTATAAAAGTTTAAGTTTATAATCTAATCTTTGAGTTATAACCAATCTAAAGTGAACCTTTAACATTCGACTCATTATATATCTCCAGCTGGTCCTTGTATTAGGTGACCTGCACATTCCTCACCGATGCAACACTCTACCAGCAAAGTTTAAGAAGCTGCTGGTGCCTGGCAAGATTCAGCACATCCTCTGCACGGGCAACCTCTGTACAAAGGAGAGCTATGACTACCTGAAGACACTGGCTGGAGATGTGCACATCGTCAGAGGTGATTTTGATGAGGTGGGGTTTACTTTTCAGTTCAATTTCAGTTTAATTTCAGTTCTCGACTGAACATTCTTGGGAAAGTTCTTTATTAATAGTGGCTTGTATAATAACTTATAGAAACTCTAAAATGTTATTTGAAGCATTATCAGAGTTCCCCCCCCCCCCCCACAGAATCTGAATTACCCTGAACAGAAGGTGGTTACGGTGGGCCAGTTTAAGATTGGTCTGATCCACGGGCACCAGGTGATCCCATGGGGAGACATGGCCAGCCTCGCCCTTCTCCAGAGGCAGCTGGATGTGGATATTCTCATCTCGGGCCACACGCACAAGTTTGAGGCCTTCGAGAACGAGAACAAATTTTACATCAACCCCGGTTCAGCCACAGGGGCTTACAATGCACTGGAGAGGTACAGCACTGACACACACATCCTTCACACCACCTCTGCAATATAAGGTTTAAATTTTCTCTTAAAAGTGGTGTTTGTAATGTGTGTTTGTATTGAAATTGTGAATGGAAATGAATTATGATTGAATCTGGAGTTTCGGGGTTGTTTAATTTTTTTTTACAGAACTACCCAGCTACCATTTTTTTGGTTGACAAGATTCATATTTCTATTACTTGTCTCTCTTCACAGCAACATCATACCGTCCTTTGTTCTGATGGATATCCAGGCATCTACGGTCGTCACGTACGTTTACCAGCTCATCGGCGATGATGTCAAAGTCGAGAGAATCGAGTACAAGAAGTCATAAAGACCATCAAAGTAAATTTGTTGCCTTCTTCTAAGATGTGTTTCGTCTCATTCCCTCCTCGACTACAGCCCGGAGTCTCTGCTTATCGCAGATGCTGTACAGTAACGCTCAGAATTTTACTGAAGTGTGAACGTTGTTTTGTCATCAGCAATTGCTTGTATCCCCTTTATCAGCAGAGTGTTAAGAATGCAATAATTTGCATTAATCTATTATTTCCATAATTTTAGTAACTAACCGCACGATGTCTTATATTAAAGATTTGTCATATTGACTTTTCAATGCCACTGCTGTTATGAGTTCCAAGGCCCTGATTCAAATCATGTGAATTATTTCATATAATAAAAAACTACACAGTGTAGCATATTAGTCTTGAGCTTCTGTTTTATTTATACTAAAAACCTACCAAATGAATAAGCATAAACTTTGTTGGAGGTAAGGTACGAACAGTTACTGACAACAGATTTTTACAGATAATGAGATTTTTATTGTCTTCATTTTCTAATCACCATTGCAAAACACAAGATAATGCGGAGATGCCAACATATAGTGTTTAGGTGTAAAGCCAGCCCCAAACATATAAGAATCACAAGAAAGACTTAGCTATGACCTCATCAAGGAAGTGAACCCCTGATCAGATAATACTTTGGGGACTAGTAAAACATGGACGTTTTGTAAAGTGGCTAGTGTGCTAACTATTCCTTTCAGAGCATGGCAAGTACATTTTTGTCTTGGTTCAGGGATTCAGGTAGCTGTGACAATGTTACGATCTGAACATGTGATCTTGTGACAAAAGAACAATCTTTGTTTTTTTTTTATTTATGATCTCATGCTATGGCAATACAGGAATAAAGCATTATTCCACACAAATACAAATATATTTCACCTTACAGAAAGATGAAGAAGTAAGGACACAAAATAAAAGAGATGTACATTTCCTTTTAATGGTGGTTACTTTCACTTTGCACAAAGTTTATCTTTACAAGCCTTGGGGTTTTGGATGGACCACTAAAAACAAGGGGGAGGGGCTTATCACTTCAACTGGTGCTAAGGTTTTGTATTATAATTTTGGTTTTATATATTGAATGTAATGTTTGTTCCAAGATGTATGAGAAAACCGGAGAAGGCAGCGAATTATCTTATTTGCCATCCTTTGGGAAAAAAATTTAAATGTGCATATTACTCAGTAACTACAATATATCTAAAAGGAAAGCAGTTACAACAGTGAGGAATAAACATCTGGACCTGAGAACAGACCTGAGGCCCTGTGAGTTAAAGGGGTTAACATTCTACAATGGTCTGTCCCATACACACATATATAGTACCTCTTTATATTAAGTCATGTTTTTCCTTTTCCTTCTTGGCTGGGATTTCCTTAATAATGATTCTCGAACCCTGGATGACAAATTGAATTAAAATGAATAAACAACAAAAAAAACACATTTTAACCTTAATTATTGAACTACAATATTAATTGCCTTTATTAATTGGTAATACATTAATATTGAAAATATTAATTACTTATTTTGCTGTTTGTTGATTTTGGGTAAAATAGTCATCTTTTTGCTTGTACGTCTGTCTTTTTGGTCCTTCGCCTTTTCATCAGAGCTCTCCTTCTGTTGTGCTGAGGTGTGATCCAGGTCTGGCAGAGATGTTCTCAATGGTTTGACAATGTTTGACATGAAGTTGCCTAAAAGCCAAGGTTTGATTTTGTCTGTATGACTTCTAAAGTATGCATTATATTTAAGTCAAATCAGTGTTATTTGGAATATTAGATAAATTGTTATGAAGTTGCACCTATCCCGATAGATCTTTGTAGTATATTCAGGTAGTGTTGCTGCATCAGCTTTCGCATGTGAGTCTCGCTATATGCTTCACACACGCTGTGCAAGTAGCGCTTCTGTCCTGGCGTCAAGGCTGGGTACTGGAACAGAAACACTTACATTATTGGGTTTAATTTAAATCAAATCACACAACTAGACACAGACTATACATTTCGTTAATTGCTGGTGTTAGTAACACCATGGCAACATTTTTGAATACTGAATAATTTTTATTTTATGTGGGATTTAACTCTACAAGCAAAAACACATGCAGTGCATTAAATACTAATTGTTCTGCATTTTCGACAGTGAACTTAAAACCAGCACTTGATATGTTTAATTCACCCCACGCGTTTAAATATAAATTGTGCCTAAGAAAAAACATTAAGTTTTAATGTATAACCTGTAGGAATGGAGCAGTGAGCATGGCTTCAGAAATGCCGATAGGTCCTGTTCTCTGTCTGAGATTCTTAGGTCCATATTCTGAGCTCTTGGGACCTATACAGTACAAACAATAAAACAATCATCCTATCATGAACAGAGCAATCAGTTTGCAAACTCGTGTTTGGTTATTTGAATTTTAGCCATTTTTGCATGGTATGAGGTCTTTCAAATTCTGTATTGTAGGTACAGTATAACGTTTCTGTGGTTTCTACAGATAACATACACTCCTGTATTCCTAGAAAAGAAACATATCAGGTTGCTAAGCTAAAGACACTCTGCTGTTTCTCTCCTGAAATTAAAGCATCCCTCACATGGGTAGGGCTGGTTTCTTGTGTACATCAGGGTTACCAGATTGCATTGACTGTTTCAGAAGAAAACCATAATAGGCAATTGTGAAACATACGCGACTGTAATTTACAGTACATGCAGTTATCTTGGTAGCTTTAATGACTAATTATTTTCTGATACAAACTAACAAAATGTTGACTCATTTGATGTCAAATCTATGGTGTTTTATGAGGCTAAATGTTCAGACAGGATAGAAAAACACAGTGAAACTTACTTAATTGTAAGGTATGAGTGAATCCTGATAACCTGTTGACACCAAAGAATAAATGAATAATACCAACAATAATTAAAGCACAGATTTGAGTAAAATAATGAACAATATAATAAAAACTATTAAATGTTGTAAGAAATAAAATGTGTATAGAAATACTGTAAGTATGAAATATAAAATATGCATAAGTTACTCTAGAGTATAATGGGGTAAGTCTGGTACAAGAATCAGGATCTCTTCTCTTCTTTCCTCTCGCTCTCTCCCTGTCTCTCTCTGTCGAGCTAAACATCCAGACCTTTTTTTTTTCCTCTGGACCTGTCATTCTGGTGCCCTGCTTCTGGTCGAAGATGTACCTCCATGAAGGCCTGTGTGGTCTGCTTGGGATGCATGTGGTGACCGAGGTGGTTCCACTTCACCACCAAGACAGTCCTGAACTCGGCAGATGCAGACAGCTGTTCTCTGAGGACTTATGACTATGGTCACTCAATAGTTCAGGACTAAAAGTCGCACAAACAGTTTTGTACCTGAGATTTCATTAACAAAACTAAACTCCATATTAACTTAAACACCTAAACACTAATTGAACTTCCAGCCTCCTAACATACAGTGTGACTGCAGATCAATTTCTGCTATCTGATATCACCCAAATGAGGATGCGTTCCTTGTTTAGTCTCCTCTCAAAGTTTCGTCCTATTACCATCTCAGGAAGCTTTTCTTTGCCACCGTCGCCCTTGGCTTGCTCATCAGGGACCATCTGATCATCATGATTTACTGTATACATATTTTCCTTACACTTTTTAAACCAATTTCCCTAATTATTTTTTTTATTCTGTAAAGCTGCATTGCGACAATGACCATTGGTAAAACCACTATATGAATATAATTAAATTAAATTGAATATTTAAAATATGAAAGCTGAACTTATTATTGTTCTTTTTTTCCCATTTCCTTTTTTTTTTTTTTTTTTTTCATTTTTACACACCCACTTTCAAAATAAATTTTAATCTCTCAACAATTAACACTTGATATTGTGATACTAAAAAAGAGATTTAATCTGGGATGGTTTCATTTAATAATATCTGTATAACCTTAATTAAACTTTATATATTCAGGCATATTTAATAGACAGTGCTCGTCCTATAAAGATGTATTATATTAACAGTAACTTACCTTGGTGTCTGAGAAGAATTCATAGCTTTTAATTAAGGTTGCCCGACAAATGTCTTACAGTTACAGGTAACTCTGTACACGCTTTACGTGTAAAATGTAAACGCTGCTTCTTTTGTCCTCTCTCGCTTCCCGTAGAGACACAATTGTATTGTATTTCAATTAACTCGTTGTTTTCTGTATGAGTGCACTACATAGAGACGGGAGTGAAGGCGTCTAATGCACTACGTAGTGGACTAGAGGCGTTTACTTTGAAGCAGTTTGTGATACAGCCCGTGTTACAGGATGTTGTTGAGTGAAAGCAGCATGGAAGTCGCGCGACTGATTTTGTGCGCGTTATTTTTAAGATGATAAACATTTCCGAGTTTATGTATAATATTAAATAGTGAAATATAAATTATAAAATAAAGAAATTATTCAATAAATTATAGTTTAGTTGAGTTGAAGAGTGTGAACATGCCTCGCTATGCGCAGCTTGTAATGGGACCCGCTGGAAGCGGCAAGGTAAAAGAAGATTAATAACTCATTTTTTATATATTTGTTTTTATTCATTATATCTCTGTTACATTTTTATTCAGTTGGTTATTTTTAAATTTGTTAAATTTCTTGTCATTAAAGTCATTATAGACAACTCTCCTTATATCTTATTAAAGTGTCATAATTATCTACTAGTGTTGCTCTGAGTTACAGTGTGATAATTTAAAAAATAATATAATTATAAGTGTTCATGTGAAGCTTTCTGCGATACATTTAATTTAATTTGACTATTTAATATCTATGGAAGGAGTCTCCAGTATTAGTGCATTTTAACCCTCAGTAAGTTTTCAGGTTACATCTCAAGCTGTGATTTCTTAACTTAAGGAATAAATAATACATAAAATGTGTTTATAATATAATTTTTTCCACTCAAACAACTGAAAGTGTTTTGTTCCTTATTTATTGGCCAGCCCTAACGGTTATAATATATATAAAAGTTTGTGTATGTGTGTGTGTAGAAACCTCTACGCATGGCCAGACCACGTCTTCAAACCTGTTAAACAGATTATATAATACATTTTCTCATATAGTCGTTTAAAAATGTTAGTCCAGCGGACCATCTGATCCATACACAACTTGGCACAGGTTTTTACGGCAGCTGTCCATCCGACGCACCCTGACATTTTATCCGGGCTTGGAACCAGCACTGTATCTAGTAGCTAGGGTTTGGGCTGTGGGTGGGAATCGAACCCAGGTTATCCTCATGGCAGAATAGAAATCTACCACTGAGCAACCAATGCCCATAGACTGTTACAAATTTACCTCTATATAAATGTGATAAAAATGAGCTGTTTCTACAGAAAATCACAGGACACAACAAAATGTCCACTCAAACATTCTTTACTTTTTTTTAAAAATGTCTTTGCAGAGTACATACTGTTCCACTCTGATCCAGCATGCTGAATCCATAAACCGGTCCATACAGGTTGTAAACCTCGATCCAGCCGCAGAGCACTTCAATTATCCGGTCATGGCAGGTAAGAGCCATCAGTAGAGCAGGTTTCTGAAGCAGGAGATTCAGCACGAGAGGGAAAAAAAGCTGAGGAATACAATTCCCTTAGTCTAATTATGTGAATGAGCCAAACCTTTATTCTAAAAATAAATGAACACGAATATGTTCCAATTGAATGATTATTCTGCTGCTCCACTTTACTTCAAATAACAGATATCCGAGAGTTGATCCAGGTGGACGATGTGATGGAGGATGACTCGCTGAGGTTCGGCCCAAACGGAGGCTTAGTTTTCTGCATGGAATACTTCGCTAATAACTTCGACTGGCTGGAAGAAAGTCTTGGGCATGTTGAGGATGACTACATCCTTTTCGACTGCCCAGGTTGTTAAATAGCTGTTTTGGTATTTTCAAGAGCTTTGTACATTTAAGGGAATTGATCGAAGTAGCAGAGCAACTGTAACAAAGTTCTTGAGATGAGAATAAATGTTAAGTTTACTGGTCAGAAACCACATTATTAATTTTTTTGTGTCTGATTTTAGGTCAGATTGAGCTGTACACTCATCTTCCGGTCATGAAGCAGCTAGTCGAGCAACTCCAGCAGTGGGAGTTTCGTGTGTGTGGCGTCTTTTTAGTGGATTCTCAGTTCATGGTGGAGCGCTTTAAGGTAATAAAATAGAGCTCTTGAAATGTTATAAACTGTGTTTATTCTTATATTTTTTTTAAGATCTTCCTCACAGACTAAATGTGGAAGTTTGGCTAAAAAATTAACCTCACTCCATACTCTCTCTGTTTTCCAGTTCATATCTGGTGTAATGGCAGCCTTGAGTGCCATGGTGGCGCTGGAAATCCCTCAGGTCAACATCATGACCAAAATGGACCTGCTGAGTCCTAAGGCTAAGAAAGAAATTGAGAAGTAAGTGAGGGTTAACAATGTAAACTTTTGTCTTGCTGCTAAAGTATGCATTGTGGAATGAAGTGTATTGTGAACAGGGAGGTGACGTCTGCATATGCACTGCAGGTATCTAGATCCGGATATGTATTCGATGATGGAGGACAGCTCTGTCACGCTGAGGAGCAAAAAATTCATGAAGCTCACCAAAGCAATCTGTGGTTTGGTAAGTCTGCTATTAAAAGCTAGTGATGGTAAGACTCACAAATGCAAATGAGTGTATCAGGGTGCCAAAGCTTATATTACTTAATATAAATTTCATGACATGTTCCCTCTTCCCTTCTTTGTTTTTAACAACTGTGAATGTTATGTAAAATTCACTGCATGTCTTGAGAGGAAGATGGCCTTTTTTTTCTTTAGATTGATGACTACAGCATGGTGCGTTTCTTGCCCTTTGATCGCACTGATGACGAAGCCATTAACATTGTTCTTCAGCACATCGACTTCTCCATACAGTACGGCGAGGACCTGGAGTTCAAGGAGCCAAAGGTAGAAACGTTTCCCCATTAAATGATAAACAAAAATATATTAGAAAGCTTGATGTTTTAAGTTCTAATCCAAGTTTGGATGAGATTTGGCATTCTGAAACTCTAAGACATGCTTATGAGTGGATACAGTATATTACCTTAGTAAAATGGTATGACCAGTAATGGCTGTGTTCAAATTCAAATTTTGTTGTTCCAACAACAACATACAGTATAAGTGAACATGTATATCAGATAAAGCAGAAAGTAATATTTTATCATTGTTAAATGCACATGCATTTATGCTGCACCATGACACTTCTTTTTGCCATTAGCATTGCTTTGTGTATATTCTTCATAATGTATATCATAGTCATTATTTCATCACATTTTTATCACTTTTATTAATCTTTTCCAGGAGAATGATGAGGAGCCTGGCAACCTGAATTATGATGAGTATTTCCAGGACAGAGTGGATTCCTAAACTCCACAGCTGCATGATCACCTGACAGACTAAAGGGAACACATATTTGTAAATTGCTCACCTGCTTGGCGTTGTGGAAACCCAAGCCTGCAAATGAACAGCACTGTCAGAAAAAACCTCAGTGTAAAGAGAGAATGCTTTATTATTATTCTTTTTAGTTTGTTTATTAGTTTTTTTTCGTATGACTGCCTAGTTCTTTTATCTATGCTCTTTGCTCTTATAGCATGCTACATTCTATAAGGTGTAGTGTTAAATATTTTTTCAATAAAAGTGTGATTTTTGGAAAGCAGGCATGTGCCTGTATACCAAACCATGTGCTATTTTTGTATATATGTTAAAATAAATAAATCTAATAAATAAATAATAATAATAATAATAATAATAATAAATTGAATGTTGGCCACACCTTATAGCTCCAGGATCCCTGGTGTGATCCTGATCCCAGGATAATGCCTGTTCTCCCTATGCTCAAGGGGGTTTCCTTAAGATTCATTAGCCTCCCCTGACTTCCCAAAAGAAAAAACTTTTAAGACAAGTCAACTTGCAACTCTACATTTCCACTAGAAGCACATATCATGCGCATATAAAGCATTGTTGCCTTGCAGCTCCAGGGTCCAGGTTCAATTGCCACCTCAGGTTTCTGTGCATGGAGTTTGCATGTTCTCCCTGTGCTTGGTGGGTTTCCTCTGTGTATTCCCGTTTCCTTTCGTAGTCCAGACATTCTGATTAGGCTAATTGGTGTTCCCAAATTGCCCCATAATGTGTGAATAAGCATGTGAGTGTGTGTATGTGTGTACCCTGCCCCATGCCCTAAGTTTCTTCGTGACCCTGTATACAGGATATAGTATAGATGAGTGACTGAGTGGGTCAGTGAGTATCATGCACATAAAGTTAAGCAAAATATACTGATTCCATTTGTAAAAACAGGAAATATAGCAATAACAGCAATAATATTTTGTATTATTTGTATAGCCGTTTTGCGATGAATTGGCACTCTTTGGTGTGTGGACTGACTTTGGGGCAGAACGGTAGCGTAGTGGTTGGCACTGTCACCTTGCAACTTCAGGGCCAAAGATTTGAGGAATCCACTCTCTGGTCTGTGTGCGTGGAGTTTGCATGTTCTCCCTGTACTTGGTGGGTTTTCTCCAGGTTTCCTCCTACAGTCCAAAGACATGCAGATTAGGCTAAAGTGCCTATAGTGGGTGTGTGTGCCTTGCGATGATCTGACACCCTGTCCATTGTGTGCCTTGTGTCTAAAGTCTCCTCTACCAGGATAATTCAATAAAATTTTTCTTTAATTTTAATTCTTTAACAATTGATTTTGTCGCAAAGCAGCTTTACACAATCAAAAGAATTATTTAAGTTTGTATGAGATGTGAACGTGTATGAATCAAAATGATAAGACTGTCTCTGATGAGCAAGCTGAGGACGAGAGTGGTAATGGCAAGGAAAAACTCCCTGAGATGTTAATAGGAAAAAACCTTGGGAGGAACCAGACTCAACAGGGAACCCATCCTCATTTGGGTGAAACGGATAGCGTTCAGTATAACGGGATATGTGTTTAAGTTAAAATTGACTCCAGTTCGTTATTGGAGGCTCAGATAGACTAGGAAACTCCAGTCCTGAACTATCAAGCGAGTCCTCTGGGAACAGCTGTCTGCACCAGCCGAGGACAGGACCGTCTTCGTGGAAAGGTGGAGCTGTCCCCGGTCACCACACGCATGCCAGATAGACCACACGGGACATCCATGTGATAAGATCTCCAACCAGAAGCGGGACACCAGGACGAGTCAGACAGCTCCAGTGGGCAGAGGGGGTCTGGATCACTGGCGGCTCAGAAGCGACATGTATAGCCCAACAGGGAGAGGGAAAGAGAGAGAGAAGAGAAGGAGAGATGTTGTTATTTATGGTCAGAGTCAAACAATGTATAATGTGAATGTATATTTCTTGCAAGCAGGGACTCCGGCAGGATTAACTATGACAGCATAACTAAAAGGGAGAGCCAGAAGGAAACACAGGCATAAGGGGGAACTGAGATGTAAAGGATAAGCTGTGTGGAAGATAAAGGAATGAATAAATTAATTTATGAACGTTTCTGCCACCTTGTGGACAACTGGAGAAATTGCACTGGAATTTACAGTCCAGCTACTTCCGGTATCGCTGTGTTGGGTGGGACAGCGGAAGCGGCATTTTTCAGCGCTGTGACATTACTCGTTTTCCTTACAAAACCAGAAAACTAGTTAAAAATGCCGGTAAGCAGGCTTTTAAAAAATATTTAAACACTTAATTTTTTATATGTATATGACCGAAAATGTGTTTCAATGGCTTTGAACACGAGAGTGTCTAGCAGCTTTTAGCTAGCGAACTTGCTACATTAGCCAGCTACCTGGTTAGCCTGCAAGCTTACAACATTACATCCTTAGATATATTAGTTTATTCGCTTTGAATATAATTTAGGATCGGATCTATTAGTTATAAATACAGTGTTTTTTTCTGCTTGTTTTTTTAAGCATATTATTGTATATGTCTAATGCAGTGTTCTGAAACTTCAGTGTTATGAAGCTTGTTTTGCAGTGATGTGCAAATATTAATATCTCTAAAGAGAATGTACACAATAGTTATAATATCAAATACCATTCAATTGTCTGTTGCATTGTTGGTCTGCCTTTCATTTTGCAGGCTTATCACTCCAGTCTAATGGATGCCGACACCAAGTTGGTGGGAAATATGGCACTGTTGCCCCTCAAAACACAGTTTAAAGGTCCTGCTCCTAAAGAAAGTAAGATATTTCTTTTGACCCAAACATGCAACCTTTTTTTTATAAGTTTTATACAGGTTGTTATAAGCGCTGTGTCGTTTCTTCCTTAAATGGTCTTAAAGCTGTCACCTCTCAGCTCGTCATCTGTGCATAATGTTCCTGTTTCCTTTTTTTTCTTCTCTTTCCTCTTTCAGCCAAAGACACAGACATCATCGATGAGGCCATCTATTACTTTAAAGCCAATGTTTTCTTCAAGAATTACGAAATTAAGGTAAGGTAAGATTTAAAAAAGATCTTTTTTAAAAACAGGAAGTGAGAGCGAGGACAGAGAGAAAAAAATGCATGCATGCCTCAACGTGCATGTCCGTCTCAGCTGCCTCAGTGCATTTCTGTTTCACCTTCACTCATTTACAGATTGTTGAGTCTGTTCTTGTTTCTGCCTAAAACTGATAAGCATTATGTACACTTCTAGCCTCTCATGAATATCCCTGTCATTTACTTTCTTCTTTACGTTCTGATTCTTTCTTGACTGATATCATGTCATTTCTTAGAATGAGGCAGACCGAACGCTGATCTACATCACTCTGTACATCTCCGAATGCCTCAAGAAGCTGCAGAAGGTAAGTTAAATATGGAACAAAACATTCTGTTATAGCAGAATTGTCAAGGATGACGTTACTGTTACCACCACAATAACATCATAGATTTTGGCATCACTGACAGTATGTCTATTAAAGAACATATCTTTTTACCCGTTCATAGTTATCGTTTGATAAAGCATTGCTGTACATCAGCTATAAACATTCAGATTCTCACTACCCTATTTATTTATTAAGTAAATAAATAAATTGAAAATGTTATTTTTAGACTTTACTATGGCAGAACACTTTGTAACAAAGCTCTGAATCTGGAGACTCCTTTCATCAATCTATCTTTAATCTTTAATTTAGTACTATCTCTACTTTTTGAAAAGATTGGTGACTTTTAAAAGTGATCTTGTATAACTGATTTAATTTAAAAAAACAAATTATACAGACATTTGGTTATTTATGAGTGCCGTTCAAGTCAAACCGGTATTTGTATAGATTGATAGATATGCTTTATTGATCCTGTGAGGGAAATTGTGTTACACAAAAAAGTTAGTAAGGTTGCACAAACAGTAGTAAGGTGGAGGGGTAATTAATTTTTTTTTTTACAATATATAAATTAATACAGTATTGCAAATGCTATATTGGAAAAAAACAGAGAGCAAACTGGCAATTCAAAATAAGAAAATGATGAAATTGTGATTGCATTTTTGCTGAATGATGACATACAAGCGATTAACATTTACAGAAGACTTAAAGCACAATACAGTGCTGAGGCTCTTACTCGCAGTGAAACATTTGAATGGTTGCAAATGTATTAAAGAAGGTTGTACGCCTCTGTGTGACAATTAGGTTGAGGTGGCTAGGATCACACTTCCACCGTTCCTGTGAACGTTCAGTGAGTGAAACGTCTAAACATTAAAAATAATAATAATAGTCACCAACTTGCAGAAGAGACACATCTGTCTGTGTGATTTCCCAACACCACTTTCATATTACAGGAACTCCGGCTAAGAGTTTTTGCCCATACATTCCTGATCTCGCTCCAAGCCATTTCCACATGTTTGGGGGCATTTAAGGAGTTCCTGGGAGGCCAGAGTTCCAAATGTAAAGCATTTAGTCCGATCACGGCTCTAGCGTAATGAGAGAACTTTTAAACATGATGATATCCGAGCACTAGTGACACACTGGGATAAGTGCCTTAATGTAGGAGGGGATTATATAGAGAAATAAAGGGATGATTCTGTCATGCGCAATCAGAAGTTCCGGTTTGACTTGAACACCCCTCGTATAATACTAAGATAACATTTATAGCTCTTTTTGGTACTTTGGTTGTTCCTAGTCGAGCATAGCTTTTTCTAAAACTAGACCTCATTATCGTTTTCCTACTGTTATGTGTTTTGAACACATCGTCATTTTTAATTCACAGTGCAGCTCAAAAAGCCAAGGAGAGAAGGAGATGTACACACTGGGAATCACTAACTTGCCTATCCCAGGAGAGCCTGGATTCCCTCTCAACGCCATGTATGTTAAACCTACCAGCAAACAGGAAGAAGGTGCGCTGCTTTACTCCTTCAGTACTCCTTAACTTAATCACATTGATTCAGAAATCATTATATACATCGCCAGTCAATCAATGGCAGTGACTTTTTTTTATCATTATTTCTGTTTTTTTTATAATACAAAAAAGTAAATGTTTACAGCTGTAGCTTTAATGCTTTCCCTGTACTCTTATCAGTCTCCACTCCCTTTATGATGTTGATTTGGTGTTTGCTCTAATGCCCTGTGCAGAGAATATGAGGGCTTACCTGCAGCAGATTCGGCAGGAAACAGGCCTGAGACTGTGTGAAAAAGTCTTCGACCCACAGACTGATAAGCCGAGCAAGGTAAGGCGGTTTATTAGCAGTGGGCTTACTAAATAAAGAACGAAAATGTCCAGAATACCTTTTTATAGCCGATACAATTATTTGTTGCTGTGCACAATGTCAGCTGAATGTCAACATATTCTGGTTAACAGCTTAAAAAATGACATACACTTTCTCTGCCACTTTATTAGAGATGTCTAGTTTATATATCTCCTTATTGGTGGCTAAGGACTGCCAGATCATCTGGTTCACATGCTTAACAAAGGTTTTATGCTGGATGCCCCCCAATTTGATCCATGCAGTAAAAGGACACTGACTTGTATACATCATTCGTAGGCCAATAAGTGTTTAAAGTGACGTCTGAGTAAACACAGTGTTAAAGTTAATAAAAATGAAAGCATAAGTTGTTTTAAACTAGATGAACATTTTGAATGCATGCAGTGGCCTGGAAAATGTCCCATTTCTTGTGTCATTTTATGAATAGATTTGGTTGTTGGATAGCTACATGCCTTTTCAGGCATGGGACGTAACCTTAATTGATTGTACGATGCATATCTCAGTGGTTCATTGATTAAAAGTTTAAATAGAAGAAAACATCAAAATATCATTACCACACACAAAATAAAATCAAGTAAATATTGTAAAACCAGACTATGCTAATCACTATTTTTTCTTCTTTTCCCACAGTGGTGGATGTGCTTTGTAAAGAAACAGTTCATGAACAAGAGTCTGTCTGCTCCTGGGCAGTAAGAGGCAACCTGGGGATTTTTTTTTCCTCCACTCATCCATGTGGAACGTGGGTGGGAATAATATTCCAGTTTTGGTTGTTTTTCCTTTTTCTTTTTTTTTTGTTTACTTCCATTGAATACCAGAGTTAAGATTAATTTTATACTGCACATTTTATTTCCTGACATCATGCGGTACACCATGTATGAACAACACAAGGTGATCAAATAAAAGCTGTAAAATAAAAAGGATTTCTGTACTTGTGTACAAATACTTGAACATTTTTCTGCACAGGAAATGTTTTAATTTTCCTTACTGTGGGATAAACATGTTCAAAATATGACTTTTTCTAAAAATATTGAATTTTGTAAAAAGAATTATGAAGTTTATATGAAATATATACAAATAGTGAGGAATTGTGATGCACCTGAGGAGAGTAAAGTGTGTTAACAAGAACCACAAAGGTTTCTTACATATTAAGAATATTCATAAATCACAGCAGATATTAAGTTATGGGAAAACAGACCAAGAAGATAGATTTAAGACAATGCTTTTAATGAGAAATGAGGCAAATTAAGAGTAAAGGACTAAAGATTTAAAAACAAATACTGAACAAGTGGTACGTCAGTGGCTGGCAGCTTTAATTATAGCCACAAACTAATAAAAACTATGTAGGAGAAACTCAAATTGATGGTGAGACTGATATGGCTATAATACAAGATATTTACAGTAGACAAAAATATTTAAATATTTTCTATTATATGAGGCTTCTTTCTGGCTTTTTAAAATACACAGGAAGATTCTGACATCACTGAATACAATTCTGTCTTGTACAAGAGGAGATAAATTAAGGCAGCAGGGAGCACAGCGACTCCTTAGTGAGATATTTGCGCTATGAGCTGCAGCTCTCTTCAGCTACAGAGAGTGTGAAACTGGGAAATTTGCATAAGTGACTTTGCACATAGTAGATGGCTCAGAGGCAGGGAGGAAGAAAAGCGAAAAAGGTCATGTAATGCATTCAACTTCAGCATTATGCAGACAATAAATAAGCTTCTTTTCTCTCATACAAAACACATACACACAATACTTCCGACTACAAGTTTAGAGAAGATCCAGCTTTTAGAAAGTTTCATTTCTTTGTGGCACAGTGTGATGGATATCTGACCTCTTGAATTTAAAGCTCTCCTGTCTGTGAAAAAGAAGACAAATAATTTGATCAGTAATTAATGATGAAGTGACAAATTACTGATATGCCAATTCTACGTGATACATTTTTTGATAAATGTTATATAGAGACAGAATTACCATTTAAGTGAGTGTGGCAGTAAAGGGAAGATCTAGTCGAAGGCCATCTCCTGGCTTTTTCTTACACATCGGTCTACTTTCCTTTTGAACTCACCAGTTGGATCCTCTCGCCATTCTTTCTGTGAACACACACAACCTTGGACATCATCCAAGTATTCTCCGCATCAACATCACAACATGATGAATCTGTGTCAGGATCCAGACTTACGGCAGCATCCACGTTGGCCGGCGAGTCGCTGTTAGGGTCAGCTAGCATGGATATGACGCTGATCATGATCGTCTCGACGGTGTGGATCGGCAGCCAGCGCTCTTCAGGTTTCTCGTAGCCGAACTTGTCCTCACCTGGTTCGTGCAAGATCGAGATGCAGACGTCTCCATTCTTTGCCACTGAAAGTGTGGGATCAGAACCGAGAGTTTACTACGAAAGGTTCATAATCTGCTGCTGTAATAAAAGATTTGGAGCAAATAAATCCTCCAAAAGATAATTCTGTGAGCACAATGGTTATATGCAAGTTCCTAGCTAGAGGGGTCATGTGCACTTACCATTAGGATGCCAGATCTCTGTAACAAATTTCATCTTCGGAGGACGAAGTGGATAGTCATGAGGAAAGGTGAGGTTCACTTTAAAAAATCCACCCTCGCTATCACAGGAAACAGAAAATCAGAGAAAATAAAAATCCTGTTAGAACGCTGATTTTTTTTTTTAAAGCAATAATGAGTGGATATAAATGTGTATGAGTTACTCACAACAACGTATCTGCTGGACCGATAATCACAACCTCCCACTGATAGATATCATCGTCGTCGATCAGACCAGCCGAAAAGCCCTCAGCAGGGTTCTTATTAAGTTCTGAGATCAAGTACAAAAAAATAAAAAATTATACATCATAAATTGAATTTATCATATGGATGTGAAGCCAGTGCCAAAGGAGGGGATACAGTAACAATTATTACCTTGTATTTGATTTAATTTACTGACTAAACAAAGACTAAAAAAGGATAAATAAATGGATAATTACATATTTAAACGTTTTTTTCCCCCTTCCATAAATTTAGGATATAATAAATGTTCAGGATTAAACTACTATCACAGGCATTTGACCAAGTCCCGCCTCCTGGTTGTTCTGATTGGCTGACAGGGCCTGAGCTTGAATAAATATCCAATCACATAGCGCAGGAGGCGGGTTTTGTTAATACAATGTCGCTAAACAGTGTGTACACGCTGTTTTTCAAAAAAGAAAAATACTAAAATGTATGTATAATTGTCTTATGTATTTAACTTGACATAAGTTAATAACCAATTAAGTTTTTTTTCTGTAAATTTATGTAAATCTCACTAACATTACTGACACGTTTTTCTGTTTCAGCAGTCCGAACTACTAGCCTAACAAATTACTTCACATTTTTATATTAAAGTTATCTAAACATGACAAGTTATAACCATATAATCATTTGTTTAACAGCTGTTTCCGCTAATTATCTTATCTTTATGTCCCAATGCCTAATTATATAACTACTTTATACAGAACTAGCTAGCTAAAAAAAAAAAAAAAAAAAAAAAGGGAGTCAAATTTACATCCAAGCAATAATATATATTATATTACCTGCTAATTGTTTTCTAAGGAGAAGTGACGACTGGTCGGTCATTTTAATTAGCCACTTAAAGTACAAAAACCTAAAAGTACATATAAAGACAACAGCGAAGTTCACGAACACGATTCCCTGCTCTTTCCCTTTGTAACCGCTGTTGTCATCTGATTGACATTTTATTCGTCCAATCACAGCTGAGACTTAACCAAAACTCTCTGTGCGCATGCGCAACAGTAACACGCAAATGTAGCAACACAATTGGGCAACACATGTTCTGTAGAAATCTAGAAACCTGTCGCCGACGCTTTGAGTCATAGTCGTCCCAGGATTTAAAAAATAAATAAAATGCGTCTAATTACCATTTAAATAAATAATAAAAGGTTATTAACAACACCTCACATACATAAAATAGGTTAACAATTTAGATTTTATATCTAAACTGATACGCTTAAACTGATAGGTAAGAGCTTTAACACACTTATTAACAGTTTTAAATAAATGAAGCCAATAGAACACAAACCTGAACATGAGCTGCTCTGTAGTAATAATAAATGTCCACTAGATGGCATACTTCACACACCAGAAAGCGAGAAACAGACTGGACAAACACAGTGTTGTAGTAATAATTAATGTGCACTAGATGGCAGACTACTCACCTAAGAAAGAAGGAATCCTGCTGGACACACTGTGCTGTAGTAAGGACAAATATCCACTAGATGGCACACTACTCACATCCAAGGTGCAACGCCGAAGCCAGTGAGAGAAAAATGTAACTACACAAGTTTAGTTTATCATGATGCATCAACAGGGAGAATGTGAATATATTTGACTCAAAAGGTGCATTAAAATGTCCACATAACCAGAAACACCGGCTCTTTTTCGTCACCACCTCTTATCCTTAGAGCTTTATTATCTCTCTAACATGCCAGTTTCTTGCATTTGTGTTTTTTCCAGGCCCTTATAAGGCCGGCGTATGGCTGTGTGCCCAGACACCCACACCAAACATGGCCTTTATATGGCAGAAGGTGGTTTAGCAGTCTCATTCCTCATCCGGGAAACCAAAACAACAGGATTAGCTTTTTTTCTGCATGATACAAGCAGACACTGTTGTCAGAAAGTAAAACCTGGTGTCTTTGTATTTTGTCAAAATTGAACATTTGATTTGATTACTATTTGTGATAAATTCTCATTGCTGATTGGTCAAAAAGTGGTCGTTCATTGTCTATAACATCAGCTACAGGCTCATAGCAATATTAATCAGATTACAGCTGTTATAGTGTAAGTGATAAGTCAATAACATAACTTGAAGATACATAGATACATGGCATGTATCTATAAATAGTTAAAAGTATGACATTATTTAGGGTATTTTAAAATTGTAATTATTAGCAATTTGCTTTGCTATGAAAAAAAACAAGATACTTACTTTAGAGTACGTCAGAGCATTGTGTAACCAAATATATATATCTTATATATGATTAATCACTCACATCAGCTTCAGATTAGACTACATCACATAATGTTGATTATTTTCAGTTTTTTTTTCTTCCTTCACACATTATATTTTAGTGTAAAAGTAGACATTGTGATAATCCCACAGAGGATACTAGGAGCTAACTAAATGTATTATTAAAAGGTTCAGTTAAATAAAATTGTACACATCATAGCATTCCAACAACCAGTGTCTTTCTACTGTACAGTATGTCCATAGTGCTCAGGCCAAAGTGGTTTGCATGCAACTATCGTTTTTAATGCATGCTCCACTATACTGGACTGCTGACTGGACTTTTTAGACCGGCTGTAGTTAAAGTGTCAGTCATGGGGTGAGTGATAAATGGCCTATACTGTAAATGGCTTGACTGACTATTGGGTAAGATACATGAACAAGAGATTTTAAATGTATTTTAATTCAAATATGTGAAGTTGTTTGTAATAATAAGACATACCAATCCCTTATTTGTGAGCCTAGTTTTGATTTATTGCAAGTTATATACATTACAATACTAGTTTGCAATTTTTACATTTTAAAGGGAACTTTATTTAAATTTATTTTTTTTTAGTTTTAATTGTTTGTGTAATATGTGAATGACATCAAATGCAAAAAAATGCATTTAAACATATGATGCTCTGAAGTTGCATGACATTATGTGAATAATGTGATAAAAAACAAAAACAACTTGGAACCTAACCTGGGACACATCAATGAAGTCCAAAAGGGAACCGCATGCACCGAAAGGTGACTAAATAAAAAACGTGTGAAATCCAAAGGCACAAATCTCCATGACAACCCTGAGGTGCCAAAACTAATTTAGTGTGCTCATATCTGTTTATCTGTGCTCATGGTGTGTCAGAATGATTGCAGACTCTCAGAGTCAATCTCCTGATTTGTTCCTGCAAGGCTGTTTTATCAGTGACACAGCATGCACTGAGCAAGCGCACTATCACTGCGTCCAAATATAACCACATTTCTCCACAGACGTTCCTCAGAACGTCCTGATCTAATACTGTGGCTGATTGCTAGTCAGTGGTTGGCGGTCATCTAAAGTGACATACTGTACAGAGCTGAGCAGTTGAGGGTTAACAGCCTTTAAGTTTCATGCTCAAGAGCCAAATCTTGTCATTGTGTTGCCCGGATTTCATCTTACAACTTTTCAGTCACTAGAGATTTACCTGCTAAAGCAATTAGCATTTTAATTCGGGGAACATAGAGACAACATTAAGATCCACAAAGTCCACCGAAATGTATATTTAATCAGTTAACATTTTTTGGACCCATCCCGGGCAGCAATTTTTTTTTTTTAAGGATATGCTGCATATTGACATTATGGTTAAGATTTTTAAGCATAGAAGTATCCAACAAAAAAAGTAGCTAGTATTAAGAACATTTTAATTATTGATTTTAATTTCAGGTCTATAAATGAGCACTTCATGTTTGATGTTTATATGGGTAACACAGTTGTAACTTTCAAGTGACCTCATTACTGAGAACAAAAGAAGCTGAATGAACTTCTCTTCTTCACATACTCTTTAGAAATTCAGATGATGCAATGAGTGCACAATAACAGAACACAATCATGAGAGTAAAAACACTCTATATTTTCTCTATATAATCCCCCATTAGACTTGTACTAATGCACTTATCCTAGCATTTCACTAGTGCTTGGACACATTAAGGTAGAAGGTTTTTCATTATCTTAGCCATGATCGGAAGGCCTGCTTCACGTCTGAAACTCAGGTCTCTATTGGGCTCCAAGCCAGCTCAGCCAGGATCATCATTCACATGGCCCCTTTAAAATGTTTGCACCATTCCAATGTTTTACTGCTGCTAAAAGTCTTATCACCATACTTTACTTGAAGTCTTCTGTCTTTACACCTTCATTCACTAGAAATGTAATTACAAGTCCTGGTTTGACTTGAACACCCTTCATATTTAATAAAATATGAATAAAAACATTCATACAATAAAGTTTTTTAATGTTCATATTTAAGTGTAAATGGTTGTTATAGTGGGCTAAAATATGTGTTGTAGATTTCTTTTATGAAGTGTATTAAAGTATAAATATAAAGCTATTTCTATGAAAATGTCCATGCATTGTTGTGTGTGACTGCACAAAAAGTGTGTAAAATGTCTTTAATCTTCGCTTTACATATGTATTTGTAAATGTAATGTAGTAGGTATGTAATGTAAGTTAGGATACAAATAACATACTAATTATGGAATCTCTTAAAATATAAAATATTAACTACAGTGTAATTGCATAAAGGCATATAAAGTGGTTTTACTTTTATTAACTGAAATCAACAGTTTAGTAATTTTGAATGTATTTGAATTTTTTTATGTTATAAAATGTATTAAAAATAAACAAATTGTATTTACTGTAAAAAGCAGCTAATTGGTGATTTCCCATATTAATAATGACATTTATATATATTGTATAGTATTATATTATTACACAATGTGAAGTGCCATTTAGTGCTAGTTTGAATTTTACAAAGTGGGTTATGAGAGTATAAAATCAGTCTATTAAAAGTTCACCTAAATGAGAAATAGTATATTGTTTTATAGTATTTTTGACTTGTTGTACTTGCTTTTTGGAGAGAAAAGAGTTTCAGTTAATTAGTTTGCTTGTGGTCTTCCCACAAAATCCTCAAAAACTGTCTCATTTTTAAAATAAACTCAAAAGTATATGCAATATTTTAACATCTCCCAGATTTTTTATTTTTTTTTTACATTTATTTTCCTATTAGGTTTTATTTTATTTTATTCATCACACATTATTCACAGAAAAATCACACCATCACATAAGAATTGTATGTGATCTTGCTGGAAGGATTGACTTATAAAATAATACATAAGCTGTAACGTAATGTGTATTAATACAAATTATTTTTGGTTAAAGTTGACAGCACGTTTTTCCAGATGAACATGCCCACATCATTTAACAGGAAAGATCAGCTGATCCAATCACAGCCTACTGACGTAGGCAGCAGCTGTAATCCGATTGGACGACTTTATCCCCTATAGAACCCAGCATCATTCTAGAACAGTCCCGACGGTCACCTCGTTATCACAAGTCAAGCACGCTGTAACGCCGCCGCTCTGATTAGCCGCAGGCGCTAAATTTTTGCAGGACGTTAATCCAACCGCCATATTGGAAAGGGGCAGATTTAAATTGTGAGGCACTGCGGGTCGTGATATAATTTTGACTATAACTCAGTTTGTGTTTAAATTTTTGTGTATTAAAGTGACATTTTTTACAACATTTTACGTTTCATAAATCTTTTCATGATTTAGTTTAAAGTGTAAATTTACATGACTGTTAAAAATTCAATTTTAAGCCGAATTCCTGGACAAATGCTGATATAGTTTAGGTGGAAATTACCAACCTATTAATAATAATAATTTATTATATATTTTTTTGTGGTTTATACATCTTAATAATAGTCAGTACTAGTAACCGTAACGCCTTAATGCTTAAGTAATATGTTAATCTTTTCCTGTCGTGTAATCTTTTTTTTTTTTTTTTGGTTGTTTGGCCACAATGGCATTTTTGGGTATAAAATCTATAACATTCATGCTCTGAATTCAAATCAAGTTTATAAGGCCAACTGGAAATGGTGTTGCCCTTTTTAATATGGCGGCCCGGTTCGCTTGTAGTTTATCTACTTTTGCATGGATGTTTGTGTAACCGTGAGTGTGATTCCGGTAACAAGACGTCTTTGATGTCTTCCTAATAGTAGACAAATTTCTCTACTATTTCGACATCATGTACAACTATCTTATCAACCATTAGCACTTGCGGTTGGGACGCCTGAGCTTTTTTTCGCACGAGCCGTTCTACGTAGAGCACGCACGATTTCCAGATTGCCTTCAGCCAATCGGTGGCGTCCAGGACTTCCGGGTCGTGCTCGGCCAATCAGAGTCTTCCACATGCGGACACAGAAACGGAGCGTATGCGGCTCGGTCGACAAGCAAAGAGAGAGAGATAGAGAAGTGAGATCTGCTCGCGCCGATGTGCTCGTGGTGGTAGTAGCCGGTTTTTGTGCTACTCTTAGGAATGAGCTGAAGATTATTTTTTTCATGACGGCGGCTCATTATAAATAGTCCTAGGCGCGTTACACAACATTTTGACGTCTAAATGACATCGCAGTAGGTCTTTGCGTCTGACACCGGTTCGGTTAAAAAACTTAGCTGGTTGCAGTGAAGTAACGTTAGCTTAGCATAGCGCACGGCACCATAGCATAGATAGCTCTGTCACGGTCCTCGTCGTTGTGCTGTGCGCTGCACTGGACTTCCTTAATTATTGTTACGTGTTGCTATTCAGCTTTATTAAGAATTTAATAGTTCTACCTAGCAAGTAGCGTGTGCTTCGTCCATTATGGAGAACGCTCACACCAAAACGGTAGAAGAGGTGTACAGCTATTTCAGCGTGAATGAAAGCACGGGACTCGGCCTCGAACAGGTCAAAAGACAGCGAGAGAAATGGGGACCAAACGGTAAGTGTGTGTATATGTGTGTGTGTGTGTGAGAGAGAGAGAAAGAGAGAGAGTCAAACAGCTTAACAGTCCAGCTCATTTTAATATCTGTGTAGGCTAACTGAGAGGAACGCTAGCCACGCAAATTAGCACTGTCATGTCTCTTTAGCTTGATGTTACATCAGCGATCTTTCTCGGGATCCCGTTTTTGAATATTCTGGTGTACATATATAATAAAGCGGTTAACTATTAGCTGATTGCGCATTAGTTGGCGTTGCCGTGGAAAACGTGTTGAGGCCTCGCGGCGACCGGCAACCGTTAACAGTCGAAATGAAAGCGACTGACGTCATCGCGGACTCGGCAGTGCTAGCCGCGGTCTGTTCAATATCACCAAGCAGTGTTTTTAAGTAACAGTGCTGTCTTAGAAACAGCTCATTTTAAATACCAAGCGTGGTTGTGTTTATGCGTACTGAAGCGATGAATTGTACTGTGCACGATGTATGTGCTTATTTACTTTTAAAATATAAATTGTTTAATAAATAGTTGTCATGCATCTCACTATATCTTGTTCTTTATTGTCCATGGTGTGAATCCTTGCTCCAACTACAGAACTGCCAGCAGAAGAAGGTAATTCTATTGTTTTCTTACATCTGCTCTTCATATGCAAATATTTAGCCGTTATATGGTCTATTCATATGCATTTCTTTGTTTCGCAGGTAAATCACTGTGGGTGCTGGTGATCGAACAGTTTGAGGATCTCTTAGTCAGAATTCTCCTTCTAGCAGCCTGTATATCATTTGTAAGTACAGTGTTATATGTGTAGGAAAAATAGGCAAGGATGTGTCTGGCTTTAGGTTACGTGATTTGATAGGATTGAACTACATTTACCTTTGTTTGCATAATGAAGCATGAAAACACTTAAGGGTGTGCTGTTCTAGGGAAATCAGCAAAAACAGGGTGTTGTGCCAGCCTGATTATTAATATAATTTTTTTTTTGCTCGTTTCTGATGGCACATCCAGAAGCTTTTATTCCTCAGCTTTTCTTTTCTATCAAGAATGACACACATTGCGAAACATCCACCAAGCTCCTTATTTTCTTTATAACAAATGTTATGTAGCAGTTATAAACTGTTGTTACCTCAGAAGTTTCTTTTTTCTCTTAAAGTTAATAAATACAGTGTGTCCTTACAGAGAAAGCCAAAGTCCTCTGTCTTAATGGTCTTCTCAAGGCAGGCAATTAGAGGCAAGCTTTCTTTCATAAAAGTTAGTCATCTTGCAGAAAGTCTCACATTTATCAAATAACACTTTAAAAAAAAGAACACTTAATCGCTAAAATTAAACTATGAATGTGTTGTTTCTGTGCAAATAAGATGGAAAGAGAACATTGATAATTTTTTTTAAAGGGCATTACATCAAATCCAGACAATTATAGAAATAAATCCACACCATCCAATCTGAATCAAGAATTCAACCAAACTGTGGTGTAATTTTTTAGCGATGAGTAGGTAATAATGAATTTTGTGTAGGTGTCCGTTTTAACACTATAACATGTGTTATCAAGGTGCTAAATGATGATAGCCTGAAGATCAGGCCACATGTTTCAGACAGCATTAATGATGGATTCAGCTGTGGTAAGTTACGTTTTCAGAATGACGAGCATGGTGTGATTAAGAGTTCTGTGGAAATCTAGAATGTGGTATGAACAGCGCGGGTGATTATGACCCTGAACATGTGCGTGACCTCAGTAATCTTACACTACTAGTTTCCTGTTGCAACGATGTAATCATAAAGAGTCCCGTAAACAGACATGAAAGTAAGATCCACAGGACCAAGTTAACAGGAGCGTAAGCTTAGGGTTTACCCCAGTGACCATTCCATCATTCTTTACTGGTCAGCCCAGCAGGGCTGATGACAGCCTGGAATCTGGTCTGTAAATCAGTAGCACAGTCTTACTGACTCACCCATACTGTAGTGTTCCCACTAGGTGTCTCAAGAGAGTTTGCGTCATACGCTCAGCACTTTGTGCCCTTTCGCTGCCTGCTACGTTTATTAAAGGATGCATGACTGCGGTCCTTTTGGGATCTTAGAGGGTCTTTTCTGAATTGATGCCTGGAATAATGTTCCATTTGGCTGATGCAGCTCGGTTAGAAATCATTCATAAAAAAGGAGTGGTGTACTTAATTTGTAAAACTTGTACATACTCCCATTAATAAAAATGCTGCAGTTATAAATGTTTGCTGTTAATGGTGGATAATTAGTCCTCAGAGAATAACTGTGTAACAGTAGGAGTACAATTACACACATACACATGCAAAATTAGCAGTGTAGATGTCGAGAATTAAACTGTGCTCATTTTTACTGTATTAAAAGCAGAAACATTTATTTATTTGAGTTAAAATGTGTCATCAAACATTTCTGACTTATTAATGCTAATTGGGATTGCATCAGACCAACAGTACGCTAAGCCAAAGATTACACCATACATCCAATGCTTTATGTTATATGTTTTTGTAGTTTGAAGATTTTTCTTTAGGTCTGCACAAGAACTGTTAGTCTAACAGAATAGCAGCTAAATATAGCATGTTTGCATGATGCTAACTGGTTGGTCAAAATTATGATATGTTTTGCTTTAGGTAACATTTGAACTGCAAGCATGATTGTAAATTCCTTTAAAGGAAATTGAAAATGCCTAGCCTGGAAAGTTAAAAATTTCTATTTTAATACTTGGCTTGGCGTCTGTGGGTATAAATTTATGCGTCCACAGGAATTAACTGCTCCTGTTCCTCAGCAACCAACCCAAGATGCTAGTGTTTGGGATGTTTTATCTTCAGTATGTTTATGTACTGTAATCATGGTGTTTTGGTTCGTTATGAGCCTGGAAACTTTTATTTTATGTACGAGATCTATCATAATGAGTTATTTAGTTATTGTGCAGAATGCTGTGGAGAAGTTTGCGGGATAAATGATTAGACTTTAGCTGCTTCACCGGATCTCCCCGAAATGGCCATCTGTCTCCCGTTCTTATTCCTAATGCATAATAACCTTTAACGTCATGCTGCAGTGTGTGTGTGTGTGAGGGGAGCAGAAGAGATGTGCTAAGCATAACCTATTCATTGGTTGATAACAGGCTTACATAGAGCTGGTTGTTCAAGATACAACAGGTCATCAGTTCATTGTGATGTTCTCTCTGGGTGTGTTAGGAAACATTCATATGCTGAAAGTGAAATCGACACTTCTGATATGTTTGACGTTTGTTTTGCACAAAACTAATGACGCTGAACAGAAAAGGAAAGCTAACCCTTGCCAAGTGTGTGTAGCTACAAGTTCAAAACTGTTTATGACTCACATTCAACTTTTATTTTCACTCTTTTTTTTTTTTGTCACTATGAGGACACAGCAGATTGCTGCATATTTCAAAGTATAAGGCGTGACAGCAAGCAATGTCTACAAAAAAATTAACTGCATATTTGATTCACTTTTACTGTTGAGTCAGTTTGAATAAGTTTCTCAAAGGAATTGAACTGCAATAAGGTTCCCTGTTTGCATCTCCAATAAAATGAACATCAGCTTGCTCCATTCAGTCTATATATTAGAACGATCAGCAGCTCACGCCCACAAAAACTACACAACAGGTTTGGAAGCTATTCGGAGCTAAATCGCTTTCTCTCTGCAATTGAATATTGATGGAGTTGATGTGGAAGCAAAAAATTTTTTGCTAAAATATTTTGCTCCATTGTATGAATGCTGTGTTCTCACCTGCCCAAAGAACCACACCCATGAGGGAAAACGCACCATGTCAAACCAACAAAACTATTCTGTCAAATGATTCCTGTTGCTAATATTATATTGCACCTAAAATTTTTGTCTTCAGATTTAAACTAAGCTATGTGCAAGTGCTATGGTGAGAACATAACAGCCAGTTGGAATAATTAATATTGATACAAGTTTTCTCCCTTTTTTTTTTCTTTGCTAGGTTCTCGCCTGGTTTGAAGAGGGAGAAGAGACCATTACGGCTTTTGTGGAGCCTTTTGTAATACTGTTAATTCTTATAGCCAATGCAATCGTCGGGGTCTGGCAGGTAAGTTTCCCTTTCCCCCCCATGCTGTCCTGTTTATAATATGATGAAACAACTAGTGTCAGTTTTGCACAAAATGACCCTTGATAGTGGCATACAAATACAACTAATTAAGAGTGACTGAGAGCATTATGGAAATTGTGAACGTGTTTGTGTGTGCATGCACCCATCTTTGTTAACACTGGATTAATTTTTTACGTTGACGTCTAGGGCTACATGCTCATAAGTGTTCGACATCGCATCAGCATGCACCTTTTATTAACCAGCTGTTTTTGGCTTGCACTCTTAAACAGCTGTTTTTAATAACACGTGATTTTTGGCTTCCGCTTCCTCTGACAGCTTTGATGCATGGTTTTGACATCTTTGGTATGAAAAGAATGTGCTTTTGTGTGTTTTGTTTGGTTTTTTTTTTTTTTTTTTTTTCATGTTCAGTGAAACTGCCCTTGTTGTGCAATGAACGTACATGGTGATCTCGTTTCTGCTCGTCTTAAGATAGCACAGCCTTTTCAGTCTAGAGCTAGGGGCCCTTTTTTTCCCTCTCCTCCAACACCTCGCAGTTGCCCTGAAACCAGTGTCCCAGTTTCAATGAATTTATTTTGGTCACTAGGCTCATGTCAGAAACTTCATCCTAAAGCTTAAGAATTTCTGTGTGACAGTGAGGAAATTCATGCACTATTCTTGGTTTTTTTTTTTTTTGTGTTTTTTTTTTTCTTCCTATGAACATGGAAATACTCGCTTATTTCTCATTTTCTTTACCAAATCTATGCCCATGTTTGCAAGCAACAAGCAGGTATTCATTTTTAAATGTTTCAAAAGATTAATAAATTTTTTTTCACCAACTTTTCTTTTTCCCCCACACATGTAACACTGGTCTCATCTTGTCATGTCGTGTAAAGATGTGGAAGCTTGTAAGGAGTGGCATGTACAGCTTTCGTTTACCAAGTGTTATTGCAAGTTAAACAACTCTGCACAGAGTCCAACTAAAAGTGACTTCCGGCTTCTGAAGGAAGGGTAGAGGTTAAAGTCTTTAAAGTTTGTTCTTAGCCTTGGGGTCACTTTTGGTATCTGCCGGCTAATTATCTCTATAGTCCCTGGATGCACACATTATCTTGCAGCAATATGTTATAGTAGTAGTGGAAGTGCCTCTTTGCACACCTGCCCTGGTGCTCGTACTACAGGTTTACACACCCGTTAAACATCCGGAGTAAATAACCGAGGCCGTTTCTCAGCGACAAACCCATGGAGCATCCATTAAGGGACAAAGTCAATGTTGTTATATTCACATTTTCTATCTGGTGTATGTGTACAGTATGTGTGTGTGTTAAGGGCAAACAGCAATATCTTTTTAGAGTCTGGGTTTCTGAACAGTCATAGAGTAATGATTAAGCACCATAAAGCTTATAAAGTGACAGTAGTTTTTGACAATGTACAGCCACCTGTCAAAAAACAGTTATTTCATAAGGACGTTTGGAAGCAAACGTAGGATTGAACTGAGACTCAGAAACAGGAACTGGTAAACCCAATGAGAAAAATCACTAGATATGGCATTTAGGGCAGATCTTCAATGTAAAACCTTGGTTGCCTGGAATAAATTTTTTTTATTTTTTTTTAAATGAAATGAGATCAACTGAGGCATCTGGCTAAGAAAAACCTGCTTAACAACTTGCTCCCAAGTTATTTACTTATCATTATTTAAATTTAGGATTGTGAACAAATGGGTTGAAATCATATTTGCTGTTGCACCGTGACATTTATAATGGGGGGACAATTAGTTCATTCCCATTTACTGGTGCACCTCGCTCCACTATAGTCTCTTTCCTGACTTAAGGTTAATGAATGACTATTTTTGGTGCATTGCTTTTGTTGGCATTGATCATAAATGAGGCCCGGATCTATGATAGCAGTGGTGTAAAGTTCCTCCACATACTGGGCTGTAAGATAAGCGCTATGTGATTCAGTTCTTGATTTCATTGCCTTAACCGCCACACCCACAAAGTCCTTGATCCTGAAGATACAGACTGTAATATGTTCTTTTGTTCAGTCACGCCGATGTGTTTATTTTATTGTGATTGTTCTTTCAGGAGCGCAATGCAGAAAATGCTATCGAGGCCCTCAAGGAATACGAACCCGAGATGGGAAAAGTGTATCGGCAGGACAGGAAGAGCGTGCAGAGGATTAAAGCCAGAGACATTGTTCCTGGAGATATTGTGGAAGTGGCCGGTAAGTATTATTTTAGCTTAATTTTCAGTGCCTGTTGATGTTAAACACCAGCCAGAGTGTGTGTGCGATTGTGTTAAACAGTCTTATCACAGTAAGCAATGGCTGACTCAAGTCGTTCTGCTGGCCAGATGGTCCCTGTAATGTGTGCGAGAGATTAAGTTACAGATGGTTTGGTTTTCTACCTTCCCTGTTAGCTTGGTTGTGTTGATCACACAAGGTCAGGGTGTGTGTGTGTGCGCGCACATGCAGGTTTCTATATGAAAACGTGCCTAGACATGAGCTAGACTAAAGGCAATCAAAGATCTGCGTCATTTTCACTTTGCGCTGGCTGGCGCAATACTCCTGCTTCATTTTAAAAGGCCATGCTAACAATGAAGAGATGAAGAGAATCTGCTAATCCACTACCGCCTGTATCTAATTGTAGCTTTGACCCATTTAATCCTTTTGTACGCTGTTTTTGATGTCAGTTGGGTCAGCCTTTGAATGATTTTACATGGGGCATTAGAGTCAAGCCTTTCTTTATTTTTTCATATAATAACTTACACTAGCACTTATCCCAGCGTTTCACTCGTTCTTAAAAGCCATCAATGAAGAAAGTTTTCTCTGTACGCCAGAGCTGTGATTAGACTGCCAGCTTCATTTTTTAAACTTCTTTAACGCTTTTACACCATTCAGCTGTTTTACTGCAGCTAAGAGTCTCATCACTGTACTGTGATTGAAGTCTCCTGGAAGGTTCAGTCGTTTTTACACCTTGATTGATGAGAAATGTCATCCTGGTTTGACTTCAACTTAAACAGTGGAAAATAAGTAATTTAATGTAAATGTAACCATTAGTAATAAAATAAAGTCAATAAACTAGATGTAATTAACATATAAAGCAGTGGTGAAATAAATAATAGAATTTTATAGAACATTATGTCACTGGAGGATTAAAGAAATCAAAATGATATAATTTAATCGTAAAATGTCTCATGACATTCATTTTATTTATAAAATTTGCTAAAATATGTCCATGGCTAAACTTATTTTTTTATACACTTTGACTTTGCATATTTGAAATAAAGAATGTGCATATACTGACAATGTTCAAATAAACATGCATTATAACTTTTCTCTTGCAATTTATTATTTAGGAAATAAATCTGACACAAATGTCTAGATTAGATAAGATTCAGCTTTGTCATTGTTCAAAGTACATGTAGAAAGCCAATGAAATGCAGTTCTCTTCTAACCAGAAGTGGCATATTTACAGTAAATAACAAATGTGTATATAACGCTATGGGTGTCTGAATGACTTATTTACACAGGTAGATGTGATGTATGTACAAACAGTGAGTGTGCAGTGGTGAAGACATGTTAAAACAAGAACATGTTAAACAGAATATACATATCTACTAATATGCAGGTTTAAATAATAAAGCATATATGGGATAGCTATCGATAAAATGTAAAATAGTATAAAGTCAGCATCATCAGGTATGAGTATTGCAAAGATTTATCGTTGATAAAGCAGTGTAATATAAGTAAAGAGAGGAGGTATACTGGTCATATGACTTGTGATCAGCTGTTTAATATGGAAAGTTATTTCTTATATTCTCTTTATGGTTACTGGAGTACTGATGAGAGTAACAAGTCTTGCTATGCTTTTTAAAGGTGACCTATTATGCAGAATTCACCTGTTTAGACATTCAGGAGGGTCTGCAGTGTGTTTGCTTGTTCCATCACTGTATTGTAAGCAACCAATACGAATTGTAACCTCATAGAATAAGCTTTTTGCTCAACTCTGCTGTTCTCTGCAGCTCAGCTCTGCAGCAGTAGCTCATTTACATAGACACCTAATTGGAGTGTTTAGTGGAAATTTGCAGTATAAAAGGTTATGAGAGGTGAGGCGTTAACAAACTCATGGGGAGGTCTAACGCCTGTGTTAACTTGTTAAAGAAATGGGTGCCCTATGGGACCTTTAAGACTCGAGTCTAACCTTTTGCTAGTACATTTGGTTGTGCCTCTTAATATACCCAGTGAGACATAACACATGATTTAACTAATCTCTGGCAAGAAAGTTGCACTTTTAACCACATGATGATTGGTGTGGTTTTTGCATAAGGAACTCTGCTACCACTTGTGTTATTACTTTACACCCTCAATTTTCGTCTTCCCGTCTTACAGTAGTTACTGATTATTTTGATTTTCTTGCTTAAAAGATGCATCCTTACTTTGTCAAGGAAAATAGGAGAGTGGTTAGAGTTCCCTAATAAAAAAAAAAAAAAAAAATCCATGATCGTCTAATCTTTATATTCGGTCAAATTACATCCCTGGGATTAGTACTCGTTACTTTGCTAAGCTTTCATCCTATTTAAAATATTATAGCAGTGTTCGCAAAATGATTCTGGTAAATAACTTCTCCAGTATCACTACCACCTCGACACTGGTTAATTTCGGACTATAAGAGTAGCTTGGCACCAGTCAGATTTTTGTGAAAGCATGCATGTTCTGCAAGCTTAGAAAGTAAGTAAGGTGATGCTCTTGTTCTTTTCAACAATCCTGTCTCCTGCTTTCTTGGTCTCTTTCTCTCTACATACGGATTGGTCACCTTCCTCCTGCGTCATCCATTCCTGCTCTGAGTGTTTGTCCGCAGTGAGAAGGAGACACACCAGTGAGGTATTAAAGGGGAGAATTGATTCTCTGAACCCCAACCCCCCCCTCCACGGTCAGGCTATGTGGTGTTAACCCATACCATTGCAGATTGAAACTAATTTAGAGGACAAAAAGGAAAAACAAAGACGGCTGAGGGGAAAGGGGATATGGTGCACCCATGAGAAGAATATTAAGTAGTGGTAGCATTGAAAACATTCACACGCACACAGTGTTTATGCTTTTCTGTGCTTAGTGTGTCTATCAAGCATCTGAGTGAGTCATGGGTTGGGATCATCAATGCCGCTGCTAAATATGGATTTTTTTTTATCAGTGACACAAGCTGATTGACACAGTGTCTGCGTCACAGGCTCCGGAGCATGAAAACTAGTGCTGGAGATTTCTTTTGTCTGGCAGTCCTGCTGCAGATTGTGCCATGGGATTTTTAAAGCCCCTGTGACCTTGCAGGTTTTGCATCATACCTGTCTGAAAGGAGAATCAGACCACTTTATCATTTCTTCTGGACAAGTATGAACAGCAGGCATATTCTGTTCCAAGGCTCCTTTCTTGTCATGTGCATTGTGGCCCTTTACAGAAGAATTTGCTATGACAAGTCTCGCCTCTGTCGAGCTGTCAGCCCCCCTTGGCACACTCATCCAGTGCCAGCAGCTTATGGCACAAATGCCATCTCTGAATAGCTGAAAAGAGAAACAGCAGCATTTTTTAACCAATCCCTCCTACTCTAATAGAATGAGTCATCAGCTGAGGATCGGACTGCATCTTTTGTTTCTCATACTCTTCCCGGCTGTATGACCTTGGAAGGCGATGATGAAAAGGAAACCCAGCAGACCCCTCCCTGGCGTGTGCTTTTCGAGCCTCCCACAGAGCTGTACTTTTCAGCTGCCTCCCGCACGCCTGCTAGCTGTTGCCATGTAACGCAATGCCTGACCTGTTAGCTCGGGTTGCTAACATCTGATCCGCTGTTGGCTTGGGAAGTGTCTCTGTCTCCGGTCATCTGCAAAGCAGCTGCCATAACTGACCAATCAGCACTGCGTATCTCATTATCCAGTCTCCTGGGATGGTACTCCAACATTAACGTTAATCCTTAGCTTTAGGGAAATTTCGTCACTAGTACTCTTAATGTTAGTTTAAGTAACAAGTAAATTGCATCATAAGGGAGGGAAGAACAGATGAGACAAGTCAGGACAGTAAACATGCCTGTATGTGGGGTCTATATTTTGTCTTTAAGGTGGTACATTTAGACCAAAAAAAAAAAAAAAACGCTATATAACACGGTGATTCCCTGTCAGTATTATAGCACCATTGCTTAATACCCGCATTTAGCTAAAGCTATAAAAACAAAACAAATTTATTTAAAGTATGTAGTGTACTGCAAAGTATAACCAGCCACTCAAGTACCTTAAGTTATCTACAGGTGATTACATTTTATAGATGTTGAATCCTTATGTTATTTCTGTTTTTTATTATTTTAGCTGATTATCTTTTAAAGAAAAGCATGTGCAGGGTAAGAAATCAAATATGTTGAAATTTGTTCAAGGAACAGGGAAAGAACCTGTTAAGCAAGACTGGCTGTTTTGGTATGGGTGTACTGTGAATGAATTACCACAAACCAGTTATAAGAGCTTCTAAAAAAGCTTGGCTACAAAGATGTAAGGTGGTGTACATCAACTTGTCCTCATCTGTTGTGCCATTATCGTATAGCAGCAGCAAACAAACAATCCTGAGATGCTTGAAGTTGACGGTTCTTTGAGTTTGGTAAGAACGCAAAACACAAACACAGTCAGGAACTGACTTTTCAGAGAATCCGTGACTTTGGAAAATGACCCCATGCCTCTGACCTCGCTGTGTTGCATTTTGTACTGTTTAGGGATTTGAGAGCGAGTCATGACAAGTCCCTACTGAGACAGAAGGAAGTGTCGGTGCACAGTTTCACAGTGCTGATGCTTGCAGCTGAGGAATTGGTGACCTTTATAAAGGGTACAAGATGTACCAGAATGTTTAAATACAAACCACTTGCTAACAGCTTTAGCCTGGTTTGAGCCTGGAAGACAAATACGTCATTAAAGCATTTCACTGCTCTACAGCTATCTACATGAGGCTTGTGTGTGTGTTTTTTTTTCTTTTTCTTTTTTTCTTTTTTTTCCCAAAGCCAATTTCTTTCTAATTTGTAAAAATCATAAAATAGTGTCCAAAGACTTTCCAGTGTCTATGAACATCAATCATTACCTCTGACACTGAAGACCCCTTCCAAAAATGTTAACATCATCTCATAGAAAGTATTTTTTTTTTTAATTCATTTTATATAATGTGTCTGATAATCTAGTGCCTGTGCAAGCTGTTACTGAAGAAACAGTGATCTATTAAAGCAAGCATGTTTGTATAAAAAATAACTGTCAGATTGACTGCTATAAAAAAAATTTCTGATCAGAGCAAAGAATTTGACAATGGTGTGTTATAATGATTTATATTGAGCTCTGCTATTAGGAGCTCTCATTTACTGTGAGGTAGGGATGGACACATTTTGTATGCAGCGCTCATTTTCTTTATGGGCCCTTCAAGTAATAAGTGACAACGCAACCTTGTTGCAGAGGCTAAGTGCACACAGTGGCATGCAACTCTGACTAAATTAGGGGAATTAATTAGCAAAACAGATGGCTACTCTTTTCTCTCTTGTATTCTAAGCAGGTCGGGGGTTGTGTGCTGTTTGTCCTCTCTTGCTGGTCTCTGAACACAGAGGCTGAATTGGATGTAGAGGACAAGGAGGGGACGTCAGTCCCTGTGATTACTCCCACATTGGTTTTCCTTAAGGCACGGGCTGTGAGCAAACAGGAAAATTATCAATTGCAGCTTATCACTGTCAGATCCACTGATGTAAAATGTAAATCGTAGTGTTAATGTTGTTTCTATGAACTGTGGATTTTAACTGTTGCAGCATAAAGTAAAAAATAAACCAAGACAAATTCCTTTTTAAATGTAGCTGTGGCTCCCTGGGTACATTTTTAAAATTAGCTGTTTTTGTTTGCTCAGATTCCAAGAACAGCATTCAGTCCCAAATTTTGTGGCTATCCAAGGGACAGTCCTTTTAGATGGGAACAAAGGCACAAAGTGAGCTTTGCTGTTTTGCTGATTTAAAAGTTCTTCAGTCAGTGGTAGTCATATGTATCCACTTATTTATAAGCGACTTTTAAAATCTGAGTGATTTAATTCTGATCCTTATACTGTGGTTATAAAGGGCTCAGTGATGAAATGCTGCCTGTCTTGACTATTTCTGCACTTGCTTCTATAAAAGAGGGATGCATGCTGTTGCTGGCTATGCAGCATAACTACGCTAGAGCATTTCCACTTTCTGCTGTGTTATTGTTTCTGACATGCAGTTCATTAACAACTGCTTGGCCCAAAGCGTTCTTAAACTGATGATGGAAAAATGCCACAATTTTGTAAGACACACAATGTTAACATTTAAAGCATTTTCGCCATTTCATTTAACATCAAGAGTTTATCAAGCAGAATTTGAAACAAGTCACCTTAAATAACATCGTTTCCTGTAGTATTTGACCCGTTTCGTTAAATATCGCTTACTGGTTGTCACCGGTCATCTGATCACTAGGCTGCCCCTTACTTCCTGGCAGTGTGTGTTCTGACAGTTTCCATTTCAAGGGTGTGTTCTCTAATCAAAAACAGAATCCAAGCTCTGCAGAGGTTGCCATCGGTGCCAAGTAGGTCTGGCTGCTGAATACTGCAGTAAACCATTAGTAAAAGTAAATTATGTAGCGGTTTGGCAAAATGCTTTATGTAGTGGCTTTTTGACATTTATTTAATATATAGGGTGCTGAAAATGATGGTTTCCTGAGATTCTTTTTTTTTTTTTTTTTTTTTTTTTTTAACCAGTAAAATTGTGGCATTTTCAAACCTCACCATCATTGTCATTTTGACAAGTTGTATTTGATTACATACTGCATTGATCAAGCTTGTGTCAATTACACTTCTTTATGCACTTGTCCATTAACTTGGTCAAAGCATGACACTGACCAATTCGGCCACAGTGACTTCAGATTTCAATTGTTTGAAACCTGGCTTTGAATAAAAAAAAAATTGAAAGAAAATTTTGTATTTCTTGCTGCCAATGATTTAGCACAGCTTATGGGCTTTTGTGTTTTGACATTTTTGAGCTGTTTCATAACACATTATACCACAATAAACCACTTCTACATTTCTCAACAGACAAGTTGTTCCATTAAATGGAAGATCGCTTGTTACTTGGACGCTTTCTTTAATCCCACATCTCTTCCACATCTGTCTCTGAACAGATCTTGTTCAAAGAGAGTGCTTTCTCCTTGTCTGCTTAAAGTGGGTTATCCTTCTGCCTGACCTTTTTTCAGCTTCAGCTATATATTGGGTACATGCTCTACATTTGTTTCTTTGGTTCAGGGTCATTTTGACAACAGCGTGTATTTTTGTCAACAGCATCATCATGAAAAAGTAGTGCGAGATATCTATAGCTTTCCTGAAGCCCTATTAAATGCCCTCAGATTCAGAGCTAAAGCTTGTTCAGACACTTGCTTAAGGTTGGCTTGAAACCAGTTCATTGGAGCATATTTCTTAAAAACTTATCGTTTATGCGTTTAAAGTAGACAGTTTAAGTGAATGCTCTTCTGTGCGGCTAATAAATGTCACCAGCGTCCCACTGATTTAATGATAATTTTGTAAAAGATTTAAACGTTTACATTATTTTTTTTTTCTTTTATAAGCAGTCACAACCCCTCCCATTTTGTGGAAAGAATGATTCACAAGCTATATTTAGCATTTGCCTGAGAAGATTTAAAACTTTTTGATTTATCTCGGCTCACTTCTGCAAAGTCTAACTAGTTTAAAATGTGGTGTTTATGGATTTTTTTTAGAAATTTGAGAGATATTATTCCAGGTCACAGTTTCATCATCATTAACAGGTTCACAGTGAGGACTGGAAGGATTCAGGTTTTTCAAGCATTGATTTCTTGTTTTTATTACTTGTGCTTAAATTAACATTCAGAATGAACATAGTGGGTAAAGTGATTGCTTTAAAATGTCTTAACACACATGACATGCCAGCTAGAGCATGTGATAAAAGTGTTATGCTTTTTTTGTAGTGTTGTGTTTTGAAGTTTAGTGCTTTGAGTGAGAGCCATTGCCTTTAGTAATTTTTAAGAGCTCTCTGGAGAAATGCATCCTTAAATTTGGTACTGGGGATAAAGCTCTGGTATTTTGGAAGCACTGGTTGTTTAATGAAAGGATTTAGTGATACCGTTGAATAAAATAAGAATTTTATTTATTTATTTGTTGTGAGCTGTACTTTGTACTTATCTCTTACCACAAGCGTTCTGTTTCTCTTCTAGTGGGTGATAAAGTTCCTGCCGATATCCGCCTAACGTCTATCAAATCCACAACACTGCGAGTGGACCAGTCCATTCTAACAGGTAACATATGTCAATTAATGCACAATGTTATTCATGCTTTATGGACTTTACCTGCTCACATACTTAGGAAATGTTTAGTCCAGGTTATTTAGCTAGCCTGCTCTTTAAATAAAAGCTCCAGTGTGCTTTTACTTCAGCGTGCCCAATTATTGTTTACCCTGATTAGTTAACTAACATTTATTTCAGACAACTGAAATTTATATCATTTGTTTGCTAGAAAGACCTTTGTATGAAATTGCACACCAGTACACTTTGTTGTAGTTGTGTGGTGATGTTTGGTTGTTGTAATTTGAGGAAAAATAACTGCACTGTGGTGTGCAGAACAAAAATACAACCTTCCACCCATGATTCTGACCTTAATGGGTGGTCAGTGATGTCTGCAGCTCAGGAGCTCAGAAAAGGAGGAAAGAGTGTGTGTGTGTGTGTGTGTGTGTGTGTGTGTGTGTGTGTGTGTGTGTGTGTGTGTGTGTGTGTGTGTGTGTGTGAGAGAGAGAGAGAGAGAGGAAACTATTCAGTAGGGCTCAACTTTGCTTTGCTACCCTAATTGGTAAGATTTCTGCATCATGTCCATTCATGGCCATTTTTCTTTTGCAAAATTCGCTATTCAGATAATTTATGTAATTGCTTATTAACCCTCCCTCAGCTTGATCCTCATCTTTCTAAACCAATAATTTAAAGATTCAGGTTCAGTGGTGAATCTATTTAGATTTGTGTCCATGCAGCCAAATAAACTGATCATGCAGTTCTTGGCACAATGTGGGTGTACTTAAACTGTAATGGAATAAACTGATAAGGGCCTAGCATTGTAGGATGATGGAATATCAGTATCATAATAAATTATGTCACAATTAACGTTTTCCTTAAACACCACTATGATGTTTGTTTTAAATGTTGGCTGTAGTAAAGTTTAAGACTGTAGATCCTAGTCAATTTTTAATGGTTTTAGTACACGTTTAGAGCATTTAATGCTTAATTTTGCTGCATATACAAATCTTTTATGTTGAAGGTGCATTCAGGAAAGCTCAGTTCAGAAAGTGCTGTTAGTTCTCACATTCAGCCTTGCTGTGAATAACAGCCTTAGGTTGAGAAGGACCATGAAAGCACTTCTAATTCTAGACCAGTGATGCTGAGTATCTCGCCACGATTGGGATTTAAAAAATTTATAAAGCCCTTATTAAAACTAGACTAGTTCATTTGAAATTCGGCGAGTTTAATAATAGGGTGGCTATGAGTCATTATGTGAACATTATTAAATCAATTTTGTGAAAATTTGATTTGGGTAAGTTATATAGAACATATTAAAACAGTACCTTGAGATTGAGTAGACAAATTAGATACATGTTCTTCCTTTTCCATCTGATACTCAGATGATACTCATAGCATTTCTTGCTGACCTGATGTTATTTAATAATAATAATATTTATAGTTATTTTTTATTTAGTTTTATTGAATTACTTTAATGTCTGGGGAAGCCTGTAAACCTGTACTTGTATTTTATTTTTATTATTATTATTTTTCCTAGGGCAATCTAAGTGGTAAGCGCTAAGTAAAAACACACTTGGACTATTACCTAAAAAACATAGTAAGAGATTATTTGCGTGGCATTCTGGGGAAACCTTTCCAAAAATTTCAGGCATTTATTTCAACCAAAGTAAAGTGTGATTAGTGCCAAAGGTGGTAAAGGGCAAGGAAATTTCCTCATGGTTGTTTTGACAGATGATACCTGTAACCAGTTAAACTGATTAGTCATTTTAATCTGTGACATTATTATCCAACAACTCAGTCAAAGCCAGACATTACAAGGATGAAGAGATTCATAGATAGAGTGACAATTTTTACTACTGTTTGTTAAACCAGATCCTTATTACACACCTTACTGATTTTTTGGAGAAAGAAAGATAAAAGAAAACACTGGCTTTTTGGGGGGGGGCTAAATAAACAAAGAAATAAACAAGTCTTTATACATCGACCTAGATGCTGGTTTATTTTCTGACACAACACAGCCATAAGTTTTTTTAGACTGCCATGATTTTATAATTGTGCAGTGAAATTATTTCATTTATATACAAGCTTTTGTGCAGCTGTTTTTATTATTATAAAAAACCCTGGTGTTGAATATAATGTAATGGAGCCAAACCAACAATATCAGCTGTATAGGACGTAGTTGAAATTTTAAGATTTTGCCCTCTGATTGTGTTTTTCTGTAGGAGAGTCTGTATCAGTCATTAAACACACAGATCCAGTCCCTGACCCACGGGCTGTAAACCAGGACAAGAAGAACATGCTGTTCTCTGTAAGTTTAAATTAGCAATGTACGATTTATTTTACTCAGGGAGTCAAATCTCTGTGTGGATGAGCAGGTTTTACTACTTAGTTTTGAGGATCTCATCATTTGGTAAATAACACAATGTACGGTTATCATTCTTGCCCATTTGTAGGGAACAAATATTGCTGCCGGTAAGGCTGTTGGTGTCGTTGTGGCCACGGGAGTGAACACAGAAATAGGCAAGATTCGCGACGAAATGGCTTCTACGGAGCAAGAGCGCACTCCACTGCAGCAAAAGCTGGATGAGTTCGGAGAGCAGCTATCCAAAGTCATCTCTCTCATCTGCATCGCCGTGTGGATCATCAACATCGGTCACTTTAACGACCCAGTGCATGGTGGCTCTTGGATCCGAGGTGCCGTCTACTACTTTAAGATCGCCGTGGCGCTGGCAGTAGCTGCCATCCCTGAAGGGCTTCCTGCCGTCATTACTACCTGCCTCGCGTTGGGAACCCGCCGCATGGCTAAAAAGAATGCTATTGTGCGCTCGCTGCCATCAGTTGAGACTCTGGGCTGCACATCAGTGATTTGTTCAGATAAGACTGGTACCCTGACCACCAACCAGATGTCTGTATGCAGGGTAAGGAATTTGCTTGAATGAAATCAAAAGTTTATTTTTTTAAAACAAAACTTGCAAATGACATGCAATTGTAGAAAAATAGTCTTTGAGGCAGCAGTGTAAGGCAAAGTTACTTTTTATTTATTTATTTATTTATTTAAGACACTTTTTATTCATTTATCTTTAAATCTAATGTTGTGAAATGTCCACAAGATGTTATCGCATCTTTAAATAGTAGTTTCCTCACCAGCATCCCCCCCCCCCCCCCCCCAATCATTTTTAAATGTAATAAGGGGGAAAAAATACAGTATGTCATTATTAGCAAATCTAAAAGCTTGTTCATGGCCAAAGACTTTTGCCAGGGTATCAGAGCAGAAAATTTAGCAACACTTAACAACAACATTCGGAATCGAGAATTCAACAGCGCCTGAATTGTTCAATAAATTATGTCCACAAAGTTCTTTTTTTTTCTCAATGTTGTCAATGAGCCAAAGCATTGTATGTCAGAAGGATAATGTAGCTGACGCACAAAAGCAAGTCTAAACACACCTGACTCAAAACCGTTTGAATTGAGTTGGTGTTCAGTAATCTAATAGTGGATGACTCACTTTTCTTAATAACAATGGACAGCGTGATAGTAGCAGCCATCTTGATGCTGATCATCAAATAGTTTTAGTGGTGTGCTAAAACATAAGTAACATACCTACAAATCTGCCTGACCTTTGTTTGTTTGCATGGAATGATGCACAGTTTGATTTGTTTCACCATAAATAGTTATTTAGCCAAGAATTTGATCTTGAGTGCAAAAAACTAACGGTTTTGATCAACTAATTCTGGAAGGAAAAGCTTGTGTAAATTTAATTTCATTTAATTTTTTAAGAGGCCATTTAGTATGCTGATGTAGCAGTTCCTCCGATGATCTTGTGTTATTCTGCTACCTTCCAATGTTTTTACAAGGGATGTATGTTTGTATTTCACCCATCTCAGTCTATCTCAACCCTCCCCCCTTCTCACTTTCGAAATATCATCTTTTCTTCCTTTTTTGTCATTAACACAACGTTTTGCCTCTTCCTGACGTTTTTTTTGCTCTATCACTGCTCTTTGAGTGCTCATCAGTATGCGGTAGTCAGTTACATGCAGTGGTGTTGCTTAACTGACCTTGTGTTTAGGAGCACTGTTTAACATAGCAGTCGTGTTACTGCAGACTTCACATACATACACTTGCACACACTTGTGCAACAGCAGAACAGGTTTAATGCCTCTGAATAGTGTTATGACCTGTAAAAAAAAAAAAAAAAACGGGTCTGTGAAATGACTCTACATTTATTTGAATCCTTTTGAGCAGGAGAAGAGTGGCTAAAATCTTTTGGTATAAACACTTCATCGCTCATTTTTCCTCCAGTGTGAAAGGGTTGATGTTAAAAATAGCCGGTCATCAGAAGGAATGTAATCTGTTTTATTTATCTTTTTGCTCTTACCAGCACTATCCTGTCTGTAGCGTGGGTTGTTTATTTAAGCGTGATGACTAAAACTACGAGCTAGAGAGAGAAGAACGATGCACTGAGCTTTCATTTGGAGTTTTCTTACTCAAACCGTTTGCAAAGCGCCACTCAGCTTTCCCAAACGAAGTGCCAGCTTAATGCTTTTACTCAGTTGTGTTTCTCTTTATTCTCTCTTGCTCATTGTTTGGCTGCATCACCATGGCGACATTGCTGCTGTATCCCAAGGCTCTGGTTTTCCTCACCGGAAAAATCCCAGGGCCAATTTGGCAATTAGCCAGGGTACTCTTCTTGTTTTTAGTTACTTGTTGGTTAGTACTGACCCCAACATGACCCCTGTAGAAGTAGCCTGAAATTTTGTATTCCCAGGATGGAGTTTTTTTTTTTTTTTTTACACTGCAGTGTTTTTATGCGCCACCTGCTGGCTGAAATGACTGTGTGTATTTCTGTGTATTTCTAGATGTTCATTGTCGACCAGGTGCAGGGAGACAGTTGCTCTCTAAAAGAGTTTACCGTTACTGGCTCCACATACGCTCCTGAAGGACAAGTGTGAGTTACTTTATTCAGTCCAACCAAACACATGATTATTTATCTGTAATGAGTAAAGTTTTTATTATTTTTAACAATTTCTTAATATATGCTTAGATTCCATGAGGGGAAACCAGTGAAATGCTCGAAGTATGATGGCCTGGTCGAGATGGCAACAATTTGTGCCCTGTGCAACGACTCCTCTCTGGACTATAATGAGGTCTGTTCTTCTGTACCCCCATACGCGTTAGTTGACCAGTGTAGCTTGTCTCTTGCTCCTGTTCTCACAAGTGTCCTGTTTGTGTTTTTTTTTTTTTTTTTTTTTCCTAGGCCAAAGGAGTATATGAGAAGGTTGGAGAGGCAACAGAAACAGCCCTCACATGCCTGGTGGAGAAGATGAATGTGTTCGACAATGATCTTACTGCCCTTCCAAAGATAGAACGGGCCAACGCATGCAACTCTGTAAACATTTATGTACTATTCTACTAATATGTGTGTGTGTGCTAAGGATGTCGAGTTTTATGGTCAGCTAATCATACATTTATTCTTCTTTGGCTTAGGTTATTAAGCAGCTAATGAAGAAAGAATTTACACTGGAGTTCTCGCGCGACAGGAAGTCCATGTCTGTATACTGTACCCCCAACAAGGCCCGCTCCGGCCTCGGCAAGATGTTTGTCAAGGTAATCACAGAGAAGAACATAGTCATGTTTACTTTTTCAAATAGGGAGGCTTGACTAGAATTCCTTATTCCTTACTGATTCAGGGACTAACAATATTTAGTTTTTTTAAGAAAATGAGAATAAATGAAAGGTGCCCAGTGTGAACATAAAAAAAAAATCTTCCAGACTAATGTTCTAAAAATATAACTTGGCTTATAATAACAATCTTTTGTTCTATTACTTTTTGTGCATAAAGCCCCTGGTGCTAATTATTTTGTGCTGTTTATCCACCCACACATACCCCACTTTCTTTATTATAGCATGTATCTCAGAACTGTATCCCTGTTCTCCAATCGTTTGCTTGACCTCTATTTCTGTCTATTTTAATTTAATAAAGATGCCCAGTGAGTTGCTGCTGGGGATTTTTTTTTTTTTTATGGTTCTCTGTAATCAGTGCAGCAATTAATTTCTTATGACCTCTATCTTCATCTTTTTTTGTTTTTGCAGATAATGCAATCAGAACATTCTAACTGCTCTTTTAAATTAGTAATTTAGTCTGTGAACAAAATATATTTATTATTCTGCCATTGATATTAGAATTATTTCTGTGAAGCCACAAAGAATAAAAACAATCCCTAAGAGTCCTAGAAGTTAGAGTAATAGAGCTGAACTTATCAGTTTTTTTTTTGTTTGTTTTTTAGGAAAGATGTTTTTAGATTCTTTGTATATAAATGTTATTCAATTATTTATTTGGTTTGTGTTTGGGAAGGGTGCTCCGGAGGGAGTGATCGACAGGTGTACACACATCCGTGTGGGCGGTAATAAAGTCCCCCTGACGCCAGGCATCAAGGAAAAGATCCTGTCTGTGATCCGTGAGTACGGGACAGGGCGGGATACTCTGCGTTGCCTGGCCCTGGCGACACGGGACAATCCGATCAGCAAAGAGGAGCTTCGGCTGGAGGATTCTTCTTGCTTTGTTAATTATGAGGTCAGAAATATATTATACTCGTTATGTAAAGCTCATAGACTCATTATTGCCAAATTTAAAATTCCAGAAAAATAAAAAATAAGAATAAATGAACAGTTTACTCATGAAGTTTGAGATGCAAGTGACCATGGGTCTCTGATCTCTCATTTTTCACATTTGTACCACTAGGAGGCACCCGTTAGCCATATACAGTGCTCCATATTTTACCCCATCTCTAATCTGTGATTGGTTACTATTAATAATAATGTTTTTTTGTATTGAATTAGCTATAGACCAGTTTATATCAGATGTATTTAGAGTGCCGATTCATGCTCTCATGTAAATTGCTGTGGCCTTGTAAAGCTATTTTACACCAGTAGCAAAAACTTGTGCTAGTCACCACAGCTATGAAAAAGTAGTACAAAAAATGGAAGTAAAAGAGCTGGTTATTTAAACCTCTAACATACTGTCCTATATTTAGAATGAATTCTCAGCTAAAATCTTTTGAAATGTTCTCAAATGTGTAGAGCCAATTTTCATTGGCATTTTGTTTTTCCTTTGCAGACTGATCTGACGTTTGTGGGTTGTGTGGGCATGCTGGACCCTCCCAGGGCTGAAGTGGCCGCCTCCATCAAACTGTGCCGCCTGGCAGGCATCCATGTTATCATGATCACTGGTGATAACAAGGGCACGGCCGTGGCTATCTGCAGGCGCATTGGTATCTTCAAAGAGAACGATGATGTTTCACGCATGGCCTTCACAGGCCGCGAGTTTGACGACCTGTCACCTTTGGCTCAACGTGAAGCCGTGCTCACTGCTCGCTGCTTTGCCCGTGTTGAACCTTCACATAAATCCAAGATTGTGGAGTACCTCCAGTCCTGTGATGAGATTACGGCCATGGTAACGGGTTCTATTTTAATTATACATTCTAAGTAGTGTTACGGATTACCTTCTGCAGTACGCACCAGTTTTATAATCATGCGTGTCTCTACTCTAGACTGGTGATGGTGTAAATGATGCTCCTGCACTGAAAAAGGCAGAGATAGGCATTGCAATGGGCTCGGGAACGGCTGTTGCGAAGACAGCCTCAGAGATGGTGCTAGCTGATGATAACTTTTCTACCATCGTAGCAGCCGTGGAGGAGGGGCGAGCGATCTACAACAATATGAAGCAGTTCATACGTTACCTCATTTCCTCTAATGTAGGAGAGGTGGTCTGGTAAGAACTGATTTCTGTTTGGTTTCCCTAACCTTCAATGAAATTTCATGCTGTAGAACTGGGACTGTAACACCTTTTTGTTTGACTGTTACAGCATTTTCCTGACTGCGGCTTTGGGATTCCCTGAGGCTCTTATTCCAGTGCAGTTGCTGTGGGTGAACTTGGTAACAGACGGTCTTCCTGCTACAGCCCTTGGCTTCAACCCTCCTGATTTGGACATCATGAGCAAACCTCCTCGTAATGCTAAGGAACCCCTCATCTCTGGCTGGCTCTTTTTCCGATACCTGGCTATTGGCTGTAAGTCTGTTTGTGATTAGATGTAGCAATGTTTATTAAAGCAGGGTTTGTACATGTCTTTGCTCACAGCTCTTTTTCCCGTTTATAAGGCATGTTTTGTGTCTTAGATTTGTTGTGAAGTAAAATAGTCAGTCAATATGATATAATTGGAATAATACAACAATTATACCACAGTGCTGCAGATTTTTTTCTTTTTTATTATTTAAAAAAAAATCTGTTTAACTTTAAATTTTGCTTTGTAGGCTATGTCGGTGCTGCCACTGTTGGAGCTGCTGCTTGGTGGTTTATTGCTGCTGAAGATGGACCAAGAGTCAACTTCTATCAGCTGGTTAGTGATTATAATTTATATAAACACAGTGGTTTTAGGAAGTTGGTTAAAATAATTAATAAAAAAAAATTCTTCTAGCTTTTACTGCCAAATTGATTTTAAAATCATATATTTTTCTTTAAATCCTGCAGAGTCACTTCCTTCAGTGTGGACCAGAGAACCCAGAGTTTGAAGGCATTAATTGTGAGGTGTTCGAGTCGCCTTACCCTATGACAATGGCCCTGTCTGTGTTGGTTACAATTGAGATGTGCAATGCCCTCAACAGGTTAGTACAAGTACTTTTTAGTTGTCCATGGAACTTGAGTTATTTCAGGCCTGAATTACGATAAGGGGTTCTCATTGGTCTTTTTTTGTGTTTTACAGCGTGTCAGAGAACCAGTCGCTGTTGCGCATGCCCCCGTGGGAGAACGTATGGCTGCTTGGAGCGATCTGCCTCTCCATGTCCCTCCACTTCCTCATCCTTTATGTGGAGCCTCTGCCAGTACGAGACCAGAGATATAAAATACAACTAGTTCTGAAATGTTTTTTTTAAGATATAAAATGTTGAATAAGTGCCAACGATAGCATAATTGGCCTGCTTTGTTTAATAAGAAGATTGCTTTACACAAAATAGATGCTGTTTTTTTCTGCACTGTCCATGACTGGCACTGTGCCTATAAAACATTACAGCTGTTGATAAAACAACTTCTTAACTTCAAAAATTCATGCTTTTGTTTTGCCTTTAAGACTATATTTCTCTTAATGATTTCACTTTTGATCTGCCATCCTCAGATGATCTTCCAGATCACACCGCTGAATGTAACCCAGTGGTTAATGGTGTTGAAGATCTCGCTGCCTGTCATCCTGCTGGATGAGGTGCTGAAATTTGCAGCCAGGAATTACCTCGAACCCGGTAAAGATTTGGACTCACCCACGGGCAAGACATGCTCGCTCAGCGCCTGCACAGAGGGAATCTCCTGGCCATTTGTGGCTCTCTCACTTCCCCTGGTGCTCTGGATCTACAGCATTGACACTAACTTGGCTGAAATGTTCTGGTCCTGACTCATCTGAACACAGAAACACGATCCCCCTTCCCCTCCCCTCTCTTCACTCAATCTGTAGATAGAAAGAATGTGTGTGTGTATGTGTTATGTGTGATAGTGCACCAAGGAACGTGCACAAGGAGGACTGTGTTAACACGAACATAACAGTAATATAATAAATGTAACAAAGTTCTTTTTAAAACCACGTATAGCGGGTATGGAGGGGACCACATAGAGCTGAAGTCTTTAAGTATTAATGACCATTATTATTATTGTTCCCACGTCTGTGGATGTTCTGCTGGTTTGGTCTTAAAACGGTCTTTTTTTTTTTTTTTTTTGTCTTTGTTAGTTCTCCTTTTTTAGTTTTTTTTTTTTTTTTTTTTTTTTTTTTAAAGAAATTGCATTTCAAACAAATTAGAAATACTAAATTCTTTGTGTTTAATTTTTGTGTGTCCTCCCTTTCAGTGCATGAGGAAAAGCTCTACAATGTGTACCAAGTTTGAACACTATTTTGTACAACTCACTTGTTTTTTTGTTTTTTTTATCCGTGTTAAAAGGAATCCACTGACGTGACTTCACGAGGGGTTAGGTTTAGGCAGCCGATTGACGATTTTTTTTCCTGTATATTCCCATAAAGCCATAACACACAGAGGCAAGGGATTTTTATTTTAAAGTAAGGATGCATGTATAAAGTGAAATGGGTTCAGGTAGTTTTGTCAAAATGCACAAATATTTAAAGAAAGCCATGTGCATGAACAGAGTCCATTTTAAGCGTCCTACGCAGCTGCCTAAACAATGCCAGGGAGACTAGGAAAGCTGTTTACATTTGTTTACTGTGTCCAGTGTGAATGTTTGAGTTCAGAGTGGCGTCACAGGCGTATAGGACAGGCGGGTGGGAAGGGAGCACATAGAAAATAAATCAGATTCTGAAATGGAAGCTGCATGTTGTGTATCCTGCATGCAATACGTGTGCGTTTTCATTTATTTGTTTGTCTTCCCCTTTGTATGATAACCTCCATTTTGGTGTTTTTCCTTTTATTTTTACTTTTTAACAAAAAACATACCGTAAGCCAGTTTTTCTGCACCGGGCAGAGCACAGCTACCTCAATACAGTCTGATTAGTTTCTCACCTCACTGAGCTTTACACATCTTGTGTGTGTGATCTTGTCGCTTTGAGGTGTGCCCCTCTTGGCTTGTGCAGAAAAAAAGTATACATAAACAAAATCATCCTGTCCCTGATTCCCCCCCCCCCTTTTTTTCCCCCCTTTGTTGTTTTAAGAATGCATTTTCTTTTGTATTTTATAATTGATTTGACTTGTATTAACTTAATTTAGAAGTGTTTGAGGCAGGGTGAGGAGGGCAAGTCCTGGATGTAAATGTTGCCATCGACGGCGTATGTTGGAGACAAAACCCATTCACACGATAGGTTTATTAAATAGTGCATTTAGAAACATGGATTTTATGATGCAAAACCAAAATGTTTGACTCTCTCTTTTTTTCTACTTCAAGAAAATACACTCATGGACCATTTGAATTAAAAAAGTGCGTGTCTGGCTTTTTTTTTTTTTTTTTTAACATAGTATATATATATATGTAGAGTAACAGGAGCAATTATACTTGAAATAATGTACATACAATAAGAAGTTACTATATGACCAGGCAAGCACAAGCTCAAGAGCTAGCTTATGCTACTGCAGGACCCTGTCAGTTTGTACATAGCAGATATACTCACTTTACCTGTACCAATTTATGTTCTAAATTGTAGCTCAAGTGTTTAGCAATTCTAATCATAAACCTAATCCTTGTTTGTGAAAAGCTTTCATTACTACATGCCACATTAAGCATGTTACTGTGCCATGTGAGTGGCACTGCCAGTGTCTGTGTCTAACAGCTCTGCTTTTCCCCTCCTTTATGCCTTCATTGGGTGTTCCCTTCACTGAGTGAGTATTACTAACATGTCTTTATTGATAATATGCCAGTAAGCTTATGCAATAAATAGGGATTAAGACACTTGGTGGTATGCCGTTATGAAAAAAATAACAAAGACAAAAAAAGACAGGGTGGTTTGGTGCATGCTGATGGAAAGTAGAGTTCAAGTTAACACCTCAACGTGTTAAGTTTTCTATAATGTTACATCCTGAAAAATATATTGTTTAATATTGGGAAGTGTATACTGGCCGGCCAAAAACTAAAGTTTCAATCATCTTTAGCATTAGCTTTATTACAGCACACAATGGGGTGGCCAGTTTATGTGAAAATAATTCCTCATTCTCCAAGAACCATAATATTCATGTTCACATTTTAAGTACTGGAATATGGCAGTTTCATCAGGGGAGAAAAAACTCCTTTGATGTGATAACCTGGTCATTCCGTGCATTCAAGTCGTCAGTTGACTTTATTTTATTGCTACAAAATGTAGACCCTAGACCTGACCAACATAACAAGCGCCTTGTATAGTGGGCACCATGCACAATTGGGTGCATCGCCTTTTTATGACTAGTCTCATAAAATCACATTTCTTCCACAATAATGCACTATACAGTACTTCCAGGTTTTAATAATGCTAAAGGGTTCTTAACCCAGTCCCAGTAATTTTAGATCTGCTTAGTTGTTTCTTTGCCTTATGCAGCCCAATAATTTGATGCTTTTAAAATAGTGACCTTTTTTGGCCAGGCATTTTAAGGTAGTGCTGATCATTTACATTATATAAGGGTCGTTCAAGTTAAACCAGGAAAAAGTTTGTCAATGATGGTGTAAAACCAACCAATACTATTTACAGACCAACAGTACAGTAATGAAACGCTTAGTTGTTTAGAATACTTTATAAATTATTTGAATTGTGCAAACATTTTTTTTAAAAGGCCATATGTTTTGTAAATGATGATTCTGGCTGAGGTGGCTTGGAGCCTATCCCACTCATTCATGCGAGTATTCACCATGTGGAATTCCTGATCCCTGATGGGTAACTTGTCAACAGTCTATTGGGATGCATCAGTCTACGAAAACTTTAAACACAATCGTTCACCAACACTACTTGCACATTACTGGAACTCGGAAGGGAATTATTACCACAGTCTTGTCCTTGCTCCAAGCCATTTCCACATATTTGGGCTACAAAATGAGTTCCTGGGAGACCTACGTTTCAGGCATAGTGAGAGATCCTTCTACCTTAATGGTAACCAAGCACTAATGAAACAGTGGGATAAGCACATTAGCAGGTGGCTGGTGATTATATAGAGAAATAAAGGTAGTTTTTTTTTTTTTAATTATTGTCATAACTGTACTGTTATTCTGCACAAACAAAAGTCCCGGTTTGACTTGAACACATGGTGTAGCAGACCCATAACTTCGGTAGCACCTTCTCATGTTTGTGTTTAGTAGCTCTAACAAATAAGATGGTGATTTCTTTATGTAATACACATCATGCTACACTAACAAATTATAGCTTTATGTTAAATTGTCCTTGATGTCCTGTATGATTTATGTAAGTGCCTGGTAATGGCGGCTGAATCTTAGCAAGGCTCTTGCGTAGTTTCTGAAATTAAATGCCCTTATCAGCCCTCATAAACCTTCCTCTGGCTGTCGGCCATCAGCTTTCTAATTTTCATTAGCAGTTTGTATTGTTTGAAACTTCGTATATCTCTAATCAGCTCGCAATTTAAAACTAAAATGCACTAAACTAAATTGAAAACCGTGCCACACATTGTTAGTGTTTTAGAATTTCGTTTCCATTTTTGTGAGCTGAAAAGTAGCTCCAACTCATGTTCTCTGAAATGTCCCGTAAAGTGTGCTTTTAATTTATTTATTTTCACTTAGAAAGTGGAGAACAGGTGCAAGCAAAGGAAACAAGGAGTATATGTATATTTTTATGAAACTTTTTTTAAACTCACATAGTAGTCATTGTAAAGTGAATTTTCCTTAATCAAAACGTTATTGGTATATGTACTTTACACAATAAGTTCAAGGCATATAAATTGACACTTATGTAAGTGTTTTTATTATACTATACAACTATACCTGTGCATCCCTGTTCCAAAAACCTTCTTATTCCTTGTTCCTTGATTCTTTTGAGCATACTCCTCTGAGCACAATTTTTACTTGATAAATGGATGCAGGATCGAGGAGTCAGTCAAGCATTTATAAAAATTTGGTGATGCACATTGCACATTTGTACTTTTTTTGTAATATACAGGCGCCACAATGCTTAAGTTACAAACTACAGATTTTTCTTTTATTGTTCCTAGCTATCATTAAACAGTCTAGTACCATAACATATGTTATATATGTTTATCTCCTATTAGAAAAGATTGTACATGTCTGTGAACGATAGATGATATGGCATGCACCACAATCTCTTCTGCATATCTTGCCTGCTGTCATTCATGGCTGGCTTAAACCTCTAGTTCATTCTTCCCCTTTTCTGTTCTTCTTTTCACAGCTTGCACCTTGTAAGACACTTCTCCCTCCAGTTTGTTCTGGGGTGGATGCTGGACGCTTCCTTTTGTGCATGAGGCATTCCCTCCTCCATGTTGTACACTGCATGAGCCTTGAGCTGACTGCAAGAGCACCTTTTTTTTATTATTATTATTATTTATTCTTTTTTTAAATACTGATGAAGCAAATGATCAACAAGGACAACTGTACGGACAACTGTGAATTCTGTTTGAGTGGTAGAGGAGAGTGAAAAACTGCGTGCAGGCTGACCATCCAGCATCCTTGCTCCTCTATTTTGTATGAACGAAAAAATGGTCAACCATTACACATCATGCTGCCTTGCAATCAGTTTGTCTGTATGGGTTACATCTAAATATGTTAACTTCTTTTTTTTTTTTTTTTAACCGTGTAAAATGTCTGTTTTATATACAGTATACATATGTATAATATATAGTAAAATGCATGCCTTCTGTTGTAAGTAGCTAAGCAATTTTATCTATATTTATATAGTATTTGCTGTGTACATCGGTGCTCAATGGAATGATAAGATGGACATCATTTTACAAATAAACTCACCAGGTGGATTTTATGAACATAGTTCTGATTTGAACATTGATCTCTTCTTTTGTACTTGTTGTATCACATTCGCATTCTGCATATTTATAAGTATAATATTGCAGTTGTGTGAACCACATACAATTCATAATACTATTTAAACTCAGACATAATCAGACACACACAAATCCCTTAGTTGTCATTGTTTTTTTTTTTTTTTTATAATTTCACGGTTCTCAATGTGGTGACCATCTAATACTTGAAAATTATTCTTCATTCTGCCAAAACCACCTTTTTACAGCTCTATGCATGATGGGTACATCGCTTCATGCGCTTTTTTTCTTACCCTGATGTGCCCATCACTCTAGAATAGAGTCAATCTAACCTCATGACCTTTTTCCATCGCTCCAAAGTCAGATCTTAAAGTTCCCTAGCAAACTGAAGGTTTGATGGTAACCAAGCACTAATGAAACACTGGGATAAGCGCATTAGCAGGTGGCAGGTGATTATATAGAGAAATAAAGGTATGTACTGTTATTTTGCACAATCAAAAGTCCCAGTTTGACTTGAACGCCTGGTGTAGCAGAGCCATAACTTCGGTAGCACCTTCTCATGAAAACTGAAGCTTTTTTTGATTATACTCACAAACAAGTGGATTTCTTATGGACACTTGGCTGTTTAGATGCTAATCCTGTAAGTCCTCATTACAATGTCTGTGTAAATAATCTTAATTATACTTATAAACATAGATGTGATGTTTACTGTCTGTTTTAATGAAGAGACTTCACCAAGTGTTTGTGGTCTCAATTCAAGGTTTTTTTTTTTAGACCTCACATTTTTTTTTCCTGCAGTTGATGGCTCAGCACTTTTCTAGGTTTTAACAATATACTGCAGAGTTCGTAGTTTAATTCCAGTAATTTTGCCAATCCCCTTAGTGTTTTTTTTTTTTGCCAACAATTAGACTCTTCTGAGACTAAGATTTTCTTTTTTTTTTTTTTCCAGGCAGTCTGAATCAGAAAATTTTGCAATGGTATCAGGACATGTGTCTTAGCAATTAAGGAAAACTTAATTCTGATAGAATTCAAAATCTGCCCTAACATTCCAGGCCCCCCATGAGCCTGTATACAAGACAAAACAGTACAGACATGAGTGAGTGAATGAGTTTAAACTTTTGGTTAAACTTTAGGTTGAGGTTAAACTTTATTTTATTTTTAAAATTAAATTTAGTTATTGTGATAATTACATTAAAAATATTGATATAAAGTTGCAAAGCAGCGATGATCTGGCCCAAACACCTGTGCCATCACTGCCTGGGCACACCACACCACCTGTGTGCTTTCTGAGCATGTTAAGTAAGACCTTCAGAATCCCAATGATGCTGGAAAAAAGCATTACACTATAATGTCACTCAATGTGATGTACTTAAACTTATTTTTCAACATAAGTTTAGGACATTGCCATGGTTAAACATTTGAATCTCTTTTTCATTCGTAATGTCTTAAGATCATATGGTCTCAATTTGGTGATGATAATATAAATCCTAGGAAGATGAAAAGTATATCAAATTCCACTGGGTGCATTTTTCAAACAACAAAAACTGGGCGATTTATAGCTAAAGTTGTTCAGCTCAATGAGATCTAAAAGTGTAATGGGTTTCACCTTACATGGGTCTGTATGAACTATGCAGCAAAATCTTGTGTGAAGGCCCTATGCCACTCTATGTAGACGTCCTAATTGCGGCAGATTCCAATCTGCATGCTGTTTTTCATAATTTTTGAGCATATTAAGACCTCAATAAAGGCCCCGGATGCTGGAAACAAATAGATCCTTAAAAAAACCAATAGGGTCCTTTAGACACTATGACGTCATATGGCTGATGTCGAAATGCTTGGGCCCTAATAATAATAATAAAAACAGGATTAAACACTCCGAATCGTTTCCACTTTTGTTGCAATACTTTATATGGACACGAGGAGGCGCCAAAGATTAGAATTGAAACTGAGCTTTAATTAAAATGGATGTGTTTTGTTCTGGATGTAGAAGTAAACACTAGTGGCACAAATAGTTAACGACTATTAATGACTCTGATTAATATCAAATTTTATTAATAAATACTAATTAAAATAAATTAGATTTTTTTTTTTTTTTTTACATTTTGTTCAAGTGTGATATAAATAAGGAACATATTATTTGTATGATAGAGTCATCAGCCATGAATAGTATGTAGTGATATTTCTGACTTTTCTGGATTTTTACCCGTATTTTTGACAGGATATATCCTGCGTTACGGTAACCGCCATGACGTAATTCACTTAATATTGACGTTATAAATAAATATACTACCTATATATCTATATGTATGTTCAAAAACAGATTAAAATGAGAACAAACACAACAACCGGGACAAATCTGATTCATGCAACTAAATGACAATCAAATCTAACAGCCCCTCCTTTTCACTTGCCCGCTTTCAATCACACTCACTGACCCCGCCCTTTCCTGTGCAAGCCCCGCCCTCCCGCTTTTCAGACAGGACCGCTGCGTAGCGACCAGTATCTCAAGCGGAGAAATCTTCCGACTAATTAAACAGCGTGATAAGAAAACGGAGCGAAGATCCAGACAAGGTTTTCTTACAGTATCGTGTCTGGCGAGTCGACGAGATTTTGACTTTGCGCTGCGGATAAGAAACGTCTTTTGTGTGTATGTTTTTTTTTTTTTTCTTCTTAGTGTTTTATTTTGTTATCACGCTCAGACGTCGGTACACAAAAGAGCTTTGGAGGAGATGATGATGATGATGGTGATGATGATGATGATGGAAAAACGGCGTCGCATCATGAACAGAAGCCGGACAACGACAAGACTTTACACCTGGATAAACTAAAGAAGGGTTTGTGTGTTTGGGAATCAGGGGTTGATGCTGTGTGTAAAAGAGCGGTTGAGGTTTGCGTGATCGTGTCCAGATGCTGTCATTGTGCTGCGCTCCGCTGCTGCGTTCCTGGGAGAAGGATGCATGGGAGGATGCCAGCTTTCCCGTTGTTTGTTATTTGCGTTGATGCACGGTTTGTTTTAGAAGAAATTCATATTTATGATTAAGGACAACCCCTGGAAATCTTGAACATTCTTTCTTTTTTTTTTCTTCTTTTTTTTCTATACAAGCTCGTCCTAAACTCCTACCAAATTAAGTTTTGTTAAATCCAAGTGACTGCATACTTCAGCCTTACAGCATACTTGAATTATTTATTCCCAAATAACTCATCAATTATGGTCGAGCCTGTGGGATTTATCGAAGCCTGGAAGGCACAGTTTCCAGAATCCGAGCCTCCGAAAATGGAGCTGAGGTCCGTGGGAGGCATCGAGCAGGAGCTGGAGAAGTGCAAGGCGTCAATCAGGCGCCTGGAGCTGGAGGTGAACAAAGAGCGTTTCCGCATGATCTACCTCCAGACGCTGTTGGCTAAGGAGAGAAAAAGTTATGACAGACAGCGTTGGGGCTTCAAGCAGTCACAGATGGCTGAGGGGGATGCTCAGGCAGGTGGAGCTGACCCCCAGCACTCACAAACGCAGGAGCCTAGTCAGGTGGATCGCACCAGGTTCCAGCCTGTAGGAGAAGCCAGGCCTAAACCGCGGCCTCCTCCGGCTAGGAAATCTGCCTCACACGGAGACGGACTGGAGATGCAGCCAGCTTTTGAGCCCCATCAGTTAGGGCAGGGCAGTGAGACAGATGGGCTTTCACCGTCTAAACAGAGGGGAGGAGTTTCACCTCGCAGGCCGCATCCTCCTCCTGACAAGGAGCTTCCATCTGACCCTTGTCCAAAAGACAAACCAGGCATGGGACTCGGTGTGGCGGCTTTGCGTTCCAACTTTGAGCGGATTAAACGTGCCAACTCGCATTCAGCCGGAGATGGACGGGGAGGCCAGGACAAGCAGCCTTTCTATGCCAACATGGAATTCCATCATGATAAGGGCCTGGTACGAGTGAATGATCGCGACGTCTCGGATAAGATCAGCTCACTCGGAACGCAGGCCGTGCAAATGGAGCGCAAGAGGTCTCTCCATTCCCTGCCAGGAAACTTGGCCACGGTCGCCGGTGACCTCCGACCTAGGCCTGTCTGTAGGGGCAGATCAAGCGAGAGCACCTGTGGCTATGACGCAGAATGTGAAGATGGAGAACCCAACTCTCGGTACAACAGAGATGGCACTGCTCGGCCCAACGGAAACAAACCGCCACCTCCTCCATGGCATCCTTCAGATTTTCAGCCATACAGCGGAGTTTATGTGACCAATGAAAGCGGCGATGGTCGGGTCATGATGCGAGAGCACACCGGCAGTGATGATCATCACCTCACCTGGCCGAGAAGATCCTACTCACCTGGAAGCTTGGAAGATGTTGGCGGAGGAGGGGGTGGCTACACACCTGACTGCAGCTCCAACGAGAACTTGACATCCAGCGAGGACGACTTCTCGTCAGGACAGTCGAGTCACGTGTCGCCCAGCCCAACCGCCGCCTTCCGCAGGCCCTTCAGAGAGAAGAGCCGCTCACCGTCACAGAACTCTCAGCACTCGTTGGACAGTAGTAGCCCTCCGACGCCGCAGTCGCAGAAGAGACACAGGCAGCCACATGTGGTTGTTTCCGAGGCCACTATTGTGGGGGTCCGCAAAACAGGACAGATCTGGCCCCATGATGGAGACTCAAACCCTTCTATTAGGACATCCCATGACAACAGTTACCATGGAGATCTTGGTAAGTGATGGTTTGTTTGCTAAATATTATTCGGCTCTTGCGTTCTTTAGATCACCTTTAGGTTTTGCTGAGTTACTACACTTTCACGGTGTCCTTCGCTCTCTCTCTGTATGAAAGAGACAGCTGAAGGCTTTGTGTCCACAGTGAATGGTGGGTTCACTGGCCATGAGAGATGTTGAGTAATTAACTGAAAGAGTGCATTTAGATGATGAGGTCAGACTGAACGGGTTTGTATATAAGTGTCTTGAGTCTCTCTCTTTGTCAGGAGCGGTGGGAGGTTTTTACCTCTCCTAATGTCATGGCTCAAGTCTTTCATTCCTTCTGATAGCAAACCTTTTAAGTAAGCAGAATCAGAACTTAGGCTACTGAAACCTAACCCTATCGTTCACATGTCCTCAATCCGATTTAAAGGACAATGTATCAGTATAGTGTTGATTTCTGAGGTGAATGGACTAGCAAACTGAAACAAATAGATACTATGCTAAACCTTGTTCCATCAGGCTTGCAATGAATCCGTCCACAGGTGTCAGAGAGAGAGAGAGAGAGAGAGAGACGCTGACTCATCAGGCCAAACGGTGCCAAATCCCAACCGGGTTTATGAGCACGCTTACAGGAACCTCGGACTGGGGGGAAAAAACTATTTCCTTAAAACAAGTCCTTTAACCTATGGGAAGCCTGGAGGTGTATAAGAGGGGGTGTAGGGTGATGTGGCGAACTTGGCTAGGCAGTCACCGCTCACCTGTTCTCGTGCCAAGGAGGTCTGCATTGTGGAGAGAGAGAGAGATAGCACAGAGGGCAGACAAAGACAGACAGACACCAACTAAACTCCACTGGGCATGCCCAGGGCAACACAGCCACTGAATTACAGCCATTTTGTTTCCTGTCAAAAAAATAACACTTGGCTGCTGCTTGTTAAACTCTGGCTGTGGTGAAGAAGCTGTACCAGATTTTTTTTTCTTCTTTTTTTTCTTTCTTTCTTTCACTTATCATTAGTGAGTCAAGCAATGCAGCAGTTATAGCTGTGATTCATTCAGATACATACTATGGATGGACTGAATACGATGTTAAGTTTGTTGGCTGCTTCCCTTTTTTTTGAAAACTATTCCTGTTGCTTCATGTTCCTTTTTCAGCTTTTAGGAAAATCCATATCTCACTTAGATCTTAAACATACCGTAATGAAAGAAGTATGGTCATATGAAGAGTTTTAAGAAGATGAAAAAAGCCATCAAGTGGAGTACTCAGTCTATATGTACAACTTCCTTTCTGTACCCCCATGATTGACAATAAGGCAGTCATGTGATCGTAAAGAAAAGCACAAAGTCTTTAATTTTGTGTTTAAATAGTTTTAAAAAAGGAGTCTTTAAAAATGACAGTAGCTTAAAATACTTTATTTTTGTCTATTTTATTTTAAACATTTTTTGTTACTGTAAAAGTTTCCTTTAAACAACGTTAAAGGTCTCGTTTTTTAAAACAAATTTGAACACGTTAACACAGGTTTCAGAGCTCCCCCATAGTGTGCCTCTTGGTGTTGCAGCTGCAATACATCTTAGATCATGAATATTTTATTTCTCAGTTTCAGTGTTTATGAGGCACATCAGTTCAGAGAACTGCAGAGCTGGGCAACGAAATGGGGGAGGGACTGTTCTTATATGAGGTCACTTTAGGGGTCAAAATCTAATTGGCTTGTCTAAACCCTGTGCAATAGAAAAATGGAAAATGGTCAAAAAGTAGAGTATGCTTTTTTTTTTTTCCCCTTAAGATTTATTTTTTTCATACACATACTGCAGACCTATCTAAATGTGTAAAAATAAATAAAAAGTGAATTTTGTATAATGGGTCCCCTTTAAGTTAGAGTTAAGTTTAAGAAATTAATACTTAAGATCTAGATCAAGACTTTTAACCTTTATATTATTTTAAAAGTCTAACTCTTCATCTTCCTTTTTCCTTATTAATGATTCTGCGGTACTTTGTATTTGAAAGAATCAAAGAATTTGAAAATGTTGTCGCAGCCTTTATTTTACATTTATGGTCATGTTGTACACTTTGCTAGAGCAGCAGCCACCAATTGTGCATTACAGCATCATTTTTATCCTTAACCATGAACTTGTGAAATGTAGCCCTCTTAAAAAAACTTCAAGTTGCTTTCCATCATCTTCCGAAACGATGCAATGATCTGGACGAGGAGGCGTGACTACTTGCATACCAGACATCTTGGACTTTTCTCCTTGTGTTCTCCCTTGGCAGAGTGTGTGAGTGTGTTTCGAGGCGTGGCTTTTGGCTGAAACTTGGCGGAACGCGATGCGAGTTTCCATCACAACCACTATTTATACCTGAGAGAAAAGGGAATGCTAAATAAAGACAAGTGGAGGTAAAGTGTCTGTGTGTAAGTGTGAGTGTGTGAGAGAGAGCGAGAGAGAGAAAGCATGCATAGTGCGTTTTAGCTGCTGCCTCCTGCTCCGGTGCAGGCTGTAAAGATGCCCAGATGTCCTATTGCGTAACAGTGTGAGCATCCTCTCTCCCTTCGTTTCCTGGCTTTCCGTGTGTGTCTGTGGAAAAAGAGTAGTCGTATGTATGCGTGCAGTGAGAGTAAGTGACTGAGCATGCATATGGCAACACCAGGTGCTACATTTCCAAGTGCTAAGTGCTACACAAGATCTCTGTGTTGTTTGTAAAAATAGCAGGATGCTCGTGATGGCAGGATGCTCTCGCTGTAAATTATATTTGCTTAGTCTTAAATGTACAAATAATCAAAGAATCTGTAGAAGAGGCGGTTTCCATGTTATTTCTGTAGTGAATGCCAGGCCCATGTGGTGTTCTGCTTATCCAGTAAAGTCTCATTCCCACCGAATGTTCTTCTCGTAAACAACAAATGCAATTGTTTTCTAATGTCTTTTATTTGTCGCTTTTTGAAGTAGAAATTCAGGCTGAAACATCCTAATGTTGGTTAGAGATCGTTCTGCAGCAAGAGAAAAAGAAAAAGCGAGTAGGAAAAAGAAAGAGCAAGAGAGAGGGGAAGCACATGACAACAAATAGTTCTCCCTCGCCTCTCACACACACACAAGCTTCCAAGAAAACATCAGTCATTCATTACGGATAAAAGGATCAAGCCCCTGTGCAGCTGCCTCCCTACACATACTACACGACTGTGTACTCTACACACATTGTGTACTCTCTAGACACAGATTACAGCCTTTCATGTAGTAGGCTAGTGTTTGAGTTTCCATTTTGTAATTGTTAACACTGGGCAGTAGAGCCGTGAACCAAATGTAGACCGTCGATTTCGATTCATCTGCATTGAAATGCTGTGTACCTTGTGGTGTTGATTCCTCCCCCCTACCTTTCTTAAATGTCAAGTCTCATACTAAGCAATGATTTTTTTTTTCTTGCCTAATCATTTGCTCCCCACTCCAGTAGGGCGCAGAATTGAACCAAGTGCCCAAAAGTGTGGAAGATATAAGTGGGTTGCATGTTCCGTGGAGATTGCGATATATGTTAAAGTAATTTGTCGATTTTAAAGAATGTAACGGTTTACAAAATATTAAAGGTTTTCTTGAATTCTCTAACCCTAACCCAAGGCAATAACTCCCAGTCAATTTTCCTTAACGTGCACGTGGTGTTGGTGAATAATTGTGTGTACAGTTCACACAGACAGATGCATATTTTCTGCAAGTTGGCAACAAGTTATCTGTTGATTTTTAGGGATCAGGCATTCCCCTTACTAAATATTCACGGGAATGACTGCAGTGTGCATCGAGCCACTTTGGCCGGGACTGTCGTTCATGGACGTACGGCCTACTATAAAAAGCACCTTAAACTATGCTTAAAGTCTTTTGTAAATGTCAAGTCAGTTTTACGCCTTTATTCATGAGAAATACTTGAGCTCCAGGTCGATGCAAGTTCGAATAATATATTTATTTTAAGCATTTCATAAAACCAATGTTGCAAGTTGCAAAAATCTACTAAATTATTATGTATTTTATAATAGTAATTTGGTTGAAATTAATTAGAATTTATGAAAACCTGATTAAATATTGTCCATACATTTGGATTTTCCTCCCTCTAAACTTCTCTCTAATTCAATTGCATTCAATTCCTTCATCATGGAAACTCCCTTATCAGGGTTAGCCACCAACCAAGGAGTGTTCTGCTTGTTTAAGTTCATGTAATGAAAAGAAAAAACAAATAAAGAACAAAAAAAGATGAATATTTTATAGATAGATGGAGTACTTTCTTAATCCCTAAGGAAAATAATGAGAATGAGAATCTGAGGAAATCATGACTCAGTGCTAATGGAAATGTAAATACATGGTAAGAAAACTCCAGGCTAGATTTTATTGGTTCCTGAGGTGGTGCCCGTGCTTCCAGGTTCGACTCGATTTGCAATCATGTGCTTCTTTGCTTTAACGCCAGAAAGAGCTGAATGTAGTAAATGAGTTTAAATACCAGATTTGCCTGGTTCTTGTTAGAGGTTATGGTTTCTATCGTGCACTTCACAAATTTTGGATCAAAGCAAATACTTGGTTTGAATGCAATTAAGTAAAAATTCAGCTGTGTGTATGAGGGAGAGAGGGAGAGGTGCATGGGTGGGTGTAGAAATGGATGGTCTGATGCAAATAGAGAAACATGTTCTGCTCAATACACTCATTGTCCAACATGACTGGACTGAGGTCAGACCTTCCAGTTCTTATTTTTAACTGGAGTAAAAACTCAGGACCATCTGAGGAGAGCTTTCCTGTGGCAGCTGGCACTCACAGCCAGAGCATGCTCTAAACGAGGGATGGATGACTGCGGTATTTCCCTGTTTATCCCACTGAAAAATATGATATTTGTATTTATTTGCTCCTAAGTTTAGCATATTTGGATAGCTGCGTTTATCATGGCATGAACGTATATTCCGTACAGCATTCGAATAAATTCCACCCAGAAGCTGCAACCTACTCAGGGGAGTGAAAGAAAAAAAAGGAAAAAAGAACAGTGAGTGGACAGGAATGCACTTGATATGCGAATGAAAAACCTTTTCACTTAGGTGGGGTGAGAGATTAAGATGCTACCCATACAGGATGACATGAAGAAAAGTTCCAAGCAGGCTTCAAAGTCTGTGCAGCTAAAGCTTCACGAACCACAGAAGGCAATTGGGGACTGATCCCAACTCCTTCTGCTCCTTGTAGGAGAGGGGGTGGGGGGAGGATTACCCTGATGGGGATTAGAAGTTTTTAGAGCGTATATTATTTGAAGAACAGATATTCTGAGGACTTTGAAGGGCCTGAATACTAATGGTAGGCCTTGGAGATGAATTGGCTACGTCTTCTATGATATTTATTCAACCAGGATGTACCTAGAACTCCAAAGTCCAGAAAGGCTTTACTTCTTCCCAGCAGGGCTCTCACAGCTGTTCACACCTCAGTCTGTATCTTTAACCACTGCAGGGTATGTAAGCTTGGAGGAAAGACTACTTTTACTGGAATCTTGCTGGATATTTTTGTCCATATCTCTCTCCACTTGGTCAGCGTAGATTCGCTACCTACAGAGGAGACTACAAAGGGCGGTGTGGTAGCCAGCAGGCAGTTGGCAGACAAATACTGGACACAGCACAGATGGCCAACCTCCTGCGGAGAGTTTCCTGAGGTGGGCAATGTACTGGCTGCCTGTCTATGTGTATCCAGCAGCACAAGCCCGGGATCGGGATCTGGACCATGACCCCAGGCCAGAGGAAGAACAGAAAATACGATCCACCCTGTTCTTTGGACGCTGCGGGTGCTTCCCTCGGCCTCCCTGCTTGTGGACACACACCCCACCCAGACCACAAAGTGTGTGTGTTTTTGCTAGAGTGTTACTGCCAAGGCCTCAAACACAGGCACCCTGTGAATTTGCAGCCATCCCAAAAGAAAGCTCAAGTAATAGCTGGCAATAGACCAGCCTGTCCGGTGCATAGCTCTTAAAACAAAAGAGGTCTTTATTTTCTGAGCTGAAGCTAACGACACTTAGCTCATATCCAGTGCTAAATACTGTACTAGACTACAGATCAGTGGAATGTGAGGAGAGCAATGGGGTGTAGATTAGCATCATATATGAAACCGCTTGCATTTTGGATTCTATCATGCTGGTTAAATCTGAGTGATAACTCAGATGACCCCAATTTACATTTTATTTACAATACAATATATAATGAGTCATTTATTTTCTGAGACGCCTTGTATAGGTTGTCCTACATATTCTAGACCTATAAAATGTAGTAAAAAAAATCATATGATATTACTGCCCAATGTACTTGCTATTTATTTCAAGGTAATAAGGCATTATCCAGTTCTGAAGTGTTTTATGCTGCCAAGGATTATCCAACTAAACAAGGCGGGGAGGTGAAGCTTTACCTCAGCAACTTGCTGATAATTGAGGCTCCTTGCATAAACTTTACACTTCTTTTGAAGTTTCATTATCTGAATGACTGTCTTTTGTATTCTTTGTATTCTGCAGTGATTGTAGAAAACATATGTTAATAAAGACCATTAATATATGTGATGTGACTTGTAACAGCTGCTGGTAGGGAAGATTAAAATGTGCCAGTGTTCATATAATTATTACTCAGCCTCAACATGTGGGTGTCTGTTGGGCTAACACACAAAAAAATGCACTCTTACATAGTAGAATTTGTTTATGGCCCCTTCTTTAAATCAAGCATTGTTCACCGCCCGATAAAAATAAGACCTTCCAGATTGTTCTTTCTTGTGGGTAAATGAAGCGTTCTTTATATTCCAGCCAGATTTGCTCCCTCATGCAGCCTGGACAGCTGCTTTGAATTTGTTGTGTGCGTACCCAATTACCAGGCTTGCACCTTTCTGCTGTGTGTTTAGAGTTTTCCACTGAACAAGAGGAAAAGCCGAAGAGATCAAAGCTCGAATCCTAGGGCACTGGGGATTCCCTGCTTTATTCAACAGTGTTCGAGACAGGGATGATTGGCATCAAACGTCACTTGCCGGTGTTTTTTCTCTCCGAGTTATGACCGTCATCCTGTATTGCGATTTCCACAGTGATAAGAGCTAACTCTCTGCTGTTGTGGTGGACAGGGATCAATTACTATGTCTGACTTTGATAGGATCTGTCTTTTTTCTGGCCTCAGGTTCAGTTATGCTTTATATTTTTTGAACAGGATAATATGAGATATCTTATTTATATGTCTTATTTATCAGTTGCTTTACCACATACTGTATATACATCTGCTTTTATCTGTTTCTTCAGTCTGTTGGCTAAAGAAGCTTTGCTAGCGCTAAGCTTACTAGCTAGTGCAAAGTTGGGTTAAAAAAAAAAAAGAAAGTTACACATTGAAATACCTTTATAACATTTAATTGTAAACGTTAACTAAATATCCAGTCCAGAAAGGAGTCAGTTACATCTCTGTTTTCTTTCAGTCATTCGGAAGTCACTTAGAAAGAAAGCAGATTATCGTAAAATCTAACAGAATAACACTGCCATGCAAAATAAATGCCAAACCCGTGTTGATGCTAGATTTCTAAATTTGGTGTTTAATCCTCTCAGTTGTGAGGAATTATTTGAGTAGTTTGTCTCTGTGTTCTCATTTATTTAGCATTTATTAACAACAGTTATAAGTTAGCAGCATGCCACTTAGCATAGAGGGTAAGCTGCTTTTTGTGTTTCCTTCCTGAGGAGTCATTCAGGCATTTGCGGTCTTTAGAGAACTTTTACCTGTCAAGTGCCTTGTCTGAAATCTATGAGTTGTATAATCATAAAATATATTTTTTAAATATAACAAATCTATAGGGTCCTAATTATTAACTGATTTAATTATATAGAAATATAGATTCACCCTTTTTTCACTGTGGCTGTGGGAGTAATATGGATAGAGGTGTGTGTGTGTGTGTTGCGGGGCTTGTTCTAGCCCACACACTAGAAGAGGTTTTTTGAGTGGCAGAGATGAAAATCTTTCTGTCCTGTCAGAACTCTCATTATTATTTTTTTCTCTACAAATAACGGCGTCTGTGTTTAGAAACTTGTCTCAAATAAGCAATAATGAAAGTGAGATGTTTGGCTTCACATGGAAGTCAGTTAGGTAGTTACACACTTTAAATCACGCTACATTGATTTTCATTATTTAAGGATTCTAGAAAGTGGCATGCAGTCACTGAACATTAAAATGATTCGTGCGTCATGCTGCTTTAGCCTCGTCCTTCCTTCCTTCCATTTTTTTTCCCTCCTTGCACCTTTATTCTTGTATTTATGTCTAAATCTGTTCCTTCATTCTTATTCCAGCTGGTCTTTTGTGGAAGGATTTATGTAGGTACAGGGCATGAGGTGAAGCTTTTGTTGGATTCATTGCAGTATGGGCAGCAGGGAAATCATGGTAATAAAGGCAACGCTATAAAGTGCAGCGCAGAACTGGCATCTGGTGGTAGGTTGCTGTTGTTTGTTGTGTTCTGACCAGGTTTCTGCTGTCAGTTGCTTCTGGAGATCGTAAAGCTGGAAGCAAAAACGCCCCTTTGTGGCTGATATATGGTGTATAATGTATATGTGCCAGGGGTAGCTCAGTGATTAAGGCATTGGACTACGGTTCGGAAGATCCCAGGTTCAAACCCCACAACCACCAAGTTGCCACTGTTGGGCCCTTGAGCAAGGCCCTTAACCCTCAACTGCTCAGATGTATAATGAGATAAAAAAAATTACCACACATCATGAAATAACAGGTGGGTGTATGAGAGCAGGGCAAGAAAATTATTTAAGGTCCCATATTTTACTATTTCTTTAACAAGGAACAGTAATGTGCATCACCTGATTTGCAAGTGCACCATTTTGTTGTGTACAAGATAAAAGATATTTGAGCTATAGAGAAGTATGCTGCAAAACATTGGTTAATATACGTTTTAAAATCGGTTACATTCTCAGTGGCAATCATGATTGATCATTAACATACTAGAAACATTATTACGTTTTTGGGCTGGTGCATTGTTTGTTCTTGTTATTCAACCACAAGCTTTTGTGTAACTAACTGTAAGCATGTTGGTTTCCCAATCAGTGCACAAGTTGAAGGATGCGTAAAAAGGCTTCAGGAAACCATATTCTCATGTGTCTTGTTTGGCGGGTTCAGTCTCTCATCGTCCCCTTGTGTTTTGTTGTTGGAAAGCTGGGTTTGAGCTCCCTTTCTTCCTTAGATCATTTTCTCTATACTGTATTTCTCTAAAATTCCTTCCTATCATGTTGTGGAAACATGTTTAAAATTTAAATTGTTCTGCTTCCATTTAGTTTAGGCATTTCGTACAACTGTAGCCGTCCTTTTACTCACGGCACTTTTTCCTTCGTAACAAATAACATTATTTGTTCCCTCCTGCCTTAAAATAGACACTCATTTTATTTGTGCTTGGCTTAAAGTCATATATTTAATTTTCACTTTTTTTACTGCTTAAACATATTCCAGCTTGGATCTGCTAAAGATCTTTGGTGCCTTAAGCACTCTTTAGAAGAATGTTAGTCATTTAAATACACGGACAGTTGTGGGATCACAGCCTTTACCACAGGATCCTGCATGTTGATCTTTCCAATCTGTGATGTGTTTTTTAGTTTGCACTCTTCTGTCCTCCCCTCCTACGCCATGTTCCCGAGGGGCCAGGTGCTGTGCTGCTATCTATTATTCATGCTCAAACCCACTTCCTGCACTGCCAGACACGTGGAGTGGGTGTCGTGTTCTGCTGCCCACAGAGGGACACCCTCGACCTTTGGACCTTTATCTTCTCTCAACTTCCTTATTAGTCTTGGATCTGGGTTTACATGTTTTCTGTCAACATGACTGAGACATCACTGCTTTTATTTATGTTGACCGGTTAGGACATAGTATAATGAGTAAGATCATGAAAAAAATAAAGTCTTCCAGTGAAATGATCTGACTTTATAAATACCATGTAACATTTTCCAGAAAAGTCTCTCCGGAGTCCTACACTCCCATGAACTATCTCTATAAAACAATGTACGTGACACTTTGTTGTATTAGTCACAGTTTCGTATTAGACACATTGACCTAATGTACATTCTTGCAATATTCTTTTTTGGGTGTTTATCCAGTCACAGTTGTTACAGCACCTTTAATGTAAATACTTAAGTAGCAGGCTTACCGCAAAAACGCTATCAAATACGTGTAGTTCAGTAAGGCTACAGCAAAAATTATAGCATTTATATCTTTTTTATGAAAGTCACAGTACTTGCTAGAGGTAACAATAAGGAATTTTTCTAAGACATGAATAGTGGTATAGTACGTACTGTAAGCCAGTTGCATTCACCTTGAAAAAAAACAACTGACCTATTGCGTTCATAAACTGATGCATGTGCAGATATTCTTTGCTATGTTAGTTTTGGAAAAGTGTGCATGTACAGCAGCCAAAGTAACAAGAAAAAAAAATATTTTTGTCTGTTGTTTGAGTTTAACACTACACATTACTCATGTCATATTAACGATCCCCATTGCAATTATGGGTCTCTCCCCGTTCAAGTAGGTATGAGCTTTTTTCTTGTATGACTAAAACGAACTGTCCGGGAGTGCTGCCAAAATGGCCGCCAAGTGGACAGACTTTATTAGAAGGGCTTCGGTGAAGCTAATGGGAAAGGTATGTAGTTATGCGAGTAATAAATGTCAGTATGCACCCGCTAAAGTCCTCTGATTGTTAAAATCTAAAATGATCGGTTTATAATCTGTTTGGGTCATGTCCCCATGTGCACTTTTACTTTATTTTAAAGGGAAAAAAAATGTTCAGCTGTCTAATTTTATAATTCTATGCCATTAGTCTTGCGGTGGTCGGCTTTGCAGTTTGCAAAAAATTTGGAGAGCTGATTATTGTTATCGGCTCCTGAATTCATTAGAGTAAACGTAGCCATAAGGCTTGTAGTGAGTTTCGGTTTGGAGTTACAGTCATTCACACACAGCGTCTCACATGACCACAGAGGAATTCCTTACTGCTCGATAAGGTACTAAGCTGTTTTACACTACACACACACAGACACACATGCATGAAGTAATAATATCCATGATATCAGTAATCCTATACAGAGCATGCAGATCAAGTTCCATCTTGATTCTTACCAACCTTTAGAAAACATTGACTAGCTCTAATGAATGGGTTTTAGAGTCATTTGTCAAAGTACTGACATATTTCACCCTGTGAATTGGCAGGATGATTCACTGTTTACTGGTATCAACCAAATTTACCACTGTCGCCAAATGTTTGTGGACACCTGACCGTCACACCTCTATGCAAACTTTTGCACTTAAAGCATGCAGTTGTACTGTATAGGATGTCTGTAGCATTCACTGGAGCTAAGGGCCCAGCTTAAACCTGTCCCAGCATGACAGTGCCCCTGCGTACAATGTAAGATCCAGTGATTTGCCAGTGTTAAAGTGAAAGAAGTCAAGATATCTGCACAGCCCTGACCTCAACCCCACTGATCATATTTGGGACGAACTGGAACTGGCCCCAGGGCTTCTCGTCTGACATCAGCGTCTGACCCCACTAATGCTCTTGTGGCTGAATGAACAAATCCCCACAGCCATGCTCCAAAATCTAGTGGAGAGCCTTATTAAAGTAGTACAGGTTCTAAAACAGACAATGGGGAGTATATCTGAAATTTAATGTTAAAAAAACAAATATAAGCATGTCCACATTTTTTTGTAATTCTGGAAATATTTTATGGGCTTTATTTGGTACTGTACAGCAGTGAGTCACAATATTTAAAACTACTGACTCAAATCTTTGTTTAGTCTCCTTGGTTTCTTACGAATTAAAATATGGACATTACCGTAAGGTTAGAGTTTGATCTTTTTCCTTTTAAGAAGCCATTTGTTGCTTCTTTGTATGTAAAGACAAAGACGCAATAAAAAGAAAAGTTGCTAAAGTAGAAAAGAATGTTATCACTTTGTGATTCAAAGATATCGTGGTTAACATCGCAAACATCATTCCCCAGACTGTGTTTAGACGTTCGGGATCTCATTTCTTATTTGGTTTCTGGCATGTTTTCATTTATTGAAAGATTAACAAACTGATTTTTTGTGCATGTTCACTGTGGACTTGCTTAATTCTTCATCTCATCTTACCCTTTATTTGAGATAAGCTATGGATATAAAGCAACTTTTCTTTTAAGCTTTAGATGAGGAGGTTCCTAAATCTTAATGCAGTTAAAAGTCATGGCAATCAATTTGACAAAAAAAGTTATCTTTAATGTCTGCATACCCTGTTTTTCCATATTCCTCTGTACAAAAAATGCTGAGGGTCTTCTCTTTCCTGGTGTCTTTTCTTTTGCAGCTGTGCTATCAGATAAAGCCAGGTGGAATTTACCAGCTGATATAGTTGTAGGGGGTGGGGGTTGCCTTCAAGGTGACCTTGTATACAGAGAATACACAATAGCAGACGTTTGATATCACTATTGCATCTGGTGAGCTCGGCTCTCGCTGAACACCTGCACTAAGATGAAGGATCAGTCACAATGCTAATAATAAGAAAAAAATAAAGGATAATCGAAGAAAGGGTGACAGAACTTTTAGGGAGATTGCTTTGACATGATTGCATGTGAAAAATTAAACAGAACAACCCAGAGTGTAAGTTAAAATTAATTCAGCTTAAGACATAAATATAAATTATATAGGTCTCCTCTCAGGTTTGATGTGCGGCACAGATAAGATACTTGTAGGCTGGGCAAAGAGCCAGATGTCCTGGATTACTGTGCTGGTAACTGAACAAGATCCTAATCTCCTGTCCATGTTTTTTTTTTTTTTCCCCAGCCACCATGTGTTTTACCAGTAGTTGACCACAGCTTTAATCTAAAAGCTTTAAGCCATAGACTTCTTTTAACATGTCAGGATTTTTTCCAAGCTGATGGTTCATACGTGGGTAGAGAAGCCAATATACTTACACATGTAGTCAGTTTTAGAAGTGGGACTCCAAATAAAGAGTTGCTACATCCAGATTACAAGCCACATTGATCAGTTTGTTAGTTTTTTTTTGGTCCGATCGAATTTGCATGTCATGACGGTTCACATTCATAATTGTAAATGAAATTCATCTGACTGTAATTTGGATGTGTTTGTACTGTAAAACAGCACATACATGCACATTAATGCGCCATCTGGGTTAACACACACCATATATGTGCGATAACATTCGTTTCAAACAGTTTGTGTGATTTTTAGCCACAGTCAAACTCTGCTTGAGATGTGCTCTGGGGGACGGCGTGCAGTTAGTCGGCTGTACTTGTTGATGGTCCGGAAGAAGGAATAGTGCCTTACACATGTGCAGAGGAAAAATTTACATGAATTCTGTTCTCGTTCAAGTCACACAACTGCGTAGCATATATAATGTAGGACCACATACAAAAAACAACAACATCCGATTTTGTAAGATCAGACAGCCATAAAATCAGATATGTGTAACATTAGGGTAAAATAATCAGATTTTAGTCACTTTACTGTAAGGTGAACCTAGCCATAGGTTTAAGGTTTTAATTGTATTTAGTTTTAATACTTTTACTTAAATTTTTTTTTGACATTTTTCTTGTCATTCCATAATCAACAGGGCAATTTGACGATGCTGGGGCTTGAACCCCCGACCTTCTGGTCAGTAACCCAGAGCCACACTTTATCAACACTTAATAAGTTTCATCTGTTAACTACAACCACATGGTACTTTTATAATTATTTAGGTTTAAAAATAATTAATTAGGTTTAATATTGTAGATGTAAAAAAATAGCAGCTATAATCAGTTGTTCCCTAACTAGCCTATGTTTTTTCTTTTCCCCTTTATCTCACAGTTTCAAAGATTCTTTAACGCTTGTTATTAAGTACTTTATACATGTTTATTCATGTTTTTTTTATTTATTTATTTTTATCTGTAATCCATTTAGTTCTGTTATAGACATGACCAAAACTTATTAAAATATATTTTCTCAAGCTTGTTATATTCATAAGAGTGCCTGGGCTGATGGTTTAAAACACTGGATCCTAAGCAGGTTACATCTGATGCATTCTCCAGATTAAATTTAACTGATTTAAGCTATGCACGTATTGTATTGTATTGCAAGTGTGTCCTGTTGACTGACAACACAAAACATGAGTTGGATCACAGAACACAAACAGGCTTTAAAGCTTGTTACTGTTATTATGCCCCTGATGTTTCACACAACTTTAAACCCTAGTCAGAGACTCAAGTCAAGAGTCAGAGTCAAGACTCAATATGAGTACCGGTATCGACAAATACAGGTTTGAGATAGAGATAAAAAATTTTTAAAAAGTCATGTGGTTGCATTTATATCGCTTCCAATTCCCTGCTAAATGACTGGTTTCTTCTGTAATTTTTTAAGTGTCAGTTTCTCTCCACCTCAATGTGACAGTGAATGTTTGGAGAAACAACAGTCATTGAAAGTGTGACCTCGTTATGGCTCAAAATAAAGCAAAACAAGCACTACATTAACAAGAAAAAAAGCACTACATTAATCAATTTTTTATTTTAGAAAAATCTGCATAGAGGGAAGAAGAGAAAATATATTTTTAAAAAAATTTCCATACATGCATGAGATGATCACAATACAACCTTGACTAAATTTTATAACAGAGTTTAGAATAATGTGTTCTCCATGTTCGAATTATATATATATTTAATAAATATTTTTTTTTAAATTGTACAAAACCATTTTATTTAGTTAAACTGACTGTCTAGGTCTTGTCTTTATAAAGGACAGTGTTTCTCTCAACAGCTCCTGCACAAAGGAAGCAGCCACGTGCTGGCGGAGGCTCTGATATTCTCTGGCCCGGCTTTGAACCTCAGTCGCTCCTTGTGGTTTGTGGTTTGTGCTTCCTTCCGGTTGACACTGATTAGCATCCGCCTTGTGGGTCCTGTTGTCCCACTGTCAAACTGTCAGATACATCCCTGACCTCTAGTTGGCCAATAGGTTTAAAGCCTGTATGGGTGCTATTTTTAATATCTTGTGTGGACCAAATGTCCTAACATGGAAAGAAATCTTCGTTTTTACAAAAACTGCATTAATTTGAAGGGGGGAAAATAACTTGAAAGAGCTAAAACGTTCTAAGGAATTGAGTGCAGTAACCCTGTATGGCAAAATAATTCACACACTGTCACTCTAAATAAATATTTTTTAAAAATGAAAAAAAAATAATAATAATAATAATAACAAAATTAATACGCATTGTACTGATGAGATTGTGTGTGTGAAGAGCACAGTGCTTTCCTTACCGGCTGGCTTTCCTCTGGGCTTACTTTCCTGTCCTTAGAAAAATCAGTGTCTGCCGGCACGTGGGTGTATATTTGCTTTGGCTCCAGATTGAAGCAATTACCAGGATGTGACCACCTGGGACACACACACACCCATATATATATATATATATATATATATATATATATATATATATACACATACACATACACACACACCCCCTCTTACCCTTGCTAACTGTGCCAGCATGGCCACCCAGAGCTATTTAAACCTCCTAATTATAAGGGCCTCTTTATACGGCAGATTACTGACTGCACGCAGCTCTAATTATTGGTGCTAATTCTGGGTCATCAGACACCGTTTTGAGGTAATTGTGCCAGATGAAGTCACACTGAACACTGACGCTGACTGAAGGAAGGGTGTGAAGTTTTTTTTTTTTTTTTTTTTTTTATCAAGGATGTGAGGTTTGGAGATGTCAGATGACTCAGAGGATGTTGCTCAGTTTGCCAGGTTTGAATACAGACACATGGTCATGAGAGTCCAAAATCGCCTCAGGCTACTACTTCGGATAACGTGTATATGGTGAGGTTTCGCAGTGTGTGAAACATCCTACGCTTAGCTCCAGGCCACTCCACCATTCACACTAAGATGCCAGTCAGTCTTTTTTTTTTTTTTTTTTTTTTTGGAAAAAGATTTTATTTTGTAAAAATGGCAAAGCTAGCATGGCCCATTTCGCTGAAGCTTTGTGTGTAATGATGGATCAATTTAATCCATGTCTTTTACCAATCTTTTTGGATGGCTGATTCTTTTAAAATGATTGCAAGTCACAGTGTTAAATTCACATTTCTAAATGTAAAACTTTCTAACATACCTCATATAACCTGCATGCTAAGCTAGAGTAATCTCATTTGCTCTGCCTAAAGAGCAAGCTAGCTTACTTGTATAATTCGGCGGATCGCTAATGATGACCTAATTCATTGATATTATATTTTTTAACAAATTTGAAATTCTGTTTCTGTAAAAATCTGATCCTGAGAGCAGAACAAAGCTTGCCTCAGAAAATCTTTATCTGCTTTGATTTGTATCTAGCATTTTAGCTGATTCGCATACTTGTTACCTTTTGAAACTATTACTGAAATGAGTTTTACTTGGCTTGATTGTCATTTAGTCTGGTCCTATCTGATGGGAGTGTATCTTTGGCTACATTCATATTACTAGCCTAGTGACTGAATTCCATTTTTTTACCCTAAAGTGAGACAGATCTGGACACACAAATATTGTGTTTTTTAGATTTAATCTGAGCGTGAGGGCCATTTGCCGATGTCAGGCAGCGCAGGTATTTCATAGCACCGCTACCAATGGCTAATAAAACAGCTAAAGCGAGGGGTATGGTATGTCTTTCTTCCTTCTTTGGGACAGCAACAGATACAGCCCATACAGCCCTAGTTAGTTATCAAGCTTAACTAGCTTGCTGTGCTCCAGAGAACAACTTTAAGCACATTTTTTTTTTGGGATAAAATCTCAACAACTGAATTTAATGAATGGTTGCACGAACTCATGACATGTTGTGAACCAGACGTATCGATGGGGGCTTACGTGCTATTTCAGACAACAGACACGCCTGCATTAGAGTCAGATAAAAGTCGCATGTAATTATGACTGTTAACCGTAATGACATGCAAATCCGCTCTGACCAAAAATTATGTTCCCTAGTTCATTTTTCTGGTAACTCACGTTAACCCTCTGATTCTGTTCGAGACAAGATGAAATATAAACTGAATAATATTCAGAAAGTGTTATTAAAACAGTGCTTAAAAATTTTAAAAACACAATCATTTTATGTTGTTTTGGAGGTTTCCAGAAAAAATTTCATCATACAAATGGAGATCTGGGTAACCCCTTTTATAACATCTAATATGGAACCCTGGATGCATAGAACCCTAGAACTGGAACCCTTTGCCATGCTAATATCATTTGGCATATAAATCTGGGAACAGAGGCATGGCCGCTTCTTGACTAGCTTTCCTTGTAAGAAAAATTAACTACTAGGCAAAGTTCTGCGGTTAAAACAGAAGTGATTTTTCGATTGAACAGGACTTTTAAGTCATCTCTTTGTGAAGCAGAAGAATATTTTTCTACAAATGAAACGTAGTAAAAATTTTCCAGTTTAAGTCTTGTGGCGATGAGTTGGTAATATTAGCCTGACACTCAACACAAAATATGATTCTGGTTGCGTGTTTCTTATACTTTATTGCAAAAAACTTTTTTAAACTATTGTTTCTATCATAGGAATGCGAACACACATTTACATAACAACATTTGGTTAAGATTTTATATTGCCAGCTCAGCTGTAAATCATGGCGTTCCTTATAAAACTGTTGTAGTCTGCTAGTTTCGCAAGAGGAAAAAAATATGTTAATGTGACAATGTGTGATGGATTGCAGTACTGAAATATGCTGTTAAACATTTATGGCTATTGATTAGGCTCGCTCCGGCTGTACGTGCTCTGGTATGCATCGGTAAATTGCACTACTAGTGGCAGACGCTCCTTTCTCAATCTCTCTCTCTCTCTCTCTCTCTCTCTCTCTCTATCTCTCTCTCTCTCTCTCTCTCTCAGGCTTGGATTTAGCTCATGGCTAAATTTCATCTTCTGTCCACTCCAAACTTGGAGTTATCCTGCGCAAAGATTACGTGGAAAGTAAAAATAATGATCTGAGCTCATTGTTCTGATTGTTTCAAAGCGTTACATATTTTTGTGTAATGCAATAAAAGAGAATCCTTTTTCCCTTTGGACTATTTTCGTTGCCTTTTAAATTATTCCCGGCTAAGAAAGGAATCCGTCGATAATCCATTAACCATGTCTCTGTCGGCCTATCTGACGGGCTTCGCTTTTTGTTAAGCCTTTTGTTTTTACTCTTAAAGTGTGTGGGATCTGGTAATGGACCTGATCAGATTTGTGTCATCAATTTAGTTTATAGAATGCTTTTAAGAAATCTCAATGGCTCTGATGTATTTCTGTTGCAACCACACTTTAAATGCATCAGATTTCCGTGTTCATTTACCACATTTTTGTTTTTTCAGACTTAAAGCAGGTAGTCCGATCTTGGTCTTTGCGTCCTAAGAGAACATTCTACCACCACACACCTTCATGGACTGACTGTCTTCCTTTCCCAACAGTATGCTTCTGCCTCACCATACCTTTCTTACTGAACCCCTCCTCTTCCTCTACTCAGTTTATTCTCATGGGGATGAGAAAAGTAATAACCAGCAGCAGGAGCAGAAGTTTGCCTCGAGGAGTCAGTCAGCTATATTACATCCAGCCTGACAGATCAGCAGTCTCAATTTATAATGGTTGTTATTCAATTAAAAGTAGATTGGAGCCATGTGTGCATACGCGCATACTCACCTGTATGTCTTTTTCAGAGTGGCAAACTAATGAAATGTTAGAGCCTACGTGCCATAGAATTTGTCTGGGGAATGAGTCATGCCATTATTTGTATTTGTTCTATGCATGTTAAAAGAATAATTATAATAATCGCTCAAATGATCCTCTCAGACCAATCCTACAGTGCATGTGGTCCAATGATGATTCAGTTCCCCACTCAGCACTTTAGTTCCTGTATGCAGTTAGATTCCATAAACGTAAAAGGAAAAATTAATATATGGTTATGTCTGTCGTGAGCGTACGTATTGCAAAAAAACATAGTATGAAGCAGAGCACATGGCATGTAAATCAAAGTTTTCACCCTGATTAGTGCATTATTTAACTTGGTTACATTTAGTTTTTGCCACTATTAGGGGCACAACACCATGCAAAAGTCAGGCTTCTGAAGTGGAATTTCTTTTTATTTACTATAAATTTCACTCATAAACATATCAACTATCCTGAACATATATCGAATACCTCTTTCATGACATGAAATGCCATTGCAACTTTAAGGCAACAGTCCCAAATCCAGTTTTTTTTTTCCTGTTTACGGTGTGACATCAAATCAACATGGCTGCACACAGTATCAGAAATAAACAAAGTAAAACTTCTTACCTGTAAATGAATTCCTTACTGTATATGCAAGTATCAATGTATTGGATTAGTATCAGGAAAAAAGTTCAACAATCAACAGTGCTCATTACAGTGAGATGCTTGTTGAAAAGCTGAAGCCTAAACTTTGGATTAAACGCAGAGGATTGCTATCCGAAGGCATTGCACGCGTACGCTCGCATGACCATGCATGTCCGCAGACTTCTGCCAACACATTTGACAATGTTGTGTTAAAGCATCCTCCCTGTAGTCCTGATCTCTCTACTTCAGACTTCCACCTGTTTGGTCCCCTGAAAGCAGCCTGAAAGAGATTATGTAAAAAAAATATATATATATTTGTCTTTTTTTAAAAGTTAGTTAAAAGAAATTTTACAGTTAGAGTTTGGATAATGTTTGACTCACCCCTGTAAACTTGTTCATCTGACTTTTCAAATCCATATCTCAGTAGTGATATTTAAATATCATCAGCAACATGCTGCCTGTTTTGTTCATTTATAATTAACTAAATTTATATAGAATACGGTTAAGTGCTAGTTAAAACTATAGATTTTTTCACTTAGATTACAGTGTGCATCGTTATATGGCTAGATTTACAAAGAGATTACAAGAGATACAAAAAGCCATACATAGCTACTAACGTTTACTTTGGAATGCTGTATAAATTTTTTTTTTTGGAGCCTGTGATACTGATATAGCTAAAATATTTATCATCACAAGATTTAACTAATTAGCATGTCCTCTACAATAAATTAGAAAAGAGGTTATAAACAAAGCAGACGTCTCATTCAGCTTTCTGTCACGTATCCCAGGATTGTGTCGGGGTCGGAGGGTTATCAGCTGTAATGGAGCAGTCCTTGTGACAGACATTTGGCTTTCAGAGAGGGGGAGCGGCCATTGTTCTCCCTGACAAGACCAAATCTCAACCAGACAAAATGGGAAAGGGTGGGGGGGTTGGGGGGTGTAGGACACTGGATTGGCGGGGGGTGGTCGAGAAAAGGAGGAGGAGATGTAGAGGGGGTGGAGATGTAGAGTCAGATTCGCTTCATTCTGCACTGTTTCAGCCAAGAATTTTTTAGGGTTCGTGGTTTTCGGACGTATAACCAAACACATACAGATCAAAGGCTGTATTAGACTGTGTTTGTTTTTTTTTTGTTGTTTTTTGACTTTCTGAAGCTTTTGTTTTCTCTAAATGGATTGTGGAAGTCTCTCAGGTCCTTACAAATCTTTACAATCTTCTTTATCTTGTTCTTTTTTTTTTTGCTTGCTTGCTTGCTTGCTTTTGGTTTGCTGTTCTTTCCTGCAAGGCATGTTCTGTCTGCGTTTGTTTGTCTACACGTCTGGACATCTCGTCTATGCACCTGCGGTGGACCTCTAGTTACCGTAAACAGCGATGTCCCACACGTTTTCTCACACAATTCATTCCACACTCATGGAACCTGAACGGGTTAAGGGTGGAGAGCTGAGCTACGGTGTTTTACCTGAAGGGGGTTGTACTCTTGTAACGCAGTTGGTACATGTTTTATAGCTCCAGGCTCATGTATCCATGTGGATTCTCTGGCCTGATGGTGAGATGACTGATTAATTTTTAATGGCTGCTCGTTTGGGCTGCCCTCCATCAGTTGTGGGCCCTCCCCAAAACACACACATCCACACACACACACAGGGTGAGTTACAGTACAGAAAGCCAACACTACCTTTTGTGCTACACCAGGGCCCCTTAATTTACTTACCCACTGGACAGACATCATGAAAATTTAATTTAGTGACCATATTTGAACCCGAAATTACTGGTGCTTTTGGCAACTTTCACATATTTAACAGCAAAAAGCTAAACAACCACAAAAAAAAAGACCATATTTTATTCTTCACGTAAATTTTTTATTTCATTTTGTTTTTGTATAAAACCATGGACAATAAACAACCATCACTCTTGCGTGTTTTAAGCATCTTATTCTCATTTAGTCCCCTGTTATTAAATCCCTTCTTCAAGCTTTTCACTCGATTTCAGAGTGTGTCTATAGGCATTTGTGCTCTTTCATCCACTAGAGAATTACTAAGGCCAGACACTGATGTCAGTTGAGGTTATAGTGTATATAGTGTATATTAACTAGCGTTATTTCTACTGCTCTATTTGTTGAAGGCAAAATACACCATAATCTTTCCTCTTAAATATACACAAACTGGAAAGATTTTCAATCATGATTGATTTTGACTAATCCAAGACGAATCACTGGCGGTCCACCAGGATGTCGTTTTTGGGTCCCTTGAGCATGGCTCTTAGGTCGTTTCCATGTTAGGGCCCTTTTAGGGATTGTTTTCGAGAACACTTGACCCCTAGGTCTGGTTCATTTTGATCAGTGAAAACACAATCATTACACTTTTGGAAACCCACTAAAACAGGTGGGCTCCAGGGACAGTACAGCGTACTCGGGGCACGGATCAAATCAAGTCCGAAGGCCAATCATACCTGAGAATGGAATGTAGACGTGACATTAACAGGGGCGTCGGTGTCCTCTAAAATCTGTGTGCACCTAGCATGTACCAATCTCATCCTCTGAACTACACAACCATAGCTGCTAAAGTAAAATGGCACGCGAGAGCATTGCTTTTAAATTTATTTTCGGAATATCGATAATATTAGGCATAACGCAAAGTTAAGTTCCTGCTTCTCTTCTTCTCTCGTCTTTAATGACAACTCACAAACCAGGAAGGGTGCATACAGCCACATGCTGTACATGCGGAGGATGTAAATGAGCAAGTGTGCTCGAGAACAGAGAACAACAACAATGTGAGGAAGGGGAGCAATCATTTCTGGATGAGGTACGAATCAATCGTCCCTAACATTAAAACAGCCTTAACCCTGTCTGCGCCAGGGACGCCGTACTGTATCAAGATTCCACTTAAATCTGGGCTACCGTTCTTGGACTATTCAAGATTTATTAATAATCTTATACAAACTGCTCGCCTTATGGCATTGTTAAAACCGTACTGAATTATTTGGTCAGCTCATTCTCTGGACTACACATTAACTAAAGCTGACTCTGTTAATAAAACCAGGGCCCCACTGCTTAGAAACCCGTGGTGCGGTGTTTGTCTTTCAATACGCTGTAGAACCCAGAGATGATTCACTGACTCTCAATGCAGAGAACTGGCGTGAGGCCAACAAGGCCAGTGTTAAGTGCTTGAAACAGTGGAATCACATCACTTTGTCTTCTGGGAATTTTAGGCCGCCATCAGGTTACTCGCAGACTTCAGTAACATTGATCCTCTGTAAAAAGGCCTCGTGAAAAAAAAGACAGGCAAGAAAGAGGGGGGTGTGTGACATCTCATTGTGGTCGAGAACGCCATGAGGTGGTTCATAGACCACCATGCTTAGACACTCTCGACCCAATTCTTTTGGTCCTGGCTCTCCACACTGAAACCATAACTGCGTCTAAAGTCCATTCTTATTGTCTGAACATTGCAGAGCTTATGCATTTTTAGATTCAATTTGTTGTTGTTGTTTTTTCTCATCTTCGGTCATGCAGCAAAGCAAACCCTCCACTTCTAGAGAGATTACTGGAGCATGTAGAGCCCTTGAGGGAATATTTGTATATGTGCTGCAGAGAGCTAAAAATATCCCTGTGCCAGGGAAGACCTTTGGACCTTACATGTTCTGTATTGCTGACGGCTACTGGGATACTGTATGTCCAATATGTTGAATCAGGATACACGCCAACAGAACCAATCAGGTCTATTACGCTCTATTTTTTTTTAAGTTATTGTGATGACATTAGTGGATTTTCAGGAGTGCGTAACAATCGCTTCGGGCCATGAGACAGAATGAAGTTTACTACATTTCCAAATCTAATCCGCAAATCTTAACTTATCTCAGCTAAGTTTTTAAGAATGACCCATCTGTGAGTAAGACTAAAGTGAACTGAGTAAAATAGTAAACATTGTCTCCTCACAATGCACGTACGCTACAAAGTCATTGGAGCATTTGATTCTTCCCTTAAGTGTTCATCTCTCAAGCAGACAATGTTCTCCTCTAATTACTGTCCTTGCACTTGGTGTTCTCTTCACAATTCTGTACAGCACATTCCCCATAATTAAGCAGCACGCAGGTGTCTGTGCACTATAGCGTAAGATTTAAACCATAGACAATCACGTGGAGGGGTAAGGCGCGTGGGTAGATGACCTATAGTAACCGTACTCCAGCTTTCACGCGTTCTCTCCCTCTCTGTGCCTTTTTTTCAGTGATGTTAAAGCGTAAGGTAGGTGTTGGAGGTAATAGGGCTGTCAAGTGGATTAATATTGCATGTTAGTTGCTTAAAATATGTTGCATTAGGAGATTAACGTTTTATCCATCCACAAGCAGAATGAATATTATGTTTACTGAGTATTAAAAACCTTAGGATTGCATTACCATGCATACCATTATTTGATCTTATAATCATGCAACGTAGAGTTTTTTTCAATTCTGGTTGTTTACATGGTGCTGATTAATTTTCTATCACGGGAGTCCCATGTGTTTGTTCTAACACAAACGTTTCTATAGTAACAGTAGCAACGCTTTTTTTTTTGTGAGATGCTCGTAACATTTATGGAAGCAGACTCCAGCGTTGGTGCTTCGGTACAGTCAGGACTTTCCGCTCTCTTGTTCCTTGGTAAATTACAAACTGTGAAATTGTTTCTGACATTCTTAGTAGGCAGTGAAGGATAAATGGTGTTGTGTGTGAAGTAAGTGGTTGTGAAAGCCCAGTCAGTGGCTCATTTTGTAAGCAAAAGAGTTCCACACATCGATTAGTTAACATCGTAATCGTGAGGGACACAGAGAACCTTTTGTATGTACACGACACAATGAAAAGTAAGTAAATAAAAAAAAAACAGCAGTGGTATTTATGCGTCGATGATATAGTGTCAAGTTTTCTGTCCAGGAATAAGCTCAAGATTAGCTCTGGTTTTATAAACTATGCAGAATATGCAGCGTAGATTGAGGGTTGACAAGTCGTGACTGTTGCGGGAGGAAAGTGCCATGAAATGATTTCCTGATTAGGGCATTAAAAAGGAAAGCCTATTCTACATTTAACATGCTAGCTGGCTGAATGCATGTTTATAGTCTGGATTAGCCAGCTAAACTGTTTCTCTTCACTTTAACAAGTTTTACTTCACTCGAAATGAAGTCATGTAACTTCACAACCTTTGATTCGGCAACAGCATGTTCGGAAGGATACAAAAAATGATGCAGGACAGTGATGCTGATCCAAAAACGTTTAGGAGCAAATCATTACCGCTAGTAAATGTTAACCAAAAATGTGTAATCAGTCTTAACTGTTTAAGAATGTTCTTTGGGAATAAGTTGTGTTTTTCACTTAATCAGGTTTTTTTTCCTGTTTGGAGCACCGATTTGTGCATGTGTGCGTGTGTCAACTTTCATTGGGATAGTGTGGTCTTGCTTGCTTTTTCAACACACATGCACAGCCTTGAATGGGACCTTTGTCACTGCTCTTGGCTGGTTGTTATTGCATTCCAGGAAATTGCCCCATTTTTGACCATCACATTTGGTAAAGGTTATGCGGAAAGTAACGTAGATGGTCTCCGTGCGATAGGTGATGTGTAATGAATGCAGTGCATTATGGGACTTTTCCACTTATTCCAAATACGAGGGGCATTCAAGCCTAACTGGGACTTGTGATAAAATTACTGGTAAATGAAGGCATAAAAGTGATTGACATTTACAGAATTTACTTAATTTACAGATTACTTGTCATCAACTTGTGGGCGAGACGCATTTGTCTGTGGGAACTGTACACACCATCATTCACCAACTCCACATGCACATTATAGAAACCCCATACAGTTCTGCCCTCACTCCAAGCCATTTCCACATTTTGGGGCCTTTAAAAGAGTTCCTGGGAGGCCAGCATTTCAGAAATGAAGCCGTCTGTTTACTTTCATAACTGTTCTGTTATTGTGCGTAATCAAAAGTCTCAGTTTGACATGAACGTTCCTTTTACATTGTAACTAAATAACGGAGGTATATCTCACCCCAAATGTAAAAAAAACTCTTCACAACCACCACTTCATATGCTTGGTACTAAAGTGTCTTCTCTGCATTTACAGACTTTTATCTCTTATCTCAGATTACAGTTTATAGATTACAGTAATTCTCACTGTGGCCACATCAGCAAGCATCTCCATGTGACATCACTGAAAACTGGATGACATTCATATACATAGTAATTGTATATGTGGCTTCTGGACACTGGAGACTCCTCCTAACGAGGCTCTTCACGGAAATGTAACCGTAGCAGTAATTACTCACAGTGGGTCCCTGTGTAAATCGTTACTACAGAAACCGTAAATATGAGAACAGCTTGCAGCTGAAGCTCATGTGTTATAGAAAAAAAAAAATACAACATCTGACCAATTAGATTTGTCGGTTCAGCGCCACTGTGATATTTAATGTTATAATTCCAGAGGAATCAATTTGCTATAAGAGGAAAATTGTGCACATTTAATTTTTCTCTGAGCCACCCCTTTAAGGCCGAGTGTGAATCTCAGCACTGGTGTGTAATCCATCATCAGTGCAGCTAGTAGCAGTTTAGCTTTAGGCGCGCTGTTTGGAGCCAAAGGGGAATACAATCAATTTGCACATTTTGTATGGATCCTGAGGCATCGCAGTTCAAGAAAGGCCACTCTGGATTTATTGATTTTTCACATCACAAAGACAAAAACAAAATCTGCTTTCTTTCTTTGCTATTACCCTTTAACTCTCTTTTCTCGTTTTCATTCTCTCTATTCCTCTCTTTCTCTTTTTAATGTGCTCTATAGTTATGACCCGAGTCATGTGACCATGGGCTTCCTTACCAGGGATACTCCACTTTCACTGCCCACCACTAGGTTCTCAATCAGGGTTGAGGCGGGAGGGGGTGGGGGGGGGGGGGGTGGGGTGTATACGCTTGAGCGCATGTCCTTTTTACATATATATATATATATATATATATATCACTCTGACCTTTATGGATGCTGTAAATGTTCTATTGGCACGTCCTTGAAAATATAGAATGTGTGCACATCTGGTAGGGGTTTGAGATGTTGCTTGTGCAGCAGTGCTGACGTTAACACCGTTCCCTTTTGCTCTCTCTCTGTCTTTAACCTCTTCTCCCATCCCCCACCCTTACTAGCTCAGGCGCCGTGGAGGTGTTTTTTTTTTTTTTTCTAAGGACACACACACACGCTGCGGGGAAATCTGTTTTGTTCGAGTGCCTCATGCTGATAAAGTCAATGAAAGCTCAGAGATGTACTTTCTACTAGCAGGTGGCCAGGAGTGGAACTGAAGCTGTGTGTATTGTGGGAATTCAATTCGCGAAATGGTTCTATTTATTTATTTATTTGTGAGCAGTATTAATGACGAGCTTGAACATGTAACCTGATGGAATATTGTGTATACAATCCTATTAATATAAGAGTTTAACATTAAAATTGTTACATCGCTTAGCCTAACATATTAAGAACTAATATTTTTGAACTGAGCTGATGACACGTACAGTTTGAACCCTAAATGAAATGATCGACCCAGTTGGTGAACCGAATGTCATCTTTGTCATCTCCACGTTTTCTGCCTGAACGAAGACCATCGGCCTAGTTGGCTTGGCTTCCTGTTGCAGTGTGCCGGTCTGATTGTCTCAGATACCTCGCTTGCTGAGTCTGATCAGTTGGATGGATGCGTTTCTGTCATGTTTGACTCAAAACGTACTGAAATATAAAACAGGAATGTAAACGCTTGATGATCTTGAATCATTAAGCGTGCTTTATTAATGTTTTCAAGACATGTAATGAACCTGAATGAAGTCATAATCCTGATATTCAAATGTTATTATGAAATAAAATCTTACTCACCTACTTAGAGCTAGAAGTTAAAAATGATAATGATTGATATCTGGATTCACGTCTTTTCTCTTATTTAGGCCGTAAGACCACAGCTGCTGTTTCTTAAAGGAAGGTGATAAACCGTGCACACACATGCGCACACACACGTGCACACACACACAGCTTCCTGAGCATCATTGCCTGTTGTCAAGGAAACCTAGACCCTCTCATGAGAAGCATCTTTGTTTCTGAGTTCAGTTCAGAGTGTTTGATGACACCAGTTCCTTTTGCCATTTAGTTAAGCCTGGCATTGATTCAGGTGCCCGAGCTGCATAACCCAGTGTGCTCATGTCCGTCCTTTTTTTTTTTTTTTTTTTTTTTTTTTTAACCTAACCACTATTTAATCTTAAGGGAAACTCTGAAAACAAGCAGGTCCTTGAAAAAAGCCAGGCCTTAGACATACTAATTAGATCATAGTCTAGTTTAGCAATGGTCATAAGGTCATGGAATGTCAGGAGCAAATGCAAGCAAACACAAATGCTTATTCCAATACATAATTTTTCTAACTGAAAAAATAAAAGAGAGCGTTTTTAACAGTTTAACATGCCCAGCATTTGATGTCATGCTCACCACCAATCAGAGCCCATACTGCTGGTATCCTGAGCAACAGGTGTGCTACAAAACAACAAATCCTTCACTCTTGATTCATAGACATCAGTGACAGCAGAGCATGTTGGGAAGAGAGCGAATGTTGAAAGCATGGTGCCAGGCGTATAATAGTGGGCATCTGTTAAGCAGGGGATTAAGAGCGATTTGCCCCTTTTGTCTGAGTCTCCTGTTTGCTCATGATAAGGCGTCTGCTGGTCTTTGTGCTACTGCTCATAAGACTCTCATTTATCTGTGTGTGTGTGTGTGTGTGTGTGTGTGTGTTTGTGCAAGCAGAGAATCATAAATGGCATAATGAGGCATGATTTTGTAAATAGGGTCCTATACTGTCTGTCTCCATCTTTCGACAATACACATGGTCTCTACGCTGAAGCCTGGCTTAAGGGGGCATGGATTTCTTATCAGAATTTCTTCCATACAGGTACAAAGTCTGAGGGCTTGTATCAGTTACACACATGTCTCCCTGATCAATCCAGATTTTAGTTGCAGCAGTTCCTGAAAGTCTGAGTTTTATTCCTTAATGCTGTTTTGTCAAATTCCATTTCTTTTCTTTTTTACATCTCGTGAAGATATAAGATGTACAGATATAAGTATCTCACTGTATAGCTGAACACTGGGAAATTCTGCAGGCAGTCTTATTGCACAATTGGAATCGCTTTTGACTCTCCCCCCCCGGGCCCAGGTCTCAGTGTTTAAACCTGAAGGTAATCTGGACAGGGTTACCAGATATGTTCGGTTTGGTGCTTGTATAGCAAACTGAGTTAGTTTTGCAATGAGAATGTGGGTGGATGTTGTTGTTTTTTTTGTGTGTGTGTGGAGGGGTGGTGGTTTAAAAATAGTCAGAGGAAAACATTATCCGCCCCTCCAGCTTGCATGAGCTCACAAATGTCCATGATTGATTAATGTCACCATGATTGACATGAGAGGTGAGAGTGCGAGAATACTTGTCAGCAAAACACAATCGTTCCGCTGAAAAAGGTGGTGTACGATAAAGTGTACTCGGACACGAATCGAATCCGGTATGGAAGCAGTCGTACTTGAGCACGGAAGTAGATAGCTATTAAGAAGTGACATCATCAGTGCCGTTGGTCTGATTCGAAATCTCCATAGCATGCAACAATTTCATCCTCTGACCTATACAGCCATAGCTGATAAAGGAGGAAGGCACGTGAGAGCGTTGGTTTTGACATTTTCCTCAAAATATCAGTATTAGGCGTAGCGTGAAGGTTAATTTTCTTGTTCTCTTCTATTATGAAGGGCTTATAAACCAGGTAGGTGCATACTGCCACCTGCTGTATCGGAGAGTGTAAATACTCAAATATGCAAGCCAGTGGAGGAGCAGGGAGGTGGGGAAGCAATTGTTCCTGAACATGGTCCAAATCAATCGTGCCTAATGTGAAAATGCCCCTACACTCCCAACTACGAGTGGCTGTAGCATCAGCCGGGGATTCCATTTTAACGTTGTGCCACTTGAGAGATTAAATAACGCTTTCTTATATAGTCATTCATTAATAATAATGATTTTAGAGTAGGCTCATGGTGAACTCCTGCTCTTATTGGTTAGAGTGATGGGCAGTTTCAAAAACAGGCAAAGTCAGGAGCTGTGACAGTCTGTGTCCTAATTAAGAAGAGTTGCTGAATCAGCTGACACATGCGCTGAAATGAGAGCTAAGATTTATGTTCACTATGGGTGTGGACACTGACACAAGTCACCTCTGACCTACTAACCCGAGTGAAGATCTTTTCAGAGCATGCCACACCCATGATGGAGGATGTATTTTTCCCCTGTCTGACTTCATTGTATATTTAAATGATTTTTTTCTTTACTCTTCCCTTCTCTCTGTTTTTTTAGGCTCGATCACATTTTCTGCGTGCAGTGTGGGTGCATTGTGCACTCTCCTTGTGCATATGTGTGTAAGTCAAACAAACAGGCTGCTGACTAAAATGCCAGCTTGCCCCCTGATAAATTACTGATAACAATCCCTCCAGCGACTTTAGTAGGCCATCAGAGGTGTTTGCTGCACTTCTGTGGGGCATTAGGAGGCAGTCACGGAGGCTTAAATGCCCCCTTAAGATTTTGGGCTTCTGGTTGATTTCCCAGCAGGTCCTATCTGATGGAGTGCTATTGTGTGCTTCAGAAAAGAAAAGAAAATGGAAAACAGGGCAGAAATAAGAGATTTTCTTAACAATGCGACAAAACAAGTGGCTATCTTTTAACGTAACTGCAATCCTAAAATAACAGCAGATAATTCTGGAAACTGCGTGCTGCTTTTTGACATTAGCAAGCTTATATAATTGATGGTGTTCACATTTGACATAACAGTTCTAATTAGGCCTGATTGCATAATTGCCTGCTGTCTGAATGATGCTAATGGGTCAGAAAGTGTAGCAAGTATCAGAGACATGCAGATGACGGGGTGCGTTAATGAGGCTATTTAGTTGAAACGCCCGCAGAGGCAAAATGTGTCCCATGATCAAAGGTTTAGGAGGGAGAGATCAGTCCCTGTCTGGCACAGTTAGGGAAATGAGGTAGCTTTAAAAATGACAATCGAGTCAGATGTTAGCCCTGCTTTTTACCATGTGATTCGTTTTGGTGACCAGTGTGGTCTCTGCTGGTTTAAAATGACCTATGTGGATTGGTTATTTTGCTTGTATGTTTGTTACGTACTTGCTTGACGTATAAAAAGAAAAAAAAACCCTAACAAATAAGTAAAGTAAATATAACACTGTTAAAGAAGACTAACAAATTAATATATTTTGCTATTTAGTAAGATAAATCATAACAAGAATAGCTAGACACATATTATAGCTTAATTGTTAGCTTGCTTGCTAGCAAAATAAATATACTCTTCAAAAAAAAGGGAACACAGTTCTCGCAGTCCTAACTGAGTTTATCATATTTGACAGAAAACTGTTTCTAAGGTTCCTGAACACAGTAAATCAGCTGACATTTTGGAAGAAGGATGACAGGTTTTTTGAGTTTGAATGCTTGTTACCAAGTAGCAGAAGCACATTTTGTTACCAGTTTAGCATATATCTACAGTAGAATATTAGATCATGTAAAAATTTCTAGAAATTTAAAAATAGCTGAAAAGGTCGTCTTATCGTGACCTTTAATTGCGCAGACATATGTAAACTGCTGGCCTCCCAGGAACTCCTTAATGGCCCAAACATGGGGAAATGGTTTAGAGTGATGTCAAGGCTGTATGGGGACGTGGCAATAACTTCCAGCCCATTTTAAGTTAGCTTCAGGTTATCTGTTGATGTTCAAGGATGAGACGTTCCACTTGCTGAATGTTCATTGGAACTGTTACAGTGGGTTCGGATCATCCTGCCGTGGGCCGGGATCGTCAATCCTGGACGTACGGCCTTCTTTAAAACATTTGCACCATTTAAATGTTTTACTGCGGTTAAGACTAAGAGTCTCATCACCGTACTGTGCTTGAAGACTTGTGTAAATGTCAACCATTTATATGCCTTCATTAACGAGAAATACGATTTGACTTGAATGCATCGTAAAAATAGTAAATTTTTTTTTGTTTTTTTACAAAAACACTTTGATATATAAACTATTTATGCAAATGGTATCAAAATAATGTTCTTTGAAAAAAGTGATTTATAATTGGCTTGCTAGAGATTACAGATATAAACTGTACTTGTTGCAATTTATTACAAAATAGCAAAGCTTAGGAAAAATAAGCAAACTTTCTAGACAAATACAGACTATTTGTTTGTGTATTTATTATTTATTTTTATCAAGCCCATTACTGACAGTTTGGTTTTAGCAGAAGTGTGTCAATGTAGAGCATTAAGGAATTCTGAAATCCCATTAACGCAACACTATAAAGACATAGAACATCACTGGAAAATAATTCTACTTAAAACATTGATACTTAAAACTAAGTTTTAGAGAATTTTTATACAAAGCTTGAGTCCTCCTTTTTCCTTCCTTTTTCCAAATTGCTTTCTGTATAGGTGTTTGTATTTTTTATTTTTTTGCATCACTGATATACATATACTGTAGATACAGTAAGAGCGTGTATTGTATTGTGTTAAAACAAAAAGAAACGAACAAACAACCCAGAGACACACAGATAAACATAGGTTTATGCAGTTGATTGCACTGTTAGTGTTTGTTGTGATTTTACTCTCTTTACTGCAAGACACAGTCTGATTAAATTCACGGTAGGAGGTCGCCAGCTCTGTTTGATTTCCTTAACACAAGTCTGCCACAGATACAGTCACGGGCAGGACGATTTCTAAACATTTAGGGTGCGAAACCCACCCATAACCATCCCTTCACTCTAATGATACGGCACTGTATATCACTGCACTGCATCTATATTTTTCAGTAAGACAGCTGAATATCAGCCTTCAGATTTTTTCTTATAAATTTATCTTGAGAAATTGCATAACCCCTGGAGATTATGTCTGTAAAACACCAATCATGCTCACAACAATGCTAATATTATTGTGGGCTTTTTATCTGATTCATGTGCATTCCTAATTTCGATGTGACTCATTGTCACAGACTTTACCTGCGGTTTCCTACTTGAGCGTCTCACGTTTAGACATGTCTATACAGTGAAATGCCGTGATGGAGGGATTTTTCCCTCATCCAACATTGTTGGATGTTAATGTCAAAGACCTATGACTGGAGGAAGGTCTTCAAGTAGCGAGTATTTTAGCAGCAGGCCAGAAAACTTAATTTTGATAAATTGTTTTGTGAAATCAACAATTGATTTTACGCATGCAAAGATGGAGAAAGATGGAACTGATGGTAGGATTAAAAGCAGGATTGTACTGTCTATAGGTGTCCCAAAGGCTATTTTACATGCAGTCCAGATGTGAAATATCTCAGAGGGTGTTATACTCTGGTGTGATTTACTGTCTGGAAAATTATCTACTGACATTTGGCATGATGCACCAAAGCCTCTTAAACACATATACTTTTGACCATGTACTTATTTCTGTTTTGTGGCATATAATTATAGACAAACGGAATACAAACTATTGGATTTGTCACCTTTCCTACTGTGACTCAAAGTTTTAAAAGGGATGTCTGTCTTTCCTTGGCATGAAGACAGGAAGTTGGCATTTGAAACATATTAATCACTCCTTAGGTTTTTATTTTGGGCTTTTCATACAAGCATTACATGTTACTCCATGCCACGTGCCTTGTTTGCTCTTCCTTCCCCCTTTATCTCATTTAGTACTTAGCAGATGTCCGAGTGCCACTTTCAGGCTCCTGCAGCGATGCTCCTTATTAAATAAATCCACACATGTTCAGATTGTTGCCCGAAGCTGTTTTTTGGATGCTTAATTTTGATTGCCTTCCTACTGTCTTTACGATCTCTCATTTCCCCGGGGTTAAATGGCTTTTAAATTTAATATTTGGTAGTCTGATCATGTGGAGAGAATCTCTGACATATTGCCATTGATGTGTTTCTGGCATTCAGTCTTTTCTATTATGTTACCCTAAAGATACACACGCGCACACTTGCTGTTTCACTGTTTTAATAGAACAGCAGCACTAGGGAAATAGAGGGCGTGTCTCTAAATGAATGGATCTGCTTTGTCGATCCATTTCTTTCAACACCCCCCCATAAAAAGCATACTTTACCATAAACAGGAGCCTAAGAGGGATTTCGGGTTTAAAATAAAGGCCAAACCAGATGTCCCAGATAATTAATTATGTAGCATTGGTGTTTGTGTGTCTTGTAGCCATCTTGCTGATGGCAGTAATGCTGTACAAATGGACAGTCTTGAAACTATACCTTGCAACTCAACCAGCTTCATGAACTATTAAATAGAATTCCGACTTGATAAATACAAAAAAAAATCGCCAAATGTATTCACATTTTATCCTGTCAGACTGTTAACAATTTATCTGTGATTATTGCAAAATTGTTCCGTGATCTTCCAGTAAATAATAGCTAATAATGTGATGTTGTTTTCACGCCTTGCCTCCATTCATCCTCCTTCCAGTATTTCAAGTTATTTGTGAGGGCTCAAAATGAGATGTCCTCCTGAGATAAAATTGTAGTCTTGTTTCCTTTATCTCCACCTATTTTTTTTTTTTTTTTTTTTAAGTACAATACCAGTCAAAAGTTTGGACACACATTCTAATTCATTTCCTACATTTTAGAACAATACTGGAAATTTAAAAACTCCAGAAAATAGCACGTATGGCACTAGGTAATTAAGTCACCTTTTCTGGAACAGTTCTTGCGAGAGCTGTATTGTGTCAAGTGCATTTGCAAAACCCATCAAGCTCCATGATGAAACAGTCTCTCATGAAGACCTCCCCAGGAAAGCAATACCGAAACGTACCTCTGCTGCAGAGGAGAAGTTAATTTAGAGCCTCAGAAATCACCGATTAACAACCAGCACCTCAAAGTAGAATGGTTATGAAGGAATTACAGAGCACAAGTAGGAGATGCATCCCAACATCAACTGTTCAAAGGAGATTATTGTATATTTTGGACACCTTCCGCATTAATTAACAATGTAGAAAGACAAAAAAGCAAAAATCAGGAAAGACCGTGGAATTAGAAGGTTTTAAAACTTTTAAGTGATGGTGTAAAGTTTCACCAATCGATTGTCGATCTGCCTGACACGCTAACGGTGTGTGAGCAGCAGTTCAAAAAGATGTGGTCAGCTGGCATTGAGTTCCATATCAGTCTGAGGAGGGACCTTACCCTTTAATGGTCTGTAGCTGTTGCCTCATTGTCAGGATTTATTTATATAATTCTTGCCCAGTAACCTGAAGCTTTACAAATTAAGCTTTATAAAATAAGCTACTTTAAAAATTATTAAGTACTTTTTTAGCCAATAAAACCCTGATAGATAAAACTGAAGTACTTGGGGTCAATGGTCCAAAGCAATGGAGAGTGTGGAAAGGAGATGAAGAGGCAGGTACAGGCAGATTGGAATGGGTGGAGAAAAGTGTCAGGTGTGTTGTGCGATAAAAGAGTATCAGCGAGAATGAAAGGAAAGGTGTACAGGACAGTGGTGAGACCATGCTCTACGGCTTAGAGACAGTGGCACTGAAGAAAAGACAGCAGGCAGAGTTGGAGGTAGCAGAGCTGATGATGTTGAGGTTCTCCGTTGGGAGTGACAAGGATGGATAGGATCAAGAATGAGTTCATCAGAGGGACAACCCATGTTACATGTTTTGGAGATAAAGTCAGAGAGGCCAGATTGAGGTGGTTTATGGATGCAGTGAGAGAGGTCATGAAGTTAGTTGGTGTGAGAGAAGAGGTTGCAGAGGATGGGGTTAGATGGAGGCAGATGATTTGCTGTGGTGACCCCTGAAAGGGAACAGCCGAAAGACAAAGAAGAAGAGGAAAAGAAGATAAAACTGAAGTTCCGCCCACTAAATACAGATGGACTTTTGCTCAGAAAGTCAGGCTGCAACCTTGATCTTTGGTGAATCTTTGTTGAGTAAGGTCTACTCTTCAGAAAGTACCGGTGAAGGTTACACTCTGGTAAAAACTCTGGTTTTATTGTGCTTTTTTTTTTTCTCATGTTGAGCATTAGGCACGATACATGAAGGGGTTAAAATTGGGGCGCTGGAGGGCACAGTTTTAAAAAAAATATATATATATTTTTTTTTTACATTGAACGAATTTAAAAAGGTTTCTTTAAAAACCTTAACTGGTTACCAACATGCGGTACTTCAGTTTTATCCATCAGGGTTTTATTGGCTAAAAAAGTACTTTTAAATAGAGATGCATCTTCTTGGATGACTCACTTTTTGTGATCTTTTGGAAAGTCTGACCTGACAGTTCTGATTTTTTACTTTTTTATTTTACTTTTCTTTTTATTAAAAAAAAATTAACTGTACATTCATAATAAAACATGGACTATTGTTGTAACATTTCTCTTCAGAATAAATAAAAAAATGAATCATTTCTAATTTGTGTATTTTATTCAAATCTAAACAAAATGAAAAAATTGGAATCTAAAATTTTTCAATTCCTCTCAAATCTGGGAGAAGAAATATATCACTGAACTGGACAAACAAAGTATCAGTGGCGGAAAAGCACAACGACGGTAGCGGCCCTAAGTCTAAAGAGCAACGGCCATCTGCATAGATCTGGGGGAGGATAAGACAGAGCGGGGGAGCAGAGCAAGAAATCTGTGTGATGGAGGACACTGGGAATAAATGGACAGTAGTGATACGAGGCGGAGGATGAGCTTTACGGTGATGAGGCTGCTGTGAGTCACACTTATGCACCAGAGATCTTTTTCTTCTTGCTTCCTTTGTATACCCGCACACACACACACACACACACACACACACACACACACACACACACACACACACACACACACACACACACACACACACACACAGACACGCAGCTGTCATTGATGACTGGATGACTATAGCAAACGTGGGCGCACGTCTAAAGTGTGCTAGTAAACAAAACGTAAAATACATATATCGTGGATAATTAAGAAATAAAAAAATTATCATAAGAACATAGAGAGTATCCGGTTACATAAGTGAAAGCACGAACATGCCTTATTGAAGCCAGGTCAAAATAATTTCATCTTGTTCTCTGTACTGTAGCGTCCCTCAAGAGCTGCTATCATGTTACTACTGGGATAGCAGATCGTCCATTAGCAATCCAATCTCTGTGTGTGTTTCAGTGTGTGCTCTTGTATCATTTGGAGGATTCAATCATTTAACATTTTCAAGTGTCTAATAGTGTACCATATGTTACATACTGTATGTTCGATGTCCTGTAGTGTACCATATGTTACGACTTTACATCATATTGTGGTCCACTCCTAAAAAACCTAGTGGCTTCCAGGAACTTGTAGTAGACAGTGTTGTGACTAGCAACAATTTACTGTATAACAAAAGTATGTTCAATTTTGAGTGACTTGTGAGCCAGCTTTACAGCTGTGACATAAAATTTGCACATCGGTCTACGGTTAACAAAGTAATGGCTGATCATCTTTATTTTTTGTGATTAATTATATTAAATCAGTCCTTAAATTCCTACAAATTACAAGAAAAAATAATAAACATAAGCACTCGAAAGGGAGAAGGCATTGTTTTGAAATAGTAGCTTGACATTCATCATTTTAATTAATCAATTCATCTTCTATACAGCTTATCCTGTTTACAGGGTTGCAGGGGAGCTAGAGCCTATCCCAGGAGGGCACAAGTGAGGGTACACCCTGGACGCACAAAATAGGCAAATTAAGAATGTCAATTAACCTAATCTCCATCTTTTTGGACTATGAAAGGAAATCAGGGACACCCACCAAGTATGGGGAGAACTCCATGCACACAGACCCAAGGCAGGAATCAAACCCTCGACCCTAGATGTGCGAGGCCACTAGGGCTAACCACTACGCCACCATGCCACCACAAGCATTTATTTATTTATTTATTTATTTATTTATTTTCTGCTATGTCCTAATGTAGTCTAATTGGCTGTGGTGGCTCAGGGGGTCAGGGGTTCGAGCCCTGCCACCACCATGTTGCCACAGTTTGGTCCTTGAATAATTTATGCCCATACAAATTACTTGGCCATTGTCAGTCACAAAACTTGGATGAGAACGAAGGCGCTTTGGGCGTCTGGCTAGCTTCCTGGTCCCGTGAAAACCACGACTGCTAGACAAACGACGTCACCCAATGTGCTCAGCAGCAGGAAAAAATAAAAATAAAAAAAAGACATTTAGGAATTATTAAATTGTCAAATAATTGCCATTATTTAAGCTGACTGCTGTCTAATAAATGTTATCTTGTATAGTTATAATACATGGTTCTTTAAGCTGTCCAGCTAGAATCAACAACCAATGCGAATCCTGCACTCATGTTTTTTAAATCATTTCTGGTTGCACGCTTGTTGCATGTGGCTTGTCGTTTTTCTTTTTTTTTTTTTTGCTATATAAATACATCGTCGCTTAGTATCACACAGAACTGTCTGCTGGTGTTAGTACAGTATAGCACCTTCTTTTCTTTTGTACTGGCAGCCAGATTTAAATGTTAGCCCAAATCCTTAGAGTGCCCCCCCCCCCCCAACTCCCCCCTGGAGGCCAGTAGGCTGGAGCTCAGCGTTCCGTGTAGTCAGAATGAAATTAGCAGCATGCGCTGAGTGAAAGTAGGTCACTTGACTTGATGAGGATAACAGGACGCAGTGACAAAGACAAAGGAAGAAGAAAGATGCTTCAGGTTATACTGGGAAAAGACATCTCCTAGTCAAGGGGCCTTACTATCTTACGATAAACGGTTAGTAGTTACTAGTCCTACTAGGTGCATCATGGGCAATAAGGGGGATTAAGAAAACATCAAAATATGCATAGAATTTTTTTTTTTGTGTGCAGATTGTTGACATGATTGTATTCTGTTCTCTGGCACATGGCTGTGTTTTGTGGGCGAGAGTCATGTCAGGCCTTGATGCTGCCCTTTTAGATGTGGGCTATAAGAATGTAACCTTTCCCCCCAGACAGACAGACTTTTGATTGTGTAGCTGAATGTCGTGACCCCATCAGTGCAGAAAAAATATTGGAGATTCTGGTGTGGGTTAGCAAAACGTCAGGAAAAAAATATAAATAAAAACAGGATAATCTAGTGTCTGATTCTGGTTGTAAATTCTTTTTCATGGTGCTATAGTGTGTCAAGAATCACACAGCAACACAAATCTTCTTATTAAATATAAAATGTTGTAACTCACAAATGTCTTTCTTTTTTCAGATGGTCCGTATACCGGCACCCCACCCACTTACGGTTACGATGCGGATCGAGCCGAGGAACAGAGACGTCACCACGATATCCTGCCCTACATCGATGACTCGCCGTCATCCTCGCCGTACCTTAGCTCCAAGAGCCGCAGCAGTAGAGACACACTGTCCTCAGGCTCTCTCGAGTCCTCCAAGTCTGTAAGTGTGCGATATACTGTAAATTGCAAGGCTAGCTCAGAATGTCTATTTGATAAAACACCAATTTCGTAAGTTGGTGTTTAAATGCTGGCTAAAAAGTACTGGGATAAACCGCACACAAAATGCAGGAAGAGATAAAGAAACAAAGAATGATGAGCAAAAAGTGAGACTGATGAAAGAGCAGCTTCACAGAAATTCTAGATGTACAGTAGATTTGGATTCCTAATGAGGTGACAGTGGCAAGGAAAAACTCCCCGAGACATCATAAGAAAGATTTATTTCCCCCCTATTTTTTAGAGAAGCCAACGTAGCAGAAAGAGACACTATAAGAATATTTGATTACACTATAAGACTTGATGTCTGTATTTGTTTTTTCAGTTTTTACAGTTCACTGATTGCTTCAGTTTAAATAATTTGCTCTAAAAATCTCTAGTCCAGGGTTTCTTAAGTCCAGGGTTTTCCAACCGCAGTGTCTTGCTAGAGAAAAGACTTTTATAGTTCAGATACCTTGTCTATAATTACATTTGCGGGTATATAACAAAAAGCTGTCAGAATTATGGATGCACGGCTGATGGATGGAGTAGTAGAGTCCATACACACTCGCGGTGATCAACCAGTGCCCTTTGACCTCTGAATTCAGCTCCCACATGGCTTTTAATTAACACCGGCATGCAGGCTATCTCTAACTCCCATGCATGCTCATGAACAGCATGAACTAATTTGTAGACGTAGCTAAGTTCGGGTGTGTAATAACACGGATTTGCAAGAGGATATGCTGAGTAGACTTCTGGGCTTGGATGCCCGGAAAGGATCTTAAGACAAAAGAAAAACATGTGCACATTATAAACTACAGGAAAGAATATAGAATCAGACAGACACTCAACATCCAGCGAGTCTCTTTTTCCTCATAATGCTTGATGAGATATCATCAGCTCCATTTGAGTCATTTTTATGCTTGTGTCTCATCTTCCAGACAGCCAGAAATGATTCTTATGAGCAGATTTATTTTAATACTCACCACACATTCTTCCTACAGAATCCCCAAGCTTTTTATTTGATCTTTTCCTTATCAGTACTGAAGAAATAAAATTCCCTCACAAGGCTTTGTTGTGAAACAGATTAATTATCTTATTATTGTTATTAAATAAAATAAGTCTTAGGATTGCTGTATATTTGTGTGTAATGAATTCAAGAGGCCAAGCACAAACCTTAAAAGGATTTTAATAAATATGTTGGACGTATTAAATATAGTAAAAGTGGATCGAGAAAGAGACTCCCAGAAAAGAGCACATTCCTCTGGTAATATTACGGAGAAACACTTGCTTTGGTACTTTTGCCATCATTTTTCTATTATTTTTCCTTTTGTCATCATACATGTGTATAGCTCTGTTGAATTCTAATTTGTGGGATTGATCAGAAGGTGTTGATTAAAAGTTGGGTTTTAGGGACAGAGTGAAGCTAAGGAATTTATTTATGGAAGAGTCTCCAGTATAAGCAGTTCATAACAGATTCTTGGTAACCTCACAAGCTACAATTCATAGTTTTATTACCTTTGAGAGGGGAGAAAGGGAGGATAGTGAGGGATTTTCTCTTAAATTTCTGTTAAAATGCAAGAAAACCTGCTTTGTGTGTTTCACAATATTAAATTAATAATTAATTTTAAATGTATATAGAAACACTTTGTAAAAATAATTTGTAATAATGTCCAGAATTGTTGTAAAGCTTCCTCGTCCATGCAGGAAATAAATACAATGTATTGTATTATTTATTTATATATTTAAATTGATTAATAAATTTTGGGGACTTGGGAGCTACAACTTCTGTACAAGTTCCTAAAACAATGTTTCATCTCTTTGTTTAGGCGGACCTGGACCTGGAGAAAGGCCTGGAGATGCGCAAGTGGGTTTTGTCTGCCATCCTGGCCAGTGAGGAGGTCTACCTCAGCCACCTGGAGGCGCTGTTGCTGGTAAGGGCTCTTAATATGCACTGTATATTCTGTGTTATTGCATAAGGTGTGATTATGAGCATAATTCTGGGAATCAAGGTGCATTTGGCTTTAAAAATCAAATAAAAAAGTAGACTCGAAGTTTTTGAATAGAAGTTCTTATCTGACTTATCAACTATATTTAGTGGAAAATATCTAAATCTTAATTTCCTGGGAAATATCATAGGAAAGTGAGCCTGCAGGAAAGAAAAAAAAGTTTGCATAATGAACCATTCCTTTCAGGTCTGGTTAAGCGTTTATAAATCCTAATTGTCATGTTTTTAACGAATGAGCAAATCCACAGATTAACAATTCAGTCTAATCTCCTCACTTCGATTTCATCTCTCAGCCCATGAAACCACTGAAAGCAGCAGCCACCACGTCACAGCCGGTCCTGTCCATCCAGCAGATCGAGACCATCTTCTTCAAAGTGCCTGAACTGTACGAGATCCACAAGGAGTTTTACGACAACCTCCTTCCCAGAGTGCAACAGTGGAGCCACCATCAGCGCGTGGGAGACCTCTTCCAAAAACAAGTGAGTCACTTTTTGTCTTGTCTTGGATCTGATTTCGACTTACCGAACAGTTCTGGGATAAGATTAAAGTCAGCGCACACGAATGGAAACCTTACTGGCCAAAACCAGAGCAAGCCTGTTCCACATTGACGAAATAGATTATGTTCTTCCACAACCCACTGGGCCTGAATCATCTTTAACAGCATTCTGGAAAAATCTTAATGAATAGCAACCTATGTATTCGCTTAAAGTTACTTTTTAGTATGTGCTGTGTCTGCACTACACACAGAGGTTGGTGGGTTGTACGGTGGCACGTTGTCACAATGCCATCTTCTTCACCCCGCACACTCAGACGCACAAAACACAACGCACACTTTGTTTTTGAGGGAGAGGCCTATTAATAGAGTCGTAGAGTAAAAGGACTGGGAATCCCTTGGTCTCTCTACCTTCATTACTCTCACTTTACTATGTTCTCTCTCTGTCTCCGTGGATGCTTAGAGACGCTCTATTCAAACCTTTTCCTAATGAATGGTCTTAACGAAAGGTTTGTAACCAATATCCCATTAGTGTGATCTTATTTATCTTTTTTTTTTTTTTGGCAAAATCTTCAACTTAAAGTGCTGTTTTTCACATTTTTCAGTCAACATTGTGCAAACAGCACTTTCAGTTAAAGATTGTGGGTGAACAAATATGTTTCTGCGACAGGCTACAGAGTGCCTAAATGCAGAATTTTTAAATTGGGTTATGTAACAACCTCGGCAGCAACCACATTTCCCCTATCGTCTTTTCCACCCATTCAGCATCAGCAGTATACTAATCATAAGCTTGATCATCTGTCATCATCTGCACCAGTTCTTTTACTGGTTTAATGTTTATTTTTGAATTATTCATAGGTCACTGAGTGGCTTAACAAATAAAAAACATTCCCCCGAAACTAGAAGTTTAGTTACAAAATCCTAACTGTGCACATGATGCCTTTTACAAAGTAGGCGAGAGGAAAACATGTAATTCGTGAGTGTGTGCGTGCTAATTGTTCCCAATAGCCACAGAAATGTTTAATCTTTAATGTTCCAAAAAATTTAACTGTAACGAAACTTGACACACATATACATAATGCTTGAAGAAAATGAGACAAGTTACAGTGAGACAAGACGAGAGTGTTTTTGTTCATAACTTTAACAGAAAGACAATGTAAGCAATATGTGCCAAATAACCTATTTGAAATCTACAGGGGTTGGACAATGAATCTAAAACGCCTGGTTTTAGACCACAACAATTCATTAATATGGTGTAGGGCCTCCTTTTGTGGCGAGTACAGCAGAAATTCGTCTTGGAAATGACAGATACAAGTCCTGCACAGGGGCCAGAGTGTGGCCAGGTCACTACATGATGCTTGTGGAGGAAAAGGTTTCCCGACTCTCTCTAAAACACCCCAAAGTGGCTCAGTAATGTTTAGATCTGGTGACTGTGCAGGCCATGGGAGATGTTCAACTTCACTGTCATGTTCATCAAACCCCTCTGTCACCAGTCTTGCTGTGTGTATTGGTGCATTATCACCCTGATACACGGCACTGGCTTCAGAATACAATGTTTAAAACATTGGGTGCACATGGTCCTCCAGAATGGTTCCGTAGTCCTTGTCAGTGACGCGCCATGCATTGGCCCTAGGGAATGCCATGATATTGCAGCCCAAATTATTACTGATCCACCCCCATGCTTCAGTCTCAGTGTGCAACAGTTTGGGTCGTACGCTTCTTTGGGGCTTCTCTACACCGTAACTCTCCCGGATGTGGGAAGGACAGTGAAGGCGGACTCATCAGTTTCACATTGTCCACAGCGCAAGATTTTCGCTGCTGGAACCATTGAATCCGATGTTTAGCATGAAGTTTGACGATAGCAGCCTGGCCATGTACATTGACCCTGTGGAGCTCCTGCCGAATAGTTTTGGTGAAAACAGGAGAGTTGAGGTGCACATTTAATTTTGCAGTGAGTGGGGCAGCTCTCACTCACTCATCTTTTATACCGCTTTATCCTGCATTCAGGGTCGTGGGGACCTGGAGCCTATCCAAGGAGGTGGACAGGGTGCCAATCCATCGCAGGGCACACACACACACACACTCTCATTCACACACTACAGGCAATTTGGGAACGCCAATTAGCCTCACCTATATGTCTTTGGAGTGTGGGAGGAAACCGGATTACCCGGAGGAAACCCACCAAACATGGGAAGAACATGCAAACTCCATTTACACAGAGGCGGGAACCGAGCCTGGCCGGGAATCGAACCCGAACCCTGGAGGCGCAAGGCGACTGTGCTAACCACTACACCACAGTGCTGCCTGAGTTGGGCGGGATTTATGGTTTTATTTATTTTTTTTATCAAAATCTGGATTAGCACCCGAACATCCCTTTCTGACAGCTTTCTCTTGCGTCCACAGTTACTCCTGTTGGATGTGGTTCGTCCTACTTAGTGGTATGCTGACATTACCCTGGATACCGTTGCTCTTGATACATCACACATCACTTGCTGTCTTGGTCATAAATGCGCCAGCGAGACGCGCACCAACAATTTGTCCTCTTTTAAACTCTGCATACATTAATAAAATAATAACACAATTTTCCACAGGATTTTATGCATTATTATTGTTAGTGTTAATATTAGGATTTAATATACACACAGAGCTGCTCTGAAGTTATGGCTTACAGATCCAAAACTAATCAGTTTAATTCCAGATAGGTGGAGCTTTACAAAATTGTATTTTCCCCCTGAACTATCTTTTAAGAAACCTTAAGTCAGAGCGTGTAGATGAAAGTTACTGTAAGGTTAAGTGAATGTCAATTTCTATTCAGTACATTCTTAATATGTTACTCCAGGTTATAGCAGACATATGCTTCATCTCTAAGTTCATTTTAAAGCTTAGCATTTTTTTTTGGTCTTTGCCTTATTAAAAAAAACACCAACAAATGCAGATGCATGCAGCAGCTTAGGGTCATTTCCCGTCAGATTTGCCATATGTTCCTGTCATTTTCAAGGCAGTTTGTGGGGGTGAAGTAGATAAGAAAGCATCCTGTGTCAACAGCAGATAGCACTGCTGACTGATGTTTTCTGTCTAGCCTTCATAGTCAGCTGTTACTGGACTTGTTCTGTATGTATATTTTTTAATTCATGCTTTTTTTTATTCGCTGCGAGTGATTTTACCATACCAAGCTGATCCCAATTCACACACAGTCACAAACAAGTTGGAATGTGTGTAGGAAAGTAAGCATCCTGCTACAGCTTGCGTTAATTTGCAAGCAGACTCCGTCGTAGAGTCCACCGAGCCACACATTCTGCTCTGCGCCCTAAACAGATTATCACAGAGGAAGTTCCTGCGATCTGTGCTAAATATTGATTTTGGCCCAAAGCAGCCTTTTCCAGCTTGGTAAGGATGGGATTGTGGATGCCTTTTAATTTTCTTTTGCTCTTAGCCCTTCAGTAACGGTATAGGACAGGGTTCAGCCGGAGTTTTAGAGCATGAATCAGGTCTGTGTTTGGGCCAGACAGGCTGGGTCACGGCAAGGTGAAACCGATGCCTTAGGGAAGTGAGATTCTTTTAAACAGACATGCCAACCCAAAACTTCGTCATTCAAAATTTTTTTTTTTTTTTTTTTAAAGACTGTTTTTTGTTGGAAGTTCCACACAAAAATCATTAAACAGATTAGAGCATATAATCACCTTCACTGTCTTTTAGTAATCAATATGTAAATAAATTATACACAATTATGCATTATAGTGGCCAACAGAGATGTGTTCTCTTATAAAAAGTTAGAATTTCTTTATTCAACATTGTTGTACTTGATTATGATCAGAAAGTAGTGATCAGCAGCTCTTACTGTAGTTCCTGCTGTAATTCGAATTGTTTCTTTAGTTACAGTGGGACAGTTGGACAATCTGTACAACCTAAGGCCAATATTAAATTGATAATGATTATTGTTAAGTAAAGGTTTATCTAATACATGAGATTCACTTGTAAACACAACAAAAGCCGAAAAACACATAATCAGGCGCAGCGTTTATATGAAATTTTTACGTTTTTTTCCTCCCTGTATCACAAGTCACCTATATTCCTAATGGGTTTGTTAACATTTGTCTACATGTTAATTAATTATTTAGTTTTTATTAGCTAGTTAGCTAAAATCATCGACTGTGATTTAATTTTTGGAAGGATTTTTACCTTGTAGTAAAACTCAATATTATTAAAATTCATTGCTAAGCTATTCAACCTGAGCTGATCTTACTGCCATTTCTGAGAGGATTTTCTTCAAATATTTTAATAAAATAATTTTTACTACTAATGCTAGCCTGCTCTCTATCATGAGAATATCTGAAATGAATTTTAAGTCATTTTATGCATGTTTGTTACCTTTTCTCTCAATGCTAGCAAGCCAGCTAGGTAGAATTTCTAACAGGATTTTTCACTTGTATGAAAGTTAATAAGGTTTGTTGCTAATGCTAGCTACCATGTCCGGGCATGACAAGAGTAATGAGAGGATGTTTAGGTTTTCATTTTATTTATGTATTTTTGCAACAAATGTTCATTGTATTTACTCTTAATGCTAGGCAGCTAGCTAACAAACAGTAAGCTAACCTGACAGGATTTTCGAAAGGCACTTCGCTTATACTCGTAAACAGGAAAAAACTATTACTGGCTATTGCTAGCTAGCTAAGATGAGCTAATCTGACTTGTTTTTAAGATGGTAATACATAAGGGTTATGATCTCTAGTGTCAACTCTAGCTAGCTGGCTAAATTATGTAAAACTTGACGGGATATTTTAGAAACGAGAAGCAGTTTTAATCTCCCCTTAGTTAAATTTTTTTAGGGCATTTAGAAATGCCTTAAAGACATTAACTAATTAGTAAGCTATCAAAAACCAAGAGATCTTAGCTCCTTTCTGTCTGCTCTGCACATAATACTGGCTAACAAAGCATCGCAGATGGCTCCGGTTTCTCTTCATACCGCTTCACACACATACACACACATATTCAATGACACACACTCTAACCAGTGAAGCCCTGTATCATCCCCATGTATATTTGTGTTTAAAGCGATTGAGTGGTCCCTTAAGCTGAAGAGGGATGAATTGCGGTACTGTGTCAATAGATGGAATTAGATTTTCAGATGTGCCAGTTGTACACATTAATTGCGCAGCCTGCGTTGGCCCTCAGTGCCATGAAAGCTGCTCCAGGCAATGCAGCTGAGCTCGGTGGTGGTCCAGTGGATCGAATGGTGATAATACTGACTCATCTGTCCACCTGGGGACGTCCACACATGGATCATTTTTCACGACTTCATCTCACGCGCTGCAGCACAATAGTACAGCAATTCTTAAACAAACTAACTACGTCTGTTTTTTCTATGTTTTTTTTGTTTTTTTATTCTCTTAAATTCATTAAAAGTGTTAGAAAATAGAAATGGTTTGAAAATGTTTTGTTCAACATTATGGTTATTTTGCACTAAATGATTAATGTTTGTATAGCAAGCAAAAGTGTAATTTGGTATAACAACTAAATATTTCTGAATTGCCCAGTAATTAATTGGCACAACTGTCAGCATAATATTTCAAATCACAGAGGAACTTTCTAACACACTTGAGGTCAGATATTATGCAAAAGATTAAAGTAAATGTTTTTACAGATCTTACAGATGTAATCCTATTTTAATACAGACAGCTGACATTAGGACCTCCAGTGTCGAGGATTCAAATCACTCCTCGGGTCTGTGTGCATTGAGTTTGCATGTTTTCCCCGTGAGTTTCCACCAGGTGGTCTGATTTTCTTCCACAGTCCAAAGACATGCAGAGCAGCCATTTTCAATATTGGCGTTTTCAAAATTTCCAAATTTGTTTGTAAATTTATCCTAGTGTATGAGTGAGTTTGTGTGTGCTCGTGTTACCTGTGATGGATTGGCATATCGTCCAGGGTGTACCCTGCCTTGTAGGCTCTGGGCCCCCGCGACCCTGAATACAGGATAAAGCGGTATAGAAGATGAGTGAGTGAGTGAGTGACTGGGCATGCTGTCATAGGAAGAAAATGTGTTTTTGTCCATGGGGGTTGTCCATTAATACTACACATCTTTTATGCTTCTACTGTAATAATGGTAATAAAGTCAACAGCATACACAAAAAATACTTAACCAAATTAAGAAAATAACAGTCATTGGGCAAAAGATCTTTAGGTCTGTCTGGGACTTTCAATTGAGAAAATGAGTATTAATGTAATGACGTTTTTTATTTTTGTTTTCCCTTACCTGTAGGCCAGTCAGCTAGGAGTATACCGGGCGTTTGTGGACAACTACGAGCTAGCCGTGGAAACGGCAGAGAAGTGCTGCCAGGCCAATGCACAGTTCGCTGAGATCTCTGAGGTAACAGCTTTCAAATTTAAAGGCCTTTTACTTTCTTATTCAGGCAAGATTGTATTCTTTAACTCTGTGTTGAAAATGTGGTCTTTTCTGAAATAAATAAATAAAAAAAATCTGCAAATATTTCAGTCTGTCTTACACCCTGCCCTGGGATTCCTTTGTTGCTTTGAGCATTGAGAAAGCTGACGCATTGTTCCTAACCTGAAGTGTAGAAAAACGGAGATCTTCAGTCCTCGGGGATTTGGCATGAAATTTTACAGCCAACTAAACGCTAGAAGAAGAAAAAAGCTACTCGGTGTCAGTTCAGCCCACTCCAGCTCTCCTATCATGCGTCGTCATGCCAACTGACGCTTCATCTAATACAGCGAGCCTCGCTCCCCCGGTCTTGTGACACTACAACTAACTGAACGTTGGGATAATTGTGTTTAATGGGATAGCAGAGCAGAGAAAACCAAAGGGTATGAAGGGTGTTGCGTGGGTTTTAGAGCTTGTGGTAAAATAGCCCTCTGATTTATTTGTGTGTAGATATAAACTGAGAAAGTTAATGTGTTCGTTTACACATGAATAGCACAGTGCAAGAACCTAACTGCAAATGGAGATGAAAACAAAAGACTTAGTAGTTTAAATGCATATGTCATATTATAAACCAAAGTGAAGAAAAGCCTAAAAGTAATTTTTATTATTCTTAAAACATACTTTTAAAACAGCCGATACTCATGTCTTGCATGATATTTGATATATATAAAAAAAAAAACAACAACACAAAGATGATCTGCTTTGGAACATTTTAAGTCTTCCATTAATCATCTATGTAATGGATTTATTCACAGGACACACACACAAAATTTGACAGTGATAAATGCCTTCTCTGTATTATTGCAAATATGTTTTGGATCTTACAACATTAAAGTAGTTGAAAATGGTTTGATATTTATTTATTTATTTATTCATTCATTCATGCACTCTAATCTCTTTTCATCTCGCTTGCATTCCACCTCTGTAGAACCTGAAAGTTCGAAGTACCAAAGAGTGCAAGGACCAGATAGCCAAGTACTCACTAGAAAGTAAGACATCCTGCTTGCATTTTATTTAAAAAAATAATAAATTATGTGTAAATGTTTTAAATGTTTGACGGTCTTGCGAAAGTTTAAAGGTCATCTCGCTGCATTACCAAATCAAACTGCATATAACTTTCTTGCCAAAAAATATTTACAAATACAAATTTAGCTGTAGCTGACACTACTGTGAAAAGTTTCATAATTACTGGTTCTGTATGTCTGTGTGTGTCAGCTCTCCTTTACAAACCAGTGGATAGAGTAACAAGAAGCACACTAGTTTTACATGTAAGTTACACTAAATTTTTTACCACTCTTTTGTATTCATAATTGTATAAATGTGTTATAATAGAAGTATTTGTGTGTGTTTGTGTGTAGGATCTGCTTAAGCACACACCCAACAGTCACCCGGACCACACCCTTCTCCAAGATGCCCTGCGGATCTCGCAGAACTTCCTCTCCAGCATCAATGAGGAAAGCACACCACGTCGCCAGTCTATGACTGTGAAAAAGGGGGAGGTGAGTTGAAAGGTCTGATGCCATCTACCTGCCTAAGTGTATTTCAGTCCGAGCTTGACCTGAAGTACTGGATTAAGTTGTTATTTTAATCATCCCCCTATTGTGTAGCTTTTAATGATCTTCGCTCATTGATATCACATGGTACAGAAAGTGTCCTTGTTGCACTAGTTTCCAGTTTTTCCTCTTTTTCAACACACACACAAATGTCTATCTTAATTTCACACACTGAGACACAGTTGGCCCCGCACCCCATCATTCCAGCAGCAGGGACTCGTGGGAGTGTCAGAATCGCTGGCACTTGATGGACTGCAAGTGAAGGGCGGCGTGTAATGTGCCTTAACGAGCCACCTCTCTGTGATTCACATCACATTTATTATTCAGGAGACGACCATCTCGCGAGGAGTCCTTCTTCACATATGCACACATGCACGCTCAATCACAAACCCCTGTGTGGTCTCCAGTGGAGAGAGCAAACTACTGATCAAATATGTATGATGTGTGCATGAAAGAGGGTTGATGTAAATCTCTAGGTTGTTCTGGACCTCATTATTGTACTCGTCTTGTTTAAGATGCTTGGGCAAAGCACTTTGACCACATGTCACCTGACAAGAGGGATTTGTCTTCTGCACACACAGCATAAGATTTTTTTAGTTGGGAGACATCTGTGATAGTTGCAGTGATGAGAAATAAACGTGACTGCATCTTAATTTAAATGTATACGTTTATAGATATGCTGCTAAAACGTTTATTTCCGTTTCAGTGGTGATAAAAAAAAAAAATAATAAAATCTGCACCATAATGTAACAGTCAGAGGCTAAAATGATTTTAAAAAAACACATGCACAAGGAAATTTAGTTTGAATCATGGGATGTCACAGCCATCTGAGGCTGCAAGTCTTTTGCATCACTGTCAATCAAAATGACATTAGTGTATCAGAGGCATCTGTGAGCCGGTGAGGCAGTTCCTGAAGATGGGGAGAGGTGGGTGTCGTCCCAGTTGACCAAATGCACAAGCTGGAAGAAAATGGGGTCTGGAAAAAAGTTTCAGTTTGGCTTGTCTTTCTGTTCTTTGAAACCTAATATGAAGGGAGTCAAACCGGGACGCCATAGCCATGACCAGACTGCTTGTCTGATCCACGTGTGAAATGCTGGCCCCCCAGGAACTCAAAAATAAGGGAATTACTTGGCGCAATATCATGGGGATGTGGCTGTTACTCGTATCCAGGTTCCTGTAAAGTGCAGAAAGTGATTCTAGCATTGCCTTCAATTACAATTTCTTTCATCTTCTATGGAAAACATGAACAGGTACTGTAAAATACAAAGTACCAGTGGCATCTTCTTTTTTTTTTTTTTTGGAAAGTTAAATTAGGCCAAAGGATTTTCAAAAATATATTCCAAAGATATAGGAATAAATTAGTGTTAGGGTTCTTTTAGAAACAGATGTAACTTACCTAATAGAGACAGATTTCTCTTTTACTGATGCAGAGTCTTTATGCATTATGATAAAGCCGTATATCAGGCTTTATAATTTGCATACACTGAGGAACTTTCTTCACGTTTCCTCACTATCGTATGGTAGCAGCATGTCGGAAAACAAGCAAATGAGTGAGCAGAGAGCATGAGAAGACGAGAGACCCGCCATGGGTCCCCCACATGGGGGAAGGGGAACGCACAGAAGCTACTTAATTAAAATGCAAATGGAGCAGCGTGTTTCTCTTCTGAAACTGCTCTGGCTTCTGTTAGTCAGAGGAGCCGTGTGAAGTACAGGGGCATTTATGTTGAGTCAAGCACTATAAACGCACATTCTTTTGTGCTTTATCTACACATTTTTTCAACTGTTTAGTCGAGCTACAGGAAAAAGCAAGCCCTGCAGGCACATGCATTAATATGTTTTTAGATGGCATCTGTTCATGCACATGAAGCTTTATGTTAGCTATGAAAACATCTTCACTGATTTATTTGGTTTAGATTTGTTGCCTTGTTCCAGGACAAAAATTTTAGTTTTTGGAGATAAATTGTTAAACGGTTGAATGTTTTAATTTAAAATCCTATGGGTGCATTCGGCATCATTTATTATAAATACTACTATTGTACAACAGCTGGTTGATTAATTGAATCAGACCCTATTTTTTTTTTCAGTACCCGCAAGAATTTTTTTGCACGCGCACAAACACACACTTTTGTCTACTTATAAATTTACGGTTATTTTAGTTATGCTGCATGTGAAGCTGCTGGTAATTATTATTTTTTTGGTGCTTGTAGTGAGCAATTTTAAGAGACTTCACTTGTCACATTTCGCTACAGGCAGGTTTTAGGAAAATGTCATCTGATGCGCAGAGACAGATGGTTTGATGAGAGTGCTCCTTATAAGAAATCAGGGCATCGTGTTCAAGTGAGAAAAAGGCTTGGAATAGATTACAGTATGCTGCTTTTACTCACTCACTCACTCACTCACTCACTCACTCATCTTCTATACCGCTTTATCCTGTATTCAGGGTCGCGAGGACCTGGAGCCTACCCCATGAGTCTTAGGGCACGAGACGGTGTATACCCTGGACAGGGTGCCAATCCATCGCTGGCTGCTCTTACCGTATATGGTTATTTGCTCATTAATATGGTTATCTTATCAGATTCCACAGTATACACAATATATATTTGTCATAGTTTCTGTTCATTCTTATAATTAATAGTCATACATTAAGTAGCTTAAAAAGTAAAAGAGTAACATAAATGAAGAATGGGAACTTCCACAGAAAGGTCCTAAAGATCTAAATGCATTAATGAATTTTTATTAATATTGTTTAATACGTGACATTACTATTGTGTGCTTTAGGATTTAGTACATTTAGATACCTCTTCAAATCCTGTTTAAAGAAGTCTAATCAAAGTTAATATAAACACAGCTTCCAGTATTTGGACCAATTTTTGCATTCTTAAACTAGAGAGCGGATTGCCGCTGCGACTGGAGGGCATAATAAATCTTAATTTTTTGTGTAACTGCACCCTAAAGCCCAAGTCATATGACTCTGTTGGCTCTATAAATAGCTGTACCGAGAATACCTGCTTAAGTCAGGTGCCGCTTACATCACTACTTCCTGAAAATGTGTTTGTTCTGTTTTTTTCTTTTTCTTTTGCTTCTCTTCAATCCTTTAATGGATGCCGAGCCCTACCAAGGGGGTTCGAGATGAACCGATTTGAATCTCAGAATCATCGAGGAGGGAGATATTGGTTTATTGGGTGATAGTGGGTTATAGCCCGTAGGTAGGTCTAAGAAGATTGGATAAAAAAGTCTGTTGAGAGCTTGTACAATTTCAGTGGTTCTGATTTTATTGCCATCCTTTTTTATGATTGTGGTTCAAAAGAGGTAACTATTATCCACTGTCAAAGTTGTTATACAGTATGTTAAATGTTAGTATACTATAAGGCAGGACTGTCTTTTTTTTCCTTTAAATGATATATTTATATTCTTTATAATAAATTATTATTTCTGAAATATAGCCTCCTAAGTGCAGAACCAAGTTTGATGCTGTTTATTTATATCTCATAATTCTGTGCTGCACTTCAAGGGGTTCATTTCCATCCTTATCAATTCTAGCTTATTATTAATTTTTTTTTACCTTTAACCATATGGCTGAGGGGTGTTCAAGTCAAACTGGGACAGTTTCTGGTCGTTCACATGAACATTCAGTGAGTTGGATAGCTAATCCTTGAAAATCGATGGATAACTTGTTGCAAACTTGCGGAGGAGACGCATCTGCCTGTTCGAACTGTACACACATCAACACCACTTCACACATTACAGGAACACAGTTGGAAGTTATTTCCACATCCCTCTACATTCCTGACCTCCACCAAAGCCATTTCCACATGTTTGGGGCATTAACAGAGCTCCTGGCAGGTCAGCGTTTCACACTTGAAACGGGCAGTCTGACCATGGGTCAGGCATACTGAGAAAACCTTCTACCTTTGTGGTATCGAAGCACTAGTGAAACGCTGGGATCAGTGCATTAATATAGCAGGGGATCATAGAACTGCTGTATTTAAAAATTACTCAGCAACTTCCGATCAAGCAGGATTGACCATTCGAGAGCGCTATAGTACTGTATAATGCATTTTAAACACTGCTCGTAAGTTCAGCAGTCAGATTTATCTTCTCACCAACACTGACTAGCCTCTCCATTAGTCTTAGTGGGAAGTGCAAAGCTGAAGGAAAGCATGATCGTTTTTATAATTCCCTCTCAATAATTCAGCAACCACAGTTCAAACACTTTAATTGTGTGTCATGGTGGTTAGTGGGAGCAGAAGGCCCTTGACTCGTAGCCATTTCTCTTCTGTGCCAAGTTAGAGCGGCCTGGTCCTATTACTCTGCCTGGGTGCTGGACTGAAATCAGGCCATCAGTGGGCTTTTTGTTTGAACAAAACATCTGCCATACTCTTCATGTGTGTTTCATGTGTGTTATATATATATACTGTATCTATGTATATATATATTTATTTATTATATACGCCTTCTAATTCACTGTTTTTTCAACATTCTAGAACAATACTGGAGATTTCCAAACTATAAAATAATACACGTAGGTTTGGGTAATTAAGTAACACCAATGCAGCACAGTGGCTTAGTGTTTGGCACTGTCGCCTTGCACCTCCAATTTCCGGGTTTGATTCCTGCTGCGGGTCTGTGTGCATGGAGTTTCCACTCTCTGTACTTGGTAGGTCTCTTCCCACATTCCAAAAACATGCAGGTTAGGATAAATGGCATTCCAAAATTGCCTGTAGTGTGTGAATGAGTGTGTGTGTGTGTGTGTGTGTGTGTGTGTGTGTGTGTGTGTGTGTGTGTGTGTGTGTGTGTGTGTGTGTGCCTGCCCTGTGATGGATCAGCTTCAGAAATTGCCCATTAACAGCACCTAAGGCTTTACAACGTATAAATAGCAAACGCATCTCAGTATTAACTGTTCAGAAGAGATTATTGCATATTTTGGATGCCTTCCCAATTGGTTTTTACAATGTAGAAAGAAATGTAAAAAATCAGGAAATACCATTGAATTACAAGGTGTGTCTAAACTTTTGACTGGTGTATGTGTGTGGGTGTTTGTGTGTGGGTGTATGTTCTTATTTCACCATCAGCCTGGCAGCACAGCTGCAAACACACAAAAACATTGCACTATGGGCATCTCCAGGGAAGCCATTACTTTGTGTGTGTGTGTGTGTGTGTGGTTCTCAGTAGCGGTACGTTTGATGAAGACTGGACCTTGATGACATACTGTCTAGAAAATGTGGGGGGTGACTGCTGAGCTGGAAAGGAGGCTGGGGTTGAGGCGTCCTATTGGACGATCTGTTTGTGATGTCACCTTTTGTTGTCCCACTGCAGGGGTGACGTGTTTTTGTACGAGTGCTGGTGTGAGAACTACTGTGTGTTTTTGGATGCGTTTTCACTTTCACACATTAGCCACTGATTTTTCCTCTCAGGCTCTTTTATTTTTACCTGCTTTAAAATGCCACATGATCTCATCTCAGGATCACACAAAGGCTCCCAGACGCTGTGATTTAATGTCCTATTTGGAAGCTCAGTGGCTGAGGATGGAAAAACAAGACTGCCATCTATTGGCCAAGATCTTTAGTAAACAGTCGAAGTTAATCCAAAAGACAAATTGGTTTTAGTTTTTAACTTGTTTTCCACTTATAGTTGTTCTCATGATATTTGTTTTAAAAAATTGGTATATTAAAAAAAAAATCATGGATAATTGTGGATATTAAACCATGTCTTTTAAGCATATATCAGGTTATGGAGGTGTTGTTAACATGTGCTTTTCTCAGTACTGTTTAAAAAAAATAAATTGAGGGAGTAGTGAGCTGATCATGATTCAAGATTAAAGGGTGAAGTGGTACCTTGGGACTTTTCTCCACAGAACCTGCATGCTAAATACGCTATCTGAATTATTTGATGTTAATGATGAAATAAACAGAAATAATCCAGCAATATGTTGGCCCGGTTGAATTGGATACGATTAGTTATTATTATGTCCACTATAGTTAGTCATATGTTACATTCATAATGCATCATTATGTTATTAAATTGCAAGTGTTTCTTTTTACATTATATCCTAATCCTAACATTTTTTTTATATACATCATATTTTTATATTATCATTGAAGTGACTCTGTGTTTTGTGTGTTCAGAATCGACAGCTGCTAAAAGACAGCTTCATGGTGGAGTTGGTGGAAGGAGCGAGGAAGCTACGACACGTTTTCCTCTTCACCGACCTGCTGCTCTGTGCCAAGCTCAAGAAACAGATTGGCGGGTGAGCGAGAATACCAGCTGATGATGGCTTCAAATGATAAACTAATGATAAAAAAACCTTATAAGTTAAAATAAAAAAAATAATAATCAGAATTTCAAAATATCAGAATTTCTAACTTATTACTGTTTTGCATGTTTTCTTCTTGTGAGGATGAAACTGACATGCTGTAATTCTTTTTTTAAATGCCTGGCCAAAAAGAGTCACCATTTTAGAAGGGACAAATTATTGCCGTGCTTCAAGTCCAGAAAAAAGTATTTGAAATTACTGGAATTGGATTAAAAACTGACCAACATAAAAAAAAAAACCTTTAAGGATAGTGCAGAACCTTCAACTTTGTGGAAGAAATGTGACCAGGAAAAAAAAAGGATTTAGATCACTCACTTAAAAGCTTGATAAAGATGCATGGAACAAAACTGACAGTAGAAATCACAGCTGTGTTTAATAGTGAAAGTAAAAGCATATCCACATGCACAACATGATGAGTACAGGGATGACGAGGATTGGGATTAAACAGCTCTGTGGCCACTGTGAACTTTCTTTTCCAGAATGTCAGTCCCTCCGTTCTTTTACCAATAATGAAAGAAAAAAATAGCCTGGGAATTTCGTGATCTGTTCAAAATGCTGCTGTGGTCTTTCTGCCCTCATTCAACATTAAGGAACAGAAAAAAATGTCCAACATTGCGCATTGACTAAAATGCAAGTGTGCCCTGTTGTAGTGCACAAGTTACTGTAATATATTAGTGAGCTATGGAGAATTATTGCGCTAAACAAACCTTATTGGTTGATGAAATTTTTATTGGTTAAGTTGAGGGCAATTAATTGATTCAGTAAAATCCTTACATATTACAGATGTGGCTTGCATTTATAGCTGGTGAAGGTGAGGACAGTGAACTAGTTAGAAGTGAACAATAACACAACAATAACACAATAATCCAGTGTGCACAAACAGAAAGTCCTTTAGTTTATTTCTAATGCTGAGATAAAAATCCATTCCCATTACCTATCTGTTGTGTTTAAAGTCACATTAGATTGTAAACCGAGCTCACTACTCTGGTTTCTATCTTATTAGATTCCATTGTATTTTCATTGATATATTAGATTATTTATTCTCATCCTTTACTGTCCCTGTTTGTCTTTTTGTCCTCAGGAAGAGTCAACAGTATGACTGTAAATGGTACATTCCACTGTCAGACCTGACCTTCCAGGCAGCAGAGGAGACTGAGCCAGTCCCAATCCCACAGGTCCCGGATGAAGAGCTGGACGCCATTAAGATTAAAATCTCTTCCCTCAGGAGTGAGATTCAGAGAGAGAAGGTACCTTAAGCTGGATGATTTCATGCTCAAAGATCATCATCATCATCCTGATGAGAAATTGATAATCCATGTTATCGCACAATCTTGTGTTCAGTAATATTTAGTTTCACATTTTTTCCCATCAGACAGTAGCATGCAGCTCGGTTCGGGGAATTACATCTTAATAATAACTAGTTATAATCTTGTTTTTCTCTTTTAGAGAGCCAACAAGGGGTCAAAGGTCATCGAGAGGCTGAAAAAGAAGCTTTCAGAACAGGAATCCCTGCTGCTTCTGACATCTCCCAACATGCCTCTGCGTGTGTATAACAGAAACGGCAAGGTGAGACCCTTCATCACTGTCACAAGAACACCTTATACTTCTTTTTCATTTTATAGCTGCCGAAGATCCACTGTAGATACATTTATACTGTAAACATATTTCGTCTTTTTAACAGATTAGGCAGATTGAACATCCCATTAAATCAACAGAGCTAGTGGATATACCTTCGTTTTTTTTTTCCATCTCGTGTTATCCTGAAACAGTCAGTATAATTAAAATTCCCTTTGTTTCAGAGCTACATGTTCCTGATGTCCTCTGACTACGAGCGTGCCGACTGGAAGGATATGATTCGGGAGCAGCAAAAGAAATGTAGGCCTCCATGTCGGCAAGACGCTCAGCACATCAACAACTCTTAATTAATATCATTTTACTTGCCAGTTGTTTTTGACATGGTCACTGCATTGTTCATCAGGCTTTAAGAGTGTGTCCCTGACCTCCATGGAGCTCCAGATGCTCACTAACTCCTGTGTGAAACTGCAAACCGTCCACCACATCCCTCTGTCTGTCAACAAGGAGGGTAAGAAGATGACCCTGTCTGTTTGGCTGTTGTATTCTGTAAGATATGGTTCACCAAAAGGTTATTGTAATGTGATGCTAATGATTAGGCTGCAATTGACTTTGGATCTTATATTTCTACCAGAGGTTTATTGTTTTGAGAATATTTATCAGAATTTTGCTAAGAATATGTCAGGAATGAAACAAGAAGGTGCGTTCTGATATAGGAAAATAATCAATGATGTTGTGCAGTGACACAATGCAAAGCAGACTTACTATTACGAGTCACAGTTAACCGACTCCTTCTGTTCCATCAGCGTTTAGAATTTAAAGGTCACCCATTATACTCTATTTTACACAAGTTTGCATAATTTTAAATGTTCCAGCTGAAATACAGCCCAGATCATTTATTCTTGCATGCTTGATTTTTCTTTCTGTTTTACATTTTACAAATGCACTGTTTCAGCGTCTGTAGCTTTAAATGAATCGCCCCCGAATACCCCTTTGAGGAAGTGCATTTTCCCAGCCTGTCAGAACTCAAGGACCAGAAACGCCCATATTTGGGAACATATCAAGGCTTCTCAAGCTTTTTTTTTTTGATACACAAAATAATTTTAAAAAATATGTGTAAGATTGTTGATTCATAATGACATCCTCAATATTTAGCGAAATAAAGGTTAAATCACAACTAAGAGGTGAAGAAGGCTAGATTAGTTGTTAGCTGCTAAACGCTAATGGCTAACCTAGCCCTTCTTAAGCCTAGCATTATTTAGTGTAACTTGTCTCCACTTGTCGTAGAGAACAACAGAGCCGGACAGAGCTGAGCGGAGTTGGGCAAAGATTGGTTGAGTTGAAATTTGAGCTGGATTAGGGTCTCTTGGTATATGAGGTCACAATAGGGGGGAAATCTGATTCTTCCATTTTCGTAAAGCCCCAGACAATACAAAAAAATGGAGAGAAAAAATTATAAACAGCAGGGAATGTTTTTGTGTGAATTTTAAGTAATTGCTCCTCTTTAAGAGTGCTATGACCAGAGGATTGGTGTAAGTCATGCTCTTCTAACTTCTGTCTTTCTACAGAAGATGAATCACCTGGACTTTATGGCTTTCTGAATGTAATCATCCACTCTGCCTCAGGACTAAAGCAGAGCTTGAGTAAGTTATCCTGTTAGTTAAGGGTGGGAAATGTTTTAAAAGTCTGTTTTTTTCCACATCTCTATTGTCAGTCTGAAATCCTGATGCTTATCTCGGTCTTCTCTCACTGTTATTACAGCCTCTCTTGGTCTCTTGTACATGTGTGCTAATTCATTTAGTTTTACTGTTTTAGCTTTAGACCAGTTGATACTGTGGCTGGGGCTGTAGTTTACTCTAAAACTGGTTCATACGGGCTTCCCTGTCTTGTCAACATGGTGATATATAGTGAAATCTCTTTTTAGATCTGTATTGTACGATGGAGGTGGACTCTTTTGGCTTATTTGTGAACAAAGCCAAGACGCGCGTGTACAGATACACGACAGAGCCCAAATGGAACGAGGTAGGAACAAGTCCTTCACTTATACTGGACCGTACAGCTTATGTCTTGTCAGTAAAAAGGAATGTAACACTTGGGTGTGTGCTGTTTTAGGAAAAGAATAGACAGCAGGCCGATATGATGAGGCCTGACATGATCCGAAGTTTCCTCTTGTACCACAGTCATGTGCCAAATGTAGATTCTCATCCTACTTTTATACATTTATAATTTAATGTTATGGCTCTTGTTTTTTCCCTGTCTGCTGAAGTAAATAAGACAACAACAACAACAAAAAAAACATGCATCACAAAACCATTTAAAGGTAACGTGTCTGTCCTGAAGACTTTTCCCTTATGGAAGATGCACTGACACTGGAGACTCCTTCCAAGAAAGGTCTCCTTAATTAACAATTCATTATCACCTTTTAAACAGTGAGACTCAAGAATCTTACACTGCTTTGGTTAAATGCAGTGACCCAAGCTTTTAAGCTTAATTGTTTACTTTCTCATGTCAGCAGCAGTGTTTAAATGTTTAAATGACTAGTTAGCCTGGGGATGAAACAGTTGCCTTATTCAGCAAACATTTCTAGCAGACCGCACTGTTTGAAATACCATGGTTTAAACAGTGCTGTTTTTATTTTGGAAAGTTGCACTATGGGTAATGTGTAAAATCTTTTGTGGGGTATTTTTTTTTTTCCTTTCAGGAGTTTGAGATCGAACTGGAAGGCTCTCAGATGCTGAGGCTGCTTTGCTACGACAAGAGCTACAATAAAACCAAGATGAGCAAAGAGGACGGAGAAAGCACAGATCGAATTATCGGGAAAGGACAAATAGTGGTATGATGATTTAGACCATCATGTCTGTGATCTCATTAATGACATTTTATTACTTATTAAAAGGCCACATTTTAAATGAATTATATATTTTAAATTAAGCCAATTATTTAGTCCTTTAGTTGGAAGCAGCAAATCTACCTGCACAAACTGTATGTAAATGAAAAAAACACAGTGGTAGAAATGGTGGTTCTTTTTTTCAATAATGCGAAAATGAGTTTATTACAGATCATAAACCAGCTGGTGAGATTAGCCATGCATCTGTGAGCTTAATTTTTTGTGCACCTAAATAGAACAGTATTCATTACGTTCAGATCAAGCCGGGACATGGAACATGAAGGCATAAAACCAATTGACATTTACAGAAGACTTGTAGCACAGTAAGGTGAAGAGACTCTAATAAGCAAGAAAATATTTGGATGGTTCAAAGATTTTAAAGAAGGCTGTAAATCTGTGAATCACGATCCTGGCCGAGGTGGCTCGGCGCCCACTGTAGTCGTTCCCATGAACATTCAGTGAGTGGAATGCCTGATCCTTCAAAAAATGCATTAATAACGTGTTGCCAACTTGCATCTGTCTGTGGGAACTGTACACACAGACATTCACGAATACCACTTTTTCAGGGACTCGGCTGGGAGTTATTGCCACATCCCCTGTACAGTCCTGACCTCGTTCCAAGCCATTTCCACATGTTTGGGCCATTAAAGGAGTTCCTGAAAGGCCAGTGTTTAAGATGTGAAGCAAGTAGTCTGGTCATGGCTCTGGTGTACTTAGAATGTGTTCTGCGTTCTCTTATTCTGCATAATTAAAAGTCCCAGTTCGTCTTGAATTCTTTACATATTACACACAGATTGGAGTAACCTTTGCAAGAAAATAATTTGGAACAAGCTGAAGTTTTACTTAACCTAATTTGCCTATTTGTCTGTTTTGTCAGCTGGATCAACAGATGCTTCAGGGTAAAGACTGGCAGAGAACAGTCATTCCTATGAACGGGGTGAGCATGACGTTCTACACTCTTAAAAAAAAGAATTGCCCATGACGGAAAAATAAATATCTGACAAACAGATTAGAGTCTCGTTAAAAGACATACATGATTTTATAAGCCTGTCATTCCCTTATGACTCGCCATGACCGTTTATTTTAAACTTGGATAGTGGTCTCATGTTACTGTAGCACTGAACCCTGCATCATAACTATTATATAACAACTGTGTGATAACTGTTCATACTGATGGGAGGTATATGACTGCTGATGTTTTTTTCTGATGTAGATTGAGGTGAAGCTGTCTATGAAGTTCACAAGCAGAGAGTTCAGCCTGAAGCGAACGTCCTCGTGTAAACAAACAGGAGTGTTTGGAGTGAAGATATCCACGGTAACCAAGTGAGTAACCGTCAGTATTTGTCTGTCAACGTCTAGTTTGACATTGCACTCAACACAAGCGCTTTGTTTGCTTAAGGCAAACTACTGGACCTACTGCAGAACCAGACACTATTTGGGTGTGAAAAGAGTGAGAGACTTACCGAGACCTGTTTTCTGAAAGCATCTCATGATAGTTGTCAGAGAATGGAATATAACAATTTATGGGGCGAAAAAAACTATTAAAGGAAGAGGAGATAACATAGTAGTGATTGACACGAGAGATCGCAGGACTAAGATTGTGAAAAAGGTACTGAGAGCGAGAGAGGATTGATCTCTTGCGGCAGAACTTGCTAAATATTATTAAATATTCATGTTTTGAATCATACACATGGTGTTACAAATTTAAATTCAGTTCAGGTTTATTTATCTAGCACTTTTAACAATGCAAATCAGCATAGCATGAGTAACGATTCTGAATATAATTGTAAAAATGTATAGACATATACATTTTTGACATTATTAAAGGCTTAAATCAGTTTATGTCTTTTTTAAATAATGTATTCCTGGATGGCAATTGTATCCCTGGTAAGAGTAAACCTTTAGCAGTGGTTAAACAGTATTCCTCGGACCATCTAGGTTCAAAGCTCTGAAATACTGATATAGTATTGAAAAAGAATGCTCAAATAATTCTGAATGGCACTGAATTGTGTATCATCTGTTCAGACGGGAGCGTTCGAAGGTTCCATACATTGTGCGACAGTGTCTCGAGGAGATTGAGAGAAGAGGAATGGAGGAGGTCGGCATCTACCGCGTCTCAGGAGTCTCTACTGACATCCAGGCTCTCAAAACTGCCTTTGACACTAGTGAGTATAAACGAAATGTAAGATGACAGAAGCTCTGTTGTGAAAGCAGGGACTAAATGCATATACAGTACTTGATATGATTATTATTATTATTATTATTATGATTATGTTTATTATTACTATTATTATTAATAGTCTCTGATGAGACTCTTAGCTGCAGTAAAACTTGAATTTTCCTTAAATCCCTTGAAAATTAACAGATAGCTTCCATCTGACTGTAGGAACTGTGCACACAATCATTCACCAACACCACTTGCACATTACAGGAACTCAGCCAGGAGTTATTGCCACGTCCTCGTACAATCCAAACCATTTCCACATGTTGGGCCATTATAGAAGTTCCTGGGAGGCCAGCATTTCAGATGTGAAGTAGGCACTCTGAGAAAATTTTTGGCCTTTAGGGTTTCCAAGCACTAGTGAAAAACTGCGATAAGTGCATTAATGTAGCAGGGCATTATAAAGAGAAATATTGGGAATTTTTATTTTAGTACCCGTTTTCTGTTACTCTGCACAATTAAAAATCCCAGTTTGACTTGAATGCCCCCCACTCCCCATATATAGTGCAAAAGATTGTAAGGCAAAAAAAGATTTTTGCTGGACATGACATTTAAACAATCAACAATCAACAAAGTTGCAAAGCATTTCAGTATTTATTAAATATGTTAAGTAGTTTTTAATACTTCAAAACCTGTATGAAATTGGGGCAAATTAAAATGTCAGCAATCTAATTGACAGTCTAGCTCTGATTCACAGCTCTGTTAACCAAAAAATATGGCAGATATTGAAACATATTTAGATAAAATAGTCTTGTCCACTTCGTGTTTTTTTTAAGTTTTTTAAATTCATTGTGTAAATCTCTCTCTCTCTCTCTCTCTCTCTCTCTCTCTTTCTCCGACACACTCTCTTTGTGTCTCTCTCTGTCTCTCCATATTTGTACATCCAGATCACAAGGACGTCTCAGTGATGATGAGTGAGATGGACGTCAACGCCATCGCTGGAACTCTGAAGCTTTATTTCCGGGAGCTTCCAGAGCCACTCTTCACTGATGAGCTGTATCCGAGCTTCGCTGGAGGCATCGGTCAGTTGTTGTGTGTTTACGTTTCAAATAATCTTTTCTGAATTACATATTAGATGTTGATGGTGATGCTAATGATTTTCCTAAAATTGTACAAAGTGTGCTGATTAGAGTGTGTGTGTTTTTTGTAGCTCTCTCAGACAGCGTGGCTAAAGAGAGTTGCATGCTCAACCTGCTGCTGTCTCTTCCTGAACCTAACCTGGTCACCTTCCTCTTTCTACTGGATCACTTGAAGAGGTAGGAATACTCTAACCAACAGCTGATCATTTTGCACACTTGCAAAGTTGCCCTACACGTGATCGTTTTGTCTGATAATGCTTGTTATCTAAGAAAAATGGTCTGCAATGCCATGACCAGAAAAAAGATTAATGTGGGTCACCAACATCAAACCGGTCAGTATATGGTGAGTTTACCGGTCAATCATTTTACCCTGTCGGGACAAAAAGCTTCGCCTCCTCCGCCCCATTATCATATCGCCCCCATTATCATTCTGAAGCAGTAAATCACAACAGGGAATTCTTATTAATATAGTCTAAAAGGAAAGCTTACCTAATATAGAAAAGTTTTAAAAGAAAGAGTGAAGGAGAAAAGTGATGTTGATCTAGTTTTAGTACTGGGTTTTGACTTTAAAATAAAGTGGCCACAAAGATTTTATTAATAGAAGCAACATTATACTGAATGTCACGCAACCCTGCTATGCATGTCGACGTTAATGTCACAGCCATGACCAATGGTGTTGCTTTTCCTTTTAATGTTTTTTTTAGGAAATTCATTTTACACTGGCAATAGGTTTGATTGCAAGCATGCATTTATCTCTGTCTCTGTGTGTCAGGATTGCTGAAAAGGAGAGTGTGAATAAGATGTCTCTGCACAACCTGGCCACAGTGTTCGGACCAACTCTGCTCCGACCGGCAGAAAAAGACAGCAAGATTCCCACAAACCCCACCCAGCCAATCAGCATGGGAGACAGCTGGTCCCTCGAGGTCATGTCACAGGTATTGGGCAAAATTGTAATAGTGTTTTTTAGTTTGAATATTTCAGTAGTGCACTGTTAACATTTGATCCTCGCCTGAGCTATTTACTCATAAGACATACAGGGTGCTGTCGTGTCGCGTCACATGGCACGTCTCTGTTTCTGTTCTAGGTACAAGTCCTGCTGTACTTTCTCCAGCTGGAGACTATTCCCACCCCAGACAGCAAGAGACAGAGCATCCTCTTTTCCACAGAGGTCTAGAATAAACCACGCATCAGTAAGCGGACTGATGGGAGAGAGAGAAAGAGAGAGAGACCTCTGCTGGACACTACCAGAAATAACCGGACGCACTCATGAGGGCTACGCACAGCCACTGCTGGGCACCGGTGACTCACGTGGATCATAATACTTACTCTTCCTGGAGAATTCTGCCACGACTTAGTGATTTCTGATCGGTAGAATTCTGCTACTTTTGCTGTCCTGTCAGGAACTATGTGGACTCTGGGCCAGCACTGTATTTTTGTGTCCTTTATCCTTGCACACGTTTTGATCAGCAAGTGGCTTCAAGCCTTCTCCTTCTCCTCCTTTTTCACTTTTGTTCCCTGAGTACTAGAGGCTGAACTGTGTTTCTGCTGCTGCTGCTGCTGCTGCCGTCAAATAGTGCTCACACGTCATTCCTTAATCTGTGCTCATTTCCAGTGTTTTAGTGTCGCTGCTAGTTAAGATCGAAGATGCCTGCTTAAACCTAGGTTTTTTTTGTCATTATGCTCAAGTTAGGTTATTAAACTTATTAGATACGAGTCGACCAAAAATCGAGAACTGTCACGTCGAGGCATCATGGAAAGCAATACAGGGATGATAGACATGAGCGTCTTTAATCCATTTTGTGATCTTGTGTTTGAGAGAAATTTTAAGTGATACCGCTTGAAGAACGTAACACTGAACATTCATCGGTTTTACTCGTGTTTCAGTTTTTGTTACATTAATAATGTTTTTGTCTCTTATGCCTTTTGGGAGCAATAGTTGAAACATAATTCAAGGTGTTACATTCTGTAGACAGTTCAACACACATTATTATTATTATTGTTATTATTATTTTGAAATTGTATTTAGGGAATATTGTGGAAAACTGTACGTACATGATTTAAAAAGTATTTCTGTTTTTTTTTCCCTAGGGTTTTCTTTGGTGTAATGATTTTTTTAGACAGGCTGCTCAGTCTTTTCCTTAAAAACTCTTGTAAGGAAGTATCTAAAAGTATCTAAGACTAATATATAAAACTGGAGCGACCTTTAACCGACTTTACCTAGTTCACATTCCATTCAATGCCACAGATAGTCACTGTGTCCTGACAGGCACCTTTTTTTGTGCGCTATTTTTAGTCTTTTTTTTTTTTTTTGTAGTCCGAAAGCATTGTGGGAATGATCTAGTGTGCTCTTGAGATCCTGCAACGTACCGCAAAAAAAAGGTGTCCAAATGATGTACAGAATACCCATAATGCACTTTGCAGTTTGTAGGAAGTAGGGAATAGGGAATCGGATGCTATTTTGAAACACAGCTGGTAAGTTTGTTTAGTATAACCGAAAGGATGCGGGTGCTTGATTTTGTCCTTGTCCATTGTGTCCCTGCGAATATCCACTTTCTGAAGTCATCTCATTGTCTGTGTCCATCCAGAGACCCCTATGAGTTTGTGTCTTCTTGTGTCTTACATTACAGCAGTGCCTCACCATCTCTGCGTAATGAAGCTACATTTTGTCTCTAATTAACATTCTATATGCACATGTAGTCACATGGGGAGGCATACGCGGTTGCGTTGTCCTCTATTTTGTTATTGCTCGTCTTCTACGTAACATGTCAGTCATCTCTGGGCACTATGTTCTGCAGCAGCCATGTTGTGCTGTGCCAACAAGCTCCTCCTTTCATTCATATTCATATCAGTCTCTAAACTGTTATAAAGCACGCAGGTAAGAAAATAAATCCAGTCTCGAAATTCCTTTTTTTTTGTTTTTGAATAAACTTTACATTTGCATACTCTTATTTAACATGCAGGCATGTTTATTTTGTTTTTTTTACAGTTTCGAAATTCTTCAGTGTTTTCCTTTGAACTGAACTCTTGCTTCTGGGTGTTTAATTTTTTTTTGGTGACAGGATTTTTGTGTTTGGACTCAATTTTGCTGTAAAATACAGTATTTCTTTTTCTTTTACTTTTTTTTTTTTTTTTTTTACCATTGATTAAAATCATGTGTTTATTCCCATCTGAAAGTAACATTCATGCCAGCTGATCTTTTCTTGCTTTAACCTGCTGCCTACCAGATTAATGTCTACATTCAGATGTTTTTTTTAAATGTACAATTGTGCATTTTGAATGCGTAACCTCTATTTGTAGATCATAGACACAAAATTAACACAACATTGTAATCTTTTATGGATCAGAAAGCAGGATATTACTCGAAATCTTCAGATTTGTGATTCTTTCCTAATTTATTGTGCTGTTTGTTGTTAAATGTTTAAGAAATTTAAAATATAGAGATAGACTTGAACTGAGGGGAAGTATAATAAATAACTTATTTAAGAAAGGATTTGTTATCTGCAATTTTCTTTTCCAATATTTGGGATTTACCTTTTGCTATTTAGACTTTAAACTTTCACTTCTCAAAGAGCGAAGCACAATTTTTTTTGCCCTGGAAAAAAACTAATAGATATAGAGCTAAATTATCATGACAGAAAGGTTTGCTCTTTGGCACATTTACTGTATAACCTTGATTCTACATAACTTTAAAAAAAAAAGAAAATTGAACAATGCCAGCACATTAAATAAAGTCCAGAGCTGCAACACCTCTTCTAAAACTTTGATCCTCAACATTGTAATGGCACAATTGCTTATTGTGTATTACATAAAGTACTCTTTGTAATTCTTTTGAGAGATGTTATTTTATGGGCATGATTTTAAAACAGCAGAAGATGACCCTAGCAGAACAATTATGGATTTTTTTCCGACAGCAACTAGTACAAGAGGTGGGTTTGTTTCTGCTCTTCTCTTGTGAGCGTTATTTACATTTTTTGATGTTGCTGTTTTTCTGGATAAAGACCTGTAAAGAGGGAGAGAGAGAGAAGATACTGCACTCTGGAGACTCAACTGTTTGGAAGGCGCTTGGCCTCGGTTTGTACACAAATGATAAATAAAACCTTCTTTATCTATAAAAGTAATAGCTCTATTTACTGTCTCATCCGAAATTCAAACAGATTTTTTTTTTTACCCAATTTGGGTAATTTCATTCTCAATTTAAAGAAGAGGTTTTTCTTTTTTTATTAGACTTTGTGGCTTCACCTACATGGTTGGGTACAAAAGGGTCAAAAATAGATTTTAATGCCATAATAGTAATTAGATAATTTGTGTATGTGAGAGAGAGAGATAGAGAGAGCGCGTTGGACGCGTAGTCATACAAAACTACAATACTATTAAATTAAATTATTTAATTACTAATGTTTATGTAGATTTTTATTCTACTCTTATAATCCTCCACAGTTAAAAGCCATGGAAAGGATCAAATTATACTTTTGACAGTTGCATGTTTAAGTGCATATGTTTTGATGGCTCCAAGTTGATTTAATTAAGCTTACATTTTGTTATTAAAACTGTTCTTAAACATTTAACATATTTTGCAATCATTTTATATGGTTAGTTCAAATTCAATTTTTTTTTTATTTGTCACATACACAGTCGTACACAGTACGATATGCAGTGAAATGCTTAGACAACTGCTCGTGACCTTAAAATAAAAAAAAAAACTATAGGAAATAAATATGAAAAATAAAATAGAAGGTAAATTTAACTAAGAAAAAATTAAATTAAATTAAAATAAAATAACTGTACAACAAAAATACACAATATAGAAATATATGAATATTTCAAAAACAATAAGGAAACAGCTGTACAAAGTAGATATAGATTTATGGAATTTTCGTGTGGAATGAAGTTAGATATAAATGGTAATAAAAAATGGTAATGTCCAGGGTTGTGCAATCCACATATTTAAAGTGTCTTGTCGTGCAAATATGCTTAAAAGTGATTGATTTAAAATGGCTTGTGATAGTGATTTAACTAATGACCATTCATAAAGGCTTAACTTATTCACCATTTATAGTTATAGGTTGTTAAAAAAATATTTGACCACACCATCCCCCTTTAATTTTTCTCTTTCTTTTTTTTTTTTTTTTTTACAATTCGACCACTTACTTATTAACCTCTAGTTAAGATTTTTTTTTTAGTTTCTGTTTATGTCCACTTGGGGGCAGCACAGTTTCAATCAGCTCAGATTTTCACAAATCCTTCTAAACACACCTACAAAAAGGATTTTCTGTAAACAAAAACAAAGAAAATCTGTAAGAGAAATTAAGCAAAAAAAAAGAAGCTTTGGTTTATTGGTTATATTATAAATACACATATTTCATTGATTTATTCTGTTTATTATAAAACACCTTTGGTTATTATTCTTCCTAATGTGAAAGGAAGTAATTTGGAGTCTTAGTTCAACAGGTATCTAAACATCTCTCTTTCAGAGAAAAAAATGCCCACAACCTTTAATAATCAAGATAAATCATATCACATCATTGATTGACACTAATGAATTATGTTTTTATTTAAATATGAATGAGATTTGATTGTTAATTTTTTCCCATTATATTAATACTGTAACTCACCCTGTGTGTAGTTTCTGACTGTTTCCAAACCTATCATACTGTGATTACACATTCCTGATTTCAAAGACATCTTTCAAGTCACTTTTAGTGCATTTTGTTGTTAATCTCTCAGACCCTGAATAGCTTTGTCAGCACACAGCTCAGCAACACTCTCACCCTACAAGGCACCTCAGAAAGATTTCATGTTTGGAAGTGTGGAATCGAGTTGGTGGGGACCTGGGGGGCACTCACTCACTCTCACTCACTCATCTTCCATACCGCTTTATCCTGTATTCAGGGTCACGGGGACCTGGAGCCTATCCCAGTTGGCTTGGGGCACGAGCCAGGATACACCCTGGACAGGGTGCCAATCAATTGCAGGGCACACACACATACATACACTCATTCACACACTACGGGCAATTTGTGAACGCCAATTAGCCTAACCTGCATGTCTTTGGACTGTGGGAGGAAACCGGAGTACCCGGAGGAAACCCACCAAGCACACAGAGACGGGAATCGAGCCTGGCCAGAAATCGAACCCAGACCCTGGAGGTGCAAGGCGACAGTGCTAACCACTACATTCAAATGGTTTTAGTTACAACTTAAGAAAATTAGCTATTTTACTACTGGTTCTAAAAATTACAGACCGCAATTTTAGTGTCTGCCTGCATAATTGGTGTTATGAAGAGGGGCAAGAGCAGGGCATCTGGAGCTGCACTGTTATTGTTTGCTTTTACTTAGTGAACTGTAAACTTAAGTTGTGAAAAGAGAAGGTGAGTTCAAGGAACAGAGGGGTATACATAATTTCATAAGACTGTAAAAAAAGGTAAAAGTTGCAATTTTGTCTGGAAATGGCATAATTTCAAGTGTACTTTGGCGAATTTCATGAATCTTGATAAAATTCAAGTATCAGGGTATTTTAATTAATATAGCTTAGGATACTTAGGCAATCAATATAGCAATGAGCATAAACATCAATATAACTAAAATATATTGTTTTATTAAATATATGGTTATTTTGATTTGGATTATTTTGCATTTCTTGTCATCATTTTTTAAAAGTTAACACATCATACATTCTTCTTGTATTTCTGGGGACAGTCTGTGAATCTTGGAGTCGTATTAGCCTTTTAATCTTGTTAGTTTCACTATTAACTCTTATGCTTGCTCACAACAGATATCATAAGTTATAGTATGACACCACAAAGGGGTGGATCTCCTCTCACTCCCCAACATTCAAAACAAGGCCTGCTTTTACTTGGCACTAACTCTTACACAAAGATCACTTTAACACTCTCTTAGTAGTTCGGTTTTGTTCCTATTACACTTTTACAGTGGATGTGCTACATAAACTTAATTATTTAAAAGAATATACAGGTTTATATTTTTAAATGTGTTTGTAAACTATAATCACTGACACTTAAAAGTTTTCACAACAAAAAGTTATTAAAGATAGAGCTTTGTGGGTCACATCGTACCCCGTGTTACTAGGCCATTGTTGAATATTTTCCTATTAAAGCACACCCTGTAGAGATTTATTGCTCATACAGAGGGAAATTTAAAAAACTGCTTTTTACAAGGAGCTAAGTGACTAATATTTAGATAATTATATATATTTTTTTAACACTTTCATCTTCCTGTGATTTGTGTAATGATCATGAGATCATAGAAAAGAGAGCTGTCTTGAAAACAAATTTGAAAACCTGTTTTTTTTTTTTTTTTTTGTAAAAACAGAAATTCAATGTGGCAATATATGACAAAAAGGTTTTAAAATCTGGTTCTCTTATTTTCTCTCATTTATTTAATGTTTCCCCTTTTTTTTTTTTTTTTAGCAGAGATGTACTATTCCCCAAGCACCAGTAATTAAAATGTAAATATCTGGTAAGAGTATCTGGAAAATTCATAAGTAAATAATGCATTTAAATGAATTGTAGATTTTTTTTCCCAAGAAAAGAGCAGTTATTAAAAAGTCGTAATAAAAACTGCTGAAATGACTCTAACCAAACTTCATCCTGCCCCAAAATTTTGTCCTCACACTGAAAATCTGTCACATGATTTCTCCACATTTGTCCACCAAAGCATGACATGACGTGCCTTTATTCTCTTCTTTTTTTTTTTCTTGTGCAACTGTTCTTGTGAACACATGACAGCTGATTCCAGCATCATATAAGGAATGTATTTTTGGGCATGCCACAATTCATACATCAAATTTCTCTTGAGCTTTGACTGAGATAAGGAGCTGCGGCTTCCTACTTCATCTTATGTAACTTTAAGTTTGAGGAGAAGGAGGCCAGCCGTGTTGATGGAGGAAGCGTAAAAACTTGGCTGTGCCAATCAGTGGTGTGACTGCTTATGTGTTCCCAGAGCTCTGTTGCTCTCTGATTACCCTCGCTCATGGTTCTATCTCTGTGCTCTGGCTACAGCTCCTCCCTGAACACAGCTACAAGTGTTCTTGCCGTTAGAGTCTGACCCGGGTCAGATAAGAACACTCCCGTCATCAGAGACTGGCCTGTTCTCTGAGGCCTGTACGCCCCAGATTTCACTTTAAGACTTTTAGGGTTTCTCTATAGCTCTGTCTTTTGCATAATTTTTGTAAGATGGGTATAGGGTATAATTCTAATATCCTGTTCCTTCCTTCAGGTTAGTTGGTTAGTTGTTGTTGGTGTGTTTGGTTGTTTTAACACCAAAAAAAAAAAAAAAAACTGTTAGAGCCTTCTCTTACAGAAAGAAAGAAAAAAAGAAAGAAGCAGAAAAAAAACGGAAAGTCTTCTTTGCCCCTGTGTAGTAGCTGTCAATCATATAATATCAGCCCAGTGCCACCCAGCTGTATGCATTTCCTGTGTCCAGTAAACGCTACCACTCAGTTCAGTTAACACACTCTTTACATGTCAGGTCTTTTTTCTGACGTTACTGTTTCTAGAAAACAAAAGAAATTAAGAATGCAATTTTACAAATACATCTCCTGCAAGTAGAGGCAAGAGTCAGTTATTCCTGTGCTTTTTTTTTGCACATGTCTCGGTGGATTTAAATAAAGATTGCCTCTTATCTCCCCCAAGCCTCTCTGTAATCTGTAAGTTTCTAACCATGCCCTGTCTCAAAACTTTCTCTATCTGTGAATTCTCTCTATCCATCTCTCCGCTCATAAAACACACTGATAGGCTTTTTATCTGGAACTGTTAGCCGCTTCCCTTGTGCGCTGAAGCTTGGAAAGGTCTTACCAGGTGCTAGTTATCTACCATTAAGTTACAGGAAACCAATGTGTAATGTGTAAATTATCGTATTGTTCACTAAGCAATGTGAATTCAATAGCTGTAAGAACACTCTGACACTGGAGTCTCCTTCCATAAATGCTAAACGGTTGTCTGGCCATAGACACATTTGCAACAATATAACAGCAAAAGCGACAATTATGACTTACAGCAGGAACTTTGGTCAGAGCCGCTTTTAAAGAAAATGAATCAACACTTCCCCACTGATGAAATTAACACCATAGTGGTGTAAAGGTGTTTAATGGATGAATATTCAGAACAGTCAAGTAGGAGTAAGGAGACTCATATACTGTTTTTGCATCTTTTGATATGGTTCAGTGCTCATACATGCATATAGTAATTGTGGGAAAATTTTTCATAGGAAGTTTTCCTTCAGGAACAGCAGCTGTAGGATAATCTGAACTTAGGTGGAAGTTCTGAGGAAAGCATGACTAAATTAAAAACAATATTTGCAAAAGGTTAGGACAAACGTGTTAAAATCAAATAAATAATTTTAAAATAGGGTTTGTTAAACTTCAAATATACAGTACTGCAATTATCCTAATTATCCTAATTCAAATGCAATTTAAAGTTAATGCAAGCCATCACAACAACAGTTTTGTGGCAGTTTTTCTTTCTTCTAAAGGCTTAATTTCATTCTTGATAAGTTTTTGATAAGCACTCAACCCTGCTCCACCGCCTCGAACAAAAAACACCCATTGAGCAGGAGCTCAGCCAGACTGGTTTGCATATGGCTCATTTGCTAAACAAATTTCTCTGTCCTCAACCCAGTTTCTCTTTATCATCAATCCATCGTCCCCTGTGTGGAACCATGTCTTTATAAAAATCTACATTCCTTGATTAAAAACTTCAGGACAAAGCTTATATTACACTTGTGTTAGTTAGAATCGGGTTGAGGGGATTTTATGAGCACATGCTGATGTTAAACAAGGATATACACCGTTTCTTTCTTTCTTTCTTTCTTTCTTTCTTTCTTTCTTTTCTTTTAACCCCATGTCATGATTTATGCCCATATTTCCTGAGGGTTTAACAGTTTTGGCACTTTTGCTCTGTCCAATGTGTCAACAAATGAGACGTTTTATTTGATTCAAGCTTGTCCCTTTTTGTGTGACATTTTATAAAATCACAAAAACAAATTTTAACTGGTGGGAAAAACAGCCTAATGCTATACATGTGAGCATGGGTACAATGCCTGTATTTTTTAAATTAGAATATTTACAAAGCTATGGTAGGACTTAGAAGGTAATGCAACCCTCATCGTGTCACTAGGCTACACATATTGTGAGATACACACATACACATGAGGAAGTAACAGACAGACTTGTTTCTGTCCCCTTTATTTCCCCTTTAACACCCCCCCCCCCACCCCCATCCCAGAACAGCAAACTGACTTGTTCCCACCCTGTCCTCACATTCTTCCACTTGACTGCCTTTGGGACATTCTGATTTGATCTATGCCTTTGCACCAGGATGCAGGTGTAACTGTCTGGTTGTGGACCCTGTTACTGGGTTAATACATAAACAGTCATTTGCATAGGCACCACAGATTTGTTTACCAACTACCAAAGAAGAGGTATTGTCAGTTTCCCCTTGCACACTGATTTTTTTCTCTCCAATCACCCCTTTCCTCCACAGACAACAACTTTGTTTTGAGCCAGGTTTAACGATTCATGTTAAAGTGGAATAGCTGTTATTTAAGTGCTTACATAACACTGGTGCATAAATTTGATTTATAATTTTCCAACACAGTGTTCTCGTGCTTGTTTTGCAGATGTTGACACTGAAGGTAAATTGATGAAAACCTTTTTTTCTTCTTCTTTTTAATCAAAAACTATGCCCAGTGTAGACTCAGCTTCCAATACCTGGCTCACCAGAATAGAACCTGATTGGTGGTCTTCTTGTTTTTTTTCTCTACACTTTAAGGTTTGACATATTATATGTTTTGAGATGCTGCCCAACAAGGTTACAAAGACTGGTTATTCTTCTCTGTACTCTTTTATGAACAACACATTTTCACCAGAAACCATAGTATTCAGTAAAAACTCAGTTATGAGTGAAAATCCTAGCTTGTCAGTTTGAAACACTCAAACTAGGACATACAATGGTCAACGTCTTGAGATCACCTTTTGATACATTGTTTGATATAAACACAAATTTGAGCTCTTAGCCTGTATCTGCATAATTCTTCCTTGCACTACTTTCACACAATGAATTATGGCCATGGTTGACTGGATGATTGCATAAATGGGGAGATTTCCAGGTGTTCCTATTAAATGGTGCATTTCAATTAATGTAACTTTTGACTCAGAAAGGGACACTGTACACTACCATTCGAATGCCTGAATTTGAGTGCACTCAACTATGAAGAGCATGTTATGATATAGATATCGATAAATGTTAACATTAGATATAGATAAATGTTAACATTTATCTATATCTGGCTATGACAGCTAGCCTTTTATATGAACAGTATAGAAGCATGTTGACAAGGTAGTGACATAAAATGTATGGATTTCTTAAATAAATTAGTACTGTACATTACTAAAAAGGTTCTCATGACTAAAATGATACTGCTCATCCTAATGTATTAGAACTGATATATTGTAGTCATATGTAGAGATAATTTTCTCCTTTAGTGCAGTTACTCTGATACACTAATGACATTAGATAATCCTATAAACAAAGATTTGGTTATATTTTATCTTGTTCTGTTAATTTTCTAAAAAAATTTAAACAAATGTTCTTCAGGTGCCAACATCTGACAAATAACAAACAGAAATTTTAACCAGAATTGTATCAATATGTTGTAAGTTTTGTTTGTGATTTGTGCTGTGTTATTATTATTATTATTATTATTATTATTATTAATTCATCTATTCATTTTCTTTTTTATAACACTATAATTTGCAATGACATCAATCCTAGCGATTAACATAGTAAAATATCTCAAAGCTCAACTTGTGTTTTACAACAAAAATCAAAAAATGATTTTATTACTTTTTCTGATTAAAAGTCTTGCCAACTCAAAGCTTTGGAAATGTGATTATTAGATTGTAGTTTCATATATATTCAAAATCCATAGCTAAAAACAAAATCATATTTACATTGCAGTTGTTACAAAGAACAGTCTAAACCATCACAAGGAAATTAAACGTCTGAAAAGAACATATTGTGCTGATGTGGGATTTTCCTAACTGTCTCTTTTGTTTGAAAAAGCCTGTGCGTGTGTAGCGGTGTCATCAAGAATTTGTTTGTCAAAGCAGCTGAAGCTGGATTGATGGGAGTGATGGGAGTGTCTGCAAATCTCTCTCTTACTGTTTTCTAACAGTGGGACTAAAGCCCTTGTGCTAACACTTCTGTTTTACCCAGATCTCTCAAAGCACTAAAGCCCATGTGATTCTTATCTTTTAGTTTATGCTGTCAGTTTACGAAAATATCCAACATATGTAAATCTTTTACATGAGTCACCCTCCTGGAAGTCAAACACTCTTGGGTTGTGAGTATGTGTGTGTGTGTGGTGTCTGTGGTGTGTATGTGTGTGTATGTGTGTGTGTGTGTACTAGTTTATTTCAAGAGAAATATAATGGAATTTATGTTAAAGCTATTTTTCCCCCTTTTTTCACCAGACTGTGAAGTCCATTCATCCAGTCTCTTGAAGTTTACAAACCTGCTCGACAAGTGATTTGCATGTCAGAGTTCCAGGGACACATTCATATGACACTAAAGCGCACAGAGATTTCACACTGCCTCTGGCAAAAAAAGTTCACCAACGACTGCAAAGCCAACGGGATCTGAGCATCCGGATCCTCTACAGGGCGGACACACGAAAACAAACACACTCAGCTCAACCTATCCAGACCGTTTTTTTTTTTTTTTTTTGTCCTTTAGAGACAGAGAAAGCTTTTACATATATGACATACTGCTTTTGATTTAGCAAATCACTCCAAGGTTACACATTTACTTATGTTTTCATTTGATTGACTTGAGACTGATTTGATTTAAAAAAGATTAAAGCAAACTTTATTCACATACTTACGTCATTTTCAACACAATGCGTGAACATGACATTTTATAAATATTACCCGTTTGGATACATTTACAACTCACTTAAATATTATTTATATAAAATATCAAAGGTTGTGCTCTTATCAGAGTATATTATATTAATGGAAATTATTCAAACCACATTTAAAATGCTTACAAGGGCCCCAGGTAGAGGACCTTGTATAATAAAATACATTGCTTTGCATTATCTTTTCAAGTTAGGGGTGGGGGACTTTAACCAATGGCCTTACTTAAGTGTTGAAAAAAGCAACATGGCAAGCAAATAATTACTTCAGTTGATATTGATATTGGAGAGGTGGTTCATTAACATTTTGTACTTGCAGTCTGTGAAGATGTAATTAGTGACTCATATCTCTGTTGTTCCCTTCAGACTGAATTTCTTGCAGTCCTGGCCTTCATGCCAGCAATTGTCCACCTTCATAATGGGGTCACTTCAGGCCATGCTGGCTCTCGTGGTGTCTGCGGAGGTCCACTTTCCTCTGGAAGCCCTTCGAACAGATTTCGCAGCCGAAAGGTTTGAAGCCGGTGTGTTTGCGACTGTGTGTGATGAGATTGGAGCTTTGGCTGAACGCCTTGCCACAAACCTGACACTTGTGTGGTTTCTCACCTGTTTAAGTCGTTGAAAAACAAAAAAATTATTGATCAGTTTTTTTTTCGTAAGAAAACCTTAAAAAACATACATGCACAAAATGTTGCATTACTGTTCTCCAGAGCTTTTCTGTCTGAAGAAATAACCAGAAAATTCTTGAAACTCCTCCAAACACGACTTGAATTAAAATCTTTGTTTAAAATCAACACCAAAAAAAGATTTGCGTGCAATCCAGATTTTCACAGGTTCACTGGAAGCAATATAGCCTGCCACGAAAGAGGAAGCTTTCACAGAGACCTGAGCAAAGCAGGATAATCAGATATGCAAACGAGGCCTACATTTGCTTAGCTTCTTTTCTTGATTTATCTGTTGAAATATTACTCTTGGAAACATGCTCCTGGGAAACAACGTGGCTTTGAAACATCAAAGCTGTCCAGGATTGATTTCCATCGCGCTCTCTCACTTTGCTTACCTGTGTGGATGTAGGTGTGTTTCTTCATGTCGGATTTCTGATGGAACCTCTTGCCACAGTACTGGCAGGGGTAGGGCCGAGTGTCTGAGTGGATCAGCAAGTGTGTGGACAGGGTTGAGGAACGCTTAAACGTCTTCCCGCACATTTTGCACTCGAAGCTTCTTTCCTTTTTTTAAACAAAAACCACATATATAAAAAAATTTAACCAGATTTTCTTGTATAATAAATAACACTCCATTTTATATAGACTCAAACATAATTTGTTGGCATGTGCTTTTGAGACCCAAACTATTATATGCCTTATGCTTTGTCTTTACAATTAATTATAATAACAAGTATTATTTGGTCATTTGAATAGATTCAAGTGGACAAAGTATTTTAAATTTTTGCTCATTTTGCTATTTTCATTATTATGAGTGAAACCATCTGTGATGTCATGTGTAGCATGGACCCTACCATTTGTACACCCCTCTTTTTTGGTTTGGGACCAATTATGCCCCCAACTAGACATAAAAATATATCGCTAAATTATTAAATAGCAAACAGGAATAAACTCCTTGTCCTGCTTACTAACTTAGAATCTGACCCAAAATGCATTAAAAATCTCGCAGCATATAATTCATTAAATCAATAATTTACGAGTTAAAAAAAAAACTATTTTCCTTATTAGATTGTTTTATATATGTTTTATTATATCAAAGATGATCAAATTTATCTCTAAATATTTTATTTACTCAATTTCATATTAAACTTACTTTATTCTATGGCCCAGTATTATTTCTACAAAGACGATAAATTAGCTATTAGTCAATCGAAAATAATAACCTCAATAACGGTTGAGTAAATATGTCTAAAAATATGGAAATGAGGTTTATAAGCCCACAGTGAGAAACATAACATTTTCTTTATTTAAAAAACATCTTTGCTAAGATGAAATCTGTGAACTCATGTCATAATCCCATATATCATAAAACAAATGATGCACTTGGATTTTTAAAAGGAATGTGCTATTGGTTCAGTTTACTTAACCACTTGACTTTTTATGACACCATTTGTGCAGATAATAATATCCTTTTTTCAGTCCGATATTTATGCATTCTTTTAAAATCAGAACGATTAATTTGAACACAGGTGGCCGTTCTTACTGTGCATTTAACTACTATTTGTTATCCTGAGTACATTCAAATTCACATAAAACAACCCTTGTGTTGTTACCTGAGAGTGAATGTTCATGTGTTGCTCTAAGCTGATGGCATGACCGAAGGTTTTTCTACAGATGCTGCAACCAAAAGGTCGTGTTCCACTGTGAGAACGTCTCACGTGGACCTCCAGACCATGAGGAGTTGAGAAGTCCTGGATAATACCAGATAAATAGAAATGTCTTTAATATTCAAAGAGATGGTTCTAGTATAACATCACATATAACCATATTGATTTGCTTCACCAGCTATAATTAGAATTTCAAAAGAACATGAAAGATAACCACCTTATCACAGGTGATGCAGTGATAGGTATCAGAGGTAGGTGAATAGTGTGTGCTGCAATCCAGTGGCTGCTGATCTTCCTGGCTTTGCTTAAATTCAGACCCGTATAGGTTGGATGCATGCTGTAGGATGGACGAACGGAAGCCTAGCTGCCTGAAGTCAAATGGAGAAGACAGGGTTTCCCAGGCATAGGATGGCTTATAGAAGGGAGGGAATTCTGCCATCTGAGGCTCTGAGGACAAAAAAAAAGAAGTCTGTGTTTGGTGACACCTCTGATTGTTTATCCAAGGCGGGTACCCGCATGACCTGAATGCAACATAAACACTTTTTTTAACGAGCCTATCTAAAAAACGGACCAAAGCATGCTCTTTGATCAAAAACGAGATATGGAGATGTCAACAGTCGGCCCTCCTGCGTAGACATGCCAAGTGAGTTCTGGCACTTACCAGAAATGTAATAAGGCTGGCCAGCTGTGGCGGACTGCTCAGGGCGTAATGGGATGGGACACTCTGGTTTGTTTTCATGCTTCACATAAGAATAGGGTTCTGTGTGAACAGATTCTGTCACAGACTCCAATGGCATCTTCTTGGGTGAGTCTTGCTCCATTGGTTCTGATGGAGCAGGCACCGTGACTGAAAAAAGAAATGCAGTGTTGAAATAAAAAATAATATAATGTTTGTGACTGTGCAGTGTTTTTAGCTTTCTTGTAAGATAAAGTATGTGACCATTTTAAACAGATTAAAATTACAACTGAACGTGTTTATTTAAAAAAAAAAATGGATTATTTATAACAGTCACTTTATTTTGTCTGGCTTGAGGTTTAGACAAGTGTGTGCATCTGGAGGTTTTGCTTGAAGCATCATGATTGCATATTTCTTCCTCCATCACTCCTGATGATTTAAACTGGATTGGTTCATACAGGTAAAACCCCAATTTGGACTGGATCAGTTAAGTTAACTTTCGATCAGACATAATACCAAAAGTATTGGTTTTATTCCCAATGGAACATTTTGTACTTTAAATATATATTGATGAATATATATTACAAAATTATTTAATGTCCTAAATAGGCTTAGGAATAAAGTTTACCAGTAAGATATATACATACTTAAACTACTAAAGTGTGTACTACTCTTAGTAATGCTAATCTAGCTCATGGTTTATGCATGACCGTTTTTAAATAATTAAAGGCTAATTAAAGGTGCCACCAAATTCACTTTCCCAGGTACAATATATACTGTATATACTGTACTGTCACTTATTCATTAACATTACAAGAAAATGTATGAAATAATGGAGCTTCAGGTGAGTCTAAAGGCTCGCTTGAATGCGCATTGCTTCTTAATTCTTGACTATAACTGAAGCCTTTTAAAGAATGGCTTGACAAATACTAACTTTGATTAACGACATCCACCAATTGCTTTGCTCTCTGTTATTTACGTAATATCGACTGTTCCGTTAAAACAAATGCGCGCAGTCACCCCAGCGATCGCAGCAGAGTTTAAACAATGACTCAAAAATTAAGACATAACAAAACACTTTAACTGTTTTTACTGTAGATAATTAAGTAAATGCAAGTAAATGATTGTTTTGTAAGAGTTTTATTCGTTTTGTGCCGTTGTGGTGCGCTAAAGCTCCCCATGTGCACAGAACACCGCGGATCAGACAATCCTGATGAGAAGTTTAAAATGTCATCATAACTAAAATGAAGTCCTACATTTATTAAGACCATCCACATACCTGCGTCGGCATCTTTGTGACTTAGATCCGCGTCCACGAAGCGGTGCGCATGATAAGAGGAGGATTTTTTGCTTTTCACCAAAAATGAGCGAGGCATCGTGGAGCTGTGAAAAAAATAAAAAAATAAAAATAAGGCATTAATATAAAATGTTTTTTTTTGTGTGTTTAATGCATTTTGATTTCCTCTGTGTTTTTATTAGCCTAATTTGCGGGAACAAACTAAATCGACAGGCTCATCCAAGGATTTGCATAGACTAGCCTGTAAAAGCTGCGTATGGAACAAAAACAGTAAAGATGTATTAGAAATCACGGACGTCCAGATAATTCATACATTTTATTATATTAGATTTATACATAATTGTTTTGATAAATATATGAAATTTGTGGAGTAATTGTGAAGAAAGAAATGACATCAAGCTAAAACTTTATTAGGCTATATTTTGTTCTACATTAGACATTGATTCTGTTTGAATAAATTGAGCTGTGTAATGCACCTTTAATGTTGTATTTTACAAACATTTCCTTACTGGAAGCACATAAACACACCGCACGCCCGAATAAATGCTGAAGAAGCAGTGTGCTTTTTGGGTCCTCATCTTTCATCTAGTTCATAAATTGTTAATAATTTAACGTTGATCGAATGCTCCCTAAAACTGAACAGTTTAAAGCAATTTAGCCACATAATAATTTCGTTTTTTTTTTTTATAAAGAAATTCACAAAAGTGACAAGTCTTTGGTGAAAATAAACTGTCCTTACCTTTAACTTTTCCCTTGCTTCTCTTTCTTACTTGCTTTCCTCACCAGAGGTGTCAGTGTACTCCAGTCATAAACCCTGTGCGTGTGTGCGTGCGTGTGTTTGTGTCTACGTCTCACTGATTTTCAATCCGATAATGTTTTTGCGCTGAATCTGACCGCGCTGCTTTCAGCCAGTCAGCGCACGACTCATTTGCCTGAGCGAGACATGATGTGGCTTATCCCAAATAATTTCTAACTTTTACTATTTTTTAGGCGTAAAAACAACGCCCAAAATTAAAGTTTTTAATAAGGTAACGTTTACCCCCCCCCCCCACACTTTCTTTAAGAATATTAAATTCTCTCTGTAGAAAAAAAACAATCTTATTCTGAATATATTCAGGCTATAACTATAAATATAACTCATACCATCAACAAATTAATATTACACGTTTACCAAAAACAAAACAAAACAAAACAAAACACAAAAACACAAAAAATAAGAATTTTCTTTTTGGGTGTATTAATTAATTGGGTGTATTGATTTGTTGATTGGTTGCATCCTATGCTCTATAAATTGTGTGACTCTACTTATTTGGATATCTATTATCCATAGATTATATGGATATATAAATGTGACAGTTCTTTGCTTAAGATTCATAAAAAAAAAAAAAACTCACGTGACTGGACCACCTGAACGCACCTCTTAAACATACACACCAAACCAGAAGTGCTGGAGTGCGCCTTGTTTAACCTTGCTTTTATTTGCTTTGGCTACAGTTAGAGTGAGGTTTAATCAAGTCGGTCTTAAAACAGAAGTAATTCTCTGGTAACTATTTGATTTGTGTTTACAGAGTGCAAAAACGGCAGCGACAAATTAGCTTTGAAGTAAATCTGTAAACTAGTTTTTGACTTGCTGGGAACATTTCAGTAAAGGTGAATAAAGATGTTCGTTCCGTAAAAAAAAAAATCCTACACTTCCACTGCAAATACTGCACTGAATAGAAGCCTAATACAGGGTTAGTTTCAAATGTTTATAAATTATATATTTTTTGAACAGACACTGTTAACTTACACAGTTATGCTTTTAAAATTCCTAATAAATAAATTATCATACTTTTCGTTTTAAACATATAAGATAATCACCACGTCCATCTTCATATGTCATTATGGCTGATACACGCTGACTCAAAATAAATAACAGTAACTGTTTTAACGTTGCGTTGAATTATGTATTGAAAAATAAACGATTTCTGGCGACACCTTGTGGACTGAATTTTGTATTGCAACGAAAATTTTTGGAAATTTGGAATTTTGGAAATTGCTTTTTTTCACTGATTTTTTCCTTTGGAAACACCAGCAATACTAAGCTCCATGTCATTGGACTGTGAGAGGAAACCGATGTACTAGAAGGAAACCCTCCAAGCATGGGGAAAAAATGCAAACTCCCCAAGGTGGGACTTGATCCCTGGATGCACGAACACATAGGTTAACCCACGAAACACTATGTGAAAGCAGCTAGTGCAGTGCCCACAGTCATGCAGATACAAGTCAAGATGCTTTAGTAAATGTTTACATCAAACATCAGAACATGGAAAAATGTACCTTCTGTAATTCTGATGTGGTTTTAATATGAACAGTATTCAGTATTAATTAATTAACTGTATAACTGCTTCTTTTCTGGATTCAAATAGAATATTTAAGTTTACACAAAACGTTGCAGAAATCTAAAATCATCCATTGAGCAGCAGTCCTGTGATGACAAATGTCATGTGGATTATGTCAGAAGAGAATGGCCAGACAGGTTTGAGCTGATGGAAAGGTTATTTAAACTCCAATGACCAATTTTATCATCATGGAAAGCAGGATAAAAGCATCTAAGAATGAACATAATGTCAAAATAAATTACACAGATTGATCTAAATTGGACAGTTCATGAGAAAACTAATGGCTCAGCTCATTGCCTCATGAGTATTGGATTGTGTCATGTTGCTGTTGTCTTTTTTGTTGCTTTTTTGTCTTTTTGTTGCTCATTTGCACATTTGCATGTGCATTTTATGTTGTCTTTTGTATAGTACTAGATAGTAATTTTTTTGTCCCAGCATGTCAGCAAATTAGGTGTCTTGGTTAGCTATTTTTGTTAATTTATGTTCTTAATTTTGGTTGTATGTATTTAGCACATTGGTCCTAAAGAAACGTTGCTTTGTTTCATTGTGTACTGAACTTTATACGGTTGAAATAACAGCCTACTTGACAATGAAAGCCTACTTGACTTAACTTGAGTTTAGGATTTAACAAGGAGCAAGCACTGACAATCACCTTAAATGTTATATGAAACAAAAAAATAAACTTTCAAAAATTATTTTATTTCACTTTTTAGTATTAATCTTTTAAAATATGCTATATTATTACTGTATCCTAGTACCCGGGTAAATTATATGAACCACTAAAAAAAAGGAAAACAGGGCCACCTGCAGTAAATAGTCGATGTAGTATCAGCACTGACCCACAAGAGGGCAGTACACACCTATAAAATACATTGTATAACCAAAAAAAAAAAAAAGTAAGAAATTCCATTTTTCTTCCAGATTTTCTTTTTGTATTAAACAGAAGTTTTAGGTCCTGTTGGTAACACCAAATTTTTTTTTAATTTGAACTTTTTTCAGGATTTTTAAGACATGCACACTTGCTGTAGGTTACATTTTTAATTTTCTTAATGGAATCTTAATGGTTAGCACTGTCACCTTACACCTCCAGGGTCTGGGTTTGACTCCTGCCTTGGTCTGCATGGAGTTTGCATGTTCTCCCCATGCTTGGTGGGTTTTCTCCAGATACTCTGGTTTCCACCCACAGTCAAAAGATAAGCAGATTAGACTAACTGGCGTTCCCAAATTGCCCTTAGTGTGTGATTGAGCATGGTAAGGATGTGTATGTGTGTGCCCTGCGATAGGTTGGCACCGCCTTCAGGGTGTACTCCGCGTCATGCCCTGAGTATCCTCAGATAGAGTCCAGGCCCCCGGCTTTATCCCATATACTGAATGAATTGGTATAGACAATAAGTAAGTGAGTAATAGTTTACAGAGTAAAAGAATATTTAAAGAGAGTACAAACATTATTGAATATCATATCAGTTTCGATTTTGTGAATGCACCAGCCATATGGAAGAAATGCATTGACTCCAAAAGTGTTAAATAATACAACATGTAAACTGTATGAGTAGACTATATTATAGAATTTACTAAATAATTCACTAAGATAAAACCATTTACGGAATAAAATATATTACAATAGTTAAAAATTGAAAGGTAACTCTAGAATACTATATTAAAAGTACTTTTGCTCATAATACCGGGATATTTGGGCAACAAACTCTAATTTATACTAATTAATCGCGCATGCGTACATTGCTCGAGTCACGCGTAAAAAAAAAAAAAAACCCGCATAACCGCATCGCATCCCTCCGCCCGCTGGAAAAACAACCCTGGACCCAGATGCAGAATTAGGTAGACTTTTTTGCATCAAAATGCGACTTTGTGAGGAGAATAATTTCGAATAACGTGTTTGTAAAACCACCCTGACGTTGTTTATCACGACACCACGGGGTTCTATGTGTAGATAACGTGTGATAACGCGTAGGGTCTATTTTCTCTCTCGCCAGGTGCGGAGGTGCACTGCAGTGGGATGGGCGTGAGGTGGCTAAGATGGCGGCGCCCTGTTGAGTGCAGTTGCTTTAACGGGTAAACAGGCTTTATTTATTGTTGTGTGGGAGTTTTTTACGGTTAAACAGCATGCTTTAAGGTAATACAAACATTCGATTTCTATTGCAATGTATATTTTATTTGCAGAATGTACTTAACGGGCGTTTAATTAGCTCAAAACCAGTCAACACTGCTGCTTGCTTGGGAGTGAGGCTAAATCCAAACGACGCATTATTGGATGAGTAGTGCACTACTTCGAGGTTAGGTCATACGGTATGTAGGATGCACTAGATAGGGAACAACCAGCAATTTGGATTCAGATGAAGAAATAACAGCTAGCTATTGAGGCTCATTGATTTTATATTTCTGTCTGGTTAATCGAATAGGATAATTTTTTTACCCGCCAATGCGAGCGGTTACAGCTAAATTGTCCTGTGTTTGTGTTTAAAAATAAGATGGAATGGTTATTTTTTTATTAAGATAATGTGTGTAAACTGGGCATTGTTCTCGGGAGTTGTTTACGCCCCGTTAGTGCTAGCTGCTACAGTCAGCAAGCTTCAGCTAGCAACAAAAACATGTCGTTTCCTTTGATCTAAATGCATATTTAATGCATTTACAGGACGCCTGTATTTGCAGCCTAAAATGTGCATCTCGCAAAACAACTCTAATGGTTATTAAGGAGTGACAATAAGCAGAGTTGCAATTTTTAGATCATCAGCAGTTTTACTGGATCTCTGAGATCAAGGGATCTTTTTCTCCACCTGACCATGAGATCATATTTACTGTTTGAGTAAAACTTGCATTTCATCTTAAAACCCATCCTGAGCGATTTGCATAACTAATCCTTATTGCATACACGATTATTTTTGTACAATAAATATCATAAAAAAAAATAATAATGCTGTGATTCAGTTCAGAAAACTTGAGTCCATACGGATGGCCCAGGTTCAATTTCCACCCAGTGCCCAAACCCCTGCCACTGGATTCAGTGCCGGTCCCAAGCCTGGATAAAATGGGAGGATAGCGTCAGGAATGGGTCCTGGCGTAAAACCTGTGCCAAAGGTATGCGCAGATTGGATGGTCTGCTGTGGCGATCCCTCGACAGCAGCAGCTGAAAGACTACCAACAACACTTTGGTTAATACTTTCCTATGTTACCCACAGCGCTGCTTGACAGTCTGCTAATAGCTCTACAGTATTTCTACCTAAAGTGAGTGGTGCAGCATCATTTTAGTTCATCCAGCTCTTAGATCTGCTCATTTTGAAATGCTAACAGTGCTTAAGTCAATGCGCACCCTACTCTCGTCCTCTCGCAGCTGAGATGAAGGTCTGCCACAACTCCAAGTCCAGCCAAGAAAATCTTTCCACATGAACACAGTTGAACACGGTTTCTGGTCTTTCTATTACTGGAAGCCATAACGTTTCCTTTTTTTTATGCATTTGTTTTTTTACTGCGTCTGATGCACAGTCCAGTTCGCCAGGACTACTTTGTGATCATCCGGGTCTGTCTGGCGCTATAACGTCTTGGCACCTTAAGACTTCTGAATGGAAACTCACGGTCATTAAAATGTGCGTCTGCAAACTAACTTTAAGTGACCCAAGAGCTTAAGTAGGCGAATTTTAGATGTTCTGGATGTTGAATGCATTTAGGAATGTAGAGGAATGCAAAAAAACATGTGGTTCCACTATTTTGTTGATGCTTTGTTAGCAAAAGTCTCAGCGGAACAAATTGTGCATGATCAGAATGTCTTCAGCGCTTGAGAGTTGTGAGAATTTCCCCTAGATGTTGTACAGATATGAACATTTCTAACAATTAAATTTTCTCCATTTTCTTCAAAAGATTAAATTCTGCTAAAAAATTTAAGCTCTTTACAAGCTCCTGCTTTGTGTTTTGCACTTTAACTTCAAGAGAAGTTGTGTCCAGCATTTAGACATAAATCTGTCTCACCGTTCCCACCCTGAAATACTTCTATTTAACTTTTACTTCTCTCATACAACAATTCTTAAACAACTACGTCCTATTAATTATTAATAGACTATGCACTGTATTTTATCCATTTATAGTTACATTTAATGTTGTGTAAGATCTACAGGACAAGTTACTTCCTGTTATCACTTGTTAAACAGTTGTTCTCTCAACAGTCACACTTTTTTTTTCTCTCTCTCTTGATGTCAGTAAGACAAAAAGGGGTGTTTGTGGTTTTTTAGTAGCGAAACATAGACCATACTCTTGTGCCTTAAAGACTTAAAGCCACTAAGAAAAACCTAAAGAAATGTTCTTACTTTTGATTGTATAGCCCTAACACTGGAGACTCCTTCCATGAATGGAATTTGTTGCTATTGCTATGGAAACAACACTGTACTAGAACAAGGGCATTTATATAAACCTGTGATTGGGCATACAGTTAGAGCTACTGTTAAAAATCCTCACCAGCGAAAGGGAGGTATAATATTAGCTACACCTGATTCTCCTTTCTAAGGTGTCTCTGGTACATGTTGTACTTGTATAATTCTATCTATCTATCTATCTATCTATCTATCTATCTATATTTCAATAAAACCATTTTTTTGTACATTCTCATAAGCAAGCCTAAATATTGTAATCAGTCAGGCGTTTCATGTAAAAACATGCTCCTTCTATTTTTTTGCCTCCTCAAATCTTAAGATAATTATTGAACAGCAACCTTGTCTTGTTCTTATGACTCAAGTATTCGGATTTTATGTATCTGGTGTCATGTTTATGAAATACAGTAAAACAGTAAATGTGTCTGTGTGTGCAGTGGTGCCTGGAGACTGCGTCGGTGGGCAGCCCGGGGACCCTAACTGCAGGCAGAGAGAGTGAAAGCCCCTCCCCCTCCATCTGGTCACACCGCCATCAGCACCACCACCATGGCCAGAGAACAGCTCAACGTGGGCGACCTGCTCCCTCTGCTGGAGACCTCTGATCTCCAGCAGCTTGAGGAAATTAAAGGTCTCATTAACGAGCACCTCAGTACAGGTACTGCACCAGGGTGGAGCCTGTTTTTTTTTTTTTTTTAAACAAATCTTTTTTTTTTGAAAATTGCACTGATGTGAATCAGTCCATTCAGTTTCAATTAGTGATCAGATCAGTTCAGTTTATAACTCACATTCTTCATTATATATTCTCACCGGTCGCTTTGTTAGGTACTAAGCTGCTTGTTAATGCAAATATCTAATCAGCCAATTACATGGCAGCAACTCAATTTATTTAGGCATATGGACATTGTAAAGACAATTAGCTAAAATGCAAACCGAGCATCAGAATGGGGAAGAAAGGTAATTTAAGTCACTTTGAACGTGGCATGGTTGTTTTTGTGCCAGATTGGCCGGTGCGAGTGTTTCCAAAACTGCTCATCTCCTGGGATTTTTGCATGCAACCATTTCTAGAGAATGTTCTAAAAATGAGAAAATATCTTGCGAGCAGTTCTCTGAGCAAAAAGGTTGGCAGAAAGGCAACAGTAACCCAATTAGCATATTGTGTCTTCAGAGAAGCTCTTCGGCATACCTCCATTGTAACAACACATCAAAACATTTTTAAGGAATGTTTCCAGCACCTTGAAGAATTCATGCCAGGGAAAGCATTACTTGCAAGGTGTACCTATTGAAGTGGCCATTAAGTGCAGATTGTTTATTGCTTTTTTCTTTTTTTTGTACATGAATAAATTTTTTTGGGATTAACATTTCTAGTCTGGTTTTCAGAGCGAGGGTCCATGCTCCTGAACGGTTTGGTGGATTATTTCCTGGAGACCAACTCAAGTCCAGCACTAAACATTCTGTGTTCAGTCAGGGAGCCGCATGACAAGGTGAATCCCATATCTCACATGAGGGGGAAAGTACACATAAAACATGCTTATATGAAGTGCCTGCTTGCACATTTGTTCACTACATGTTGTCACTTGGCACCTCTGCTTCTTGCTGGGTCACGTTTCTGTGATCTTTTATCTTACTGTCGAATGCAAAGTGAAGAGGCACTGAGTTCCTGGTGGAAGTGAGGCTAAGCTCAATTGGGAAACGAGACACTTTTCAAGTCAAAATACAGACTGTCGGGCTTTCGAGTGGCGCAGTGGTAAAGTGCTTGCTCTGTTATCTGGAGATCGTTAGTTCGATTCCCAGGTGATGGTGTAACCTCTCGCAGCTGGAGGTCTAGAGAGAGCTGATTGGCCGAGCTCTCTCAGAGGGGACGGGTACTTCGTACTCCCACAATATTCACGGCTCTACAGCCAATTAGGGTTGTCTGTGAGTTCCTGCAATTGAAAGGAGCAGATAGCACTGTCCTTCCGAGTGTGTTACGCCGCCCCCAACAGTGCGTTCGAAAAGATGCGGTCAGCTGGCGTCACATGGTTCGGAGAAAATCGTAAAAAAAAAACCCAAAAAAGCTTCGTTCTAAAAGTTAACACAACATTTCAATACACTTCTAACAAATTGTATTTATCCCAAGTGATGTGTGAGAAAGGAGAAAAAAAACAGGGAGGTTTCATTATTCCTTTCTTATGAAAATAATACATTAATCTAATATAATATAATGCGGCATAAAAATTTTCAGTCTTTTATTTTAGTGAAATAAATCTGAGCTTTTCTTATTGTAGGTAAAGCATAACATCTTTAATCAGGGTTGAGCAATGTGGTGGATTTATTTATTTATTTATTTATTTGTTTGTTTGTTTGTCCCAGTCAAGGAAAATCAGCCAACGTGCTAAGTGGACCACAGCCTCAAGCACTGTACTCTGACCTTCAGACAGCTCCATTTTATCACTACCAAAACCAAAAATAGCTAATATTGGGTCTGGGTCCAACAGTTTCCCCAACACCTGACAATAACTGAAATCCAATAATTACTGATGTTCCAAAACATATGACCTAGTCATGCTGAAGTTTTACCACACCTGTCACATTGTGGATCCACTGAGGGGAAACATCTTAGAGAGCTTAAGTTTAAATAGGTGAAGTCTATGTCAGATCTTTAATTGTATTAGACCATGCCCAATGCACAATAAAACCGAATGAACCCTTTCTTGTGCTTCATCCCATTGCTTTTCTGCAATATCTATTGCAAGGGCTTCTTTCAGTGCCACTCTTACATGCTCTAAATAAAACATTAGAAGAAACATTCTAGCTTTGATCATTTATTGTATATAAATAAATAAATTGCATGATGTGAGGGTTTGCAAATATATTAAAAAAATGTGAATTAGGTAGATCAAATATTGGTTGTAGCTTCTGAAATGATGGAAAACAATTATTAATATATAAGTTTTGGAAAGAGCTTACACCTTTATCAGACCAAGTCTAACGGTTTTCCCAACATCTTGAGTCAGTTCGGGAAGAGCGACATATATGATTAGTGCCTAAGGGGCTTAAATATGTCTGCCACTTAAAATGCCTTTGTATCTGTTTTCAAATTTTAAATTAATTGGAAACCACTAGATTGCTCAGTTGAGTTTGAAGGGGGGGCAGACAAAGCCAAATAAATTAATTCTGGCCAAAAGGAAGATGAACATGATTTATTTTCCATATTACACCATTCTATTGACCTTTCCTTTATTCCAAATAAAAGTGCGCTTATGTCACATGCCCAATAGTATAGCTGAAAATGAGGTGGAGTAAACGTCTGCTTTCACATAATTGCCTAATGCAAAGTGAAGAGTCACTGAGTTCCTGGGGATGTATTTTAGCCTGGTCACATGAACAGATGGGATGCTAAGCTCAAACGGGAAAGGAGACACTTTCCAAGTCAAAAGACAGACTGTCACATCCGTAAGCCTCATTCTAAAAGTTAGCATGCACTTAGCAGGCATTGTGTTGAGTTTCATTGTTCTTTTTTGTCGCACACATTTCTTGTTTTTGACTTGAGATACACAAGATCACATTGCTCATTTTCAGCAAGCAGACATTTTTCAGTCAGCCCTACTGTGTATGTTTTGTTGCTTTCCTCTCTATAGTTAGTTTATCAGCTTATTAACATTCCCTTTTAGGTTTGTGTTATTGTTTAAGAGTGTACAAATCCTTAAATAATGGTCTCTTCAACAGCATCTTTTTGATAAGATGAACGAGTGCATGGCCAAGCCGGTATGTCGTCTGCCTACACTCAACCTCCTGGGCCATGTGGTGCGCAAACAGCCGTCCTGGATTCACAAGATCGCCCGCTATCCTCTTCTGCTCTCGCTGCTTAAGTGTCTCAAGGTGGGCAATAGAAGTGTTTTTTTTTGTTTGTTTGTTTGTTTTTCCTCACCGAATACATTGTACAATATATTTCTAGTTACGTAATCAGCAGACACTCCCTATTTCGAATTTGGTGCATTAATTTAAATAGTACAATAATAAAATAAATGTCTTGATTACTTTAGATATTAAATTAGTTAGATGAATTTAAGTTGAATATTAGTGTTTATCTTTAACCTTTATGGAATTTATGTGGAAGCTCGCTATACCTCTGTTGATTGTGGGCTTAATGGTTTATTGTTGTTTCCTCTTGGCATCAGACGGACACAGACGTTGTGGTTCTCATAACTGGAGTTCTGGTGCTTGTGACGCTGTTACCCATGATCCCTCAGGCAGGGAAGCAACATCTGTATGAGTTTTTTGATGTTTTTGGACGTCTGGCTGCCTGGAACTTAAGGAACCCAGGTGAGAGATGCAAAGACAGAAACATGGAGACAGAGAAATTAAGATGAAAAGAGACAGACACAGAAATACGCAAAGTGATAGAGTGAGAGAGAGACAGACTCAGAAATACAAAGAGAGACAAGATGGAGAAAGACACATACTGTACACAGAGAAGTGAGAGACTGACAGAATGAGAGAGGGAGTGACAGACAAACAGATGGACACCGGGGTGTTTGGATTAAATTCACACCAGCTTTAGTAGCTATTAATGACATTAGCTTCTGTGAGAAGGCATAAATCCGTTATTTTTTAAAAATCGTTTATAGTTAAAATTGAAGCTGCACATGTCAAAGGAAGGCTTCCAGGCTTGGAAGATATATTTACACTAAACAGAAGCAGCAGTCTAGAAACCAAAATATGTACAATTTGTACAAAAGGTTACAAAGATGCCGCAGCGCAAACTGTCTTGTGTTTGCCGGGTCATACAGGCCACGTTTCGGAGGTGTTCCTGATCCATCTCCATGCCAGCGTCTACTCGCTCTTCCACCGGCTGTACGGCATGTACCCCTGCAACTTCATCTCCTACCTGCGCTCTCATTACAGCATGAAGGAGAACATGGATACGTTCGAGGAGGTGGTTAAGGTACAGCCTTAAATCAAAGCATTCTGATGTTTGATACAGTTACACCTAAAGCGATCAAGGGTGTGGGACTGGCTCTGTCATATGCTGCATTTTTGACCTTTTGACCTTTTTACATCTTGACATAGTGCCTTAAAATATATTACATGTTTTCTATAGCCGATGCTGGAACACGTCCGCATACACCCTGAATTAGTGACTGGAACTAAGGACCATGAGCTGGACCCTACCAGGTGCGGAGCTGACGTTATTTCACTTGTATAACAGACAATCGCTCTCTCCTTGCTTTTCTTTTAATTACTCCTTTGATTCCTTTGTTTTCTTGTTGTCATATCCTCCCCTATTTCCTTGCTTTATTTCTGTCGCTGAATTATTCTATTTTCCTTTTCTCATTTGCTTACATTTCTTTTTTTTTTTTTTTTTTTCTTACATTCCTTTGTTTATCATCTATTTACATTTGCTTCTCTTGTCATTTTATAAATTCACATCTTATTTGGCTCTTCGTGCCTCCCTCCCATTTCTCTTCTTCTTTTTCTTTTGCAATTTCCTTCCTTCTCTTCCTTACTTGACATTTTATAAATTTGCTCCTTTTGTCATTTCCTACCTTTCTTCCTTTCTTCTTTCCGGCCATTTACTTACTTTGCTCCTTTCTTGCTCACTTTACCGGTCCTCTTCTTTCTTTCTTTTTCTTTCCTTGTCCTTTTTTTTATTTGTTTCCTCATTACACTTCCACTCATTTATTCTTTGCCTTACTTTATCTACAGATGGAAGAGGTTTGAGATCCATGACATCGTGATTGAATGTGCCAAAGTGTCTCTGGACCCTCGTGAAGCGTCCTGTGAAGAGGGCTATGCCACCCTGCCTGAGCACTTCTGTGCCAACCTGCACATGCGTGCCCCTGATTGCACTGCCAGTCCCTACACTGACCTGCACAGTAGCTATGGTACACTCATATTTAATGCTTTTTTTAAATCTCCCAATGTCTTTGTCTTTTTGTGCTATGATAGTTATTTGTCTTGTTTTGCTTTGTTTAATTTTTGTTAAGAATAAAACAGGTTTGTGTCATTTTTATTTATCTGTTCCTGTAGGAAGCTCATCCTCCAATCATTTTTCCACACCACGACAGTCTGTCCTTCCTCCTTTGCCCCTGTCCTCTCTCTCAGGGACACAGCTGGCTCATCGCAGTCCGCCCAGCACCCATCGGCCGGTATGAATCTTTCACACCTTGTTAAAAATGCAGCCTCTCTGGTGGCCTGTGCTGGGCTGTACAGTTCTATCCCTCTGTATACACAGTGTTTTTGCAGATTCCTGCTGGACTAGCTCTGTGTAGCTCTCTGTGGCTGTAGGGGAGAATTCAGGCTGTTGTCTCTATGTGCCTCCCACCTCTTGTTGTTTTGCTATGGATGAATTGGCTTTGTCAGTCTGTTTGTAAATCACCTCAAGCTCACCCAGCCTCTGCAGAAGGAACCTGAATCATCTCGTTGTTCTTCAGCAGTCAGGCTGAGGCAGGGGGTTAACGGGGCTGAAGGATAGGACCAGAGAGAAGAGGCGTTAAGTCATTGGGGTCGTTGTGTTGTGCTTTAAAAACGGAAACACTGCGAGTTGACGCAGGAACTGTTGCTTTGGCAACACGGCTAATGCTGGCACTAGTTTTCTTGCCGGGATTATATTCTGCTTAACCCCTCACCCACTGTACCCAAGGGAGAAAACAAACCAGCAGGGTTCAGATTTGATCAGATCAGCCTGATGAGACCCTAACAAATCTGCAAGCTGTTGTTTCTAGTGTAAACTACAAAAACAGGAAGATTGCGTTTTTTGGTAAATCTTTGATGCAGAAAACAGGATCTCTTCATTAGCTCAGGGTTAAAACTAATGCTGTGTAATTTTATTGCCGATTATTGAAGCCACACTTCCTTTTGAACACAGAGGACATGTCTCCTTGGTGGGACTGACAGGCACAGCTGACTCAAGATTTTGAAATGAGTCAAAATACCAAGAAGTAGAGAGTGAGCACCATGGCATGATTCGTTGCATGATGGGATTTTTTTGCATTATGGGGTTATGAAATATTACATCATGTATAGTGAACTTCCTGTGCCTTTAGTGTAATAATAATTCGCATCGCTGACTGCTTCTTTAGTTTGTCCTCAGGTTTTAATATAAAGAGAGACAGTCATGTAAACCGAGATACAATTGTTGTTTAACTAGGTGCAGATTAATTGCCTTCACGTGATCTTCTTATAAATAAGAAATATTTGATAATTGTAGCTTATTTTTAGTTACATCAAAGTGACTGTGTTGTTTCTCTGTGATCTTCAGAGCTCCACATGTGAATTCAACTTTATCTATGGCGCTAAGGACGTCCTCTGGAGTCCCTCTTCCCTCTGTGGGATGGCCACGCCACCTTCATCAAGAGGAATGTCGCCGAACCCCGAGCTATCCCAGAGTGCCTTTCACTTATCTGGTCGCTTTTATAGCACACCGGGTAGGTCTACATGCTGCTTATATTTCACAACTGCATTAAAAAGTGCTCAAGTATAAACCAGTGAAGTTTTAACCTTTAAGGTTTACCGAAAAGTTGTCATTTGTAGTTTTGTGGGCCCTGTGCAGATAAGCCTGAAATAGAAAGACAAGCACTTGTGAAATGTATTGCATGCTGATATGGTGAATCACATGAATGTTTAATTCTTTGATCATTTTACAAGCAAAAACATCAAGTTTCTTTTTATTTCATCTTTCATTGCATTGATTTCTGTACTACTTGAAAAAGGGTTTTTTCTTGTTATAAGTATTTCCTCTTCTGAAATCACAATGAATGGCAGAAGCATATATGAGCCATCCCGTTTTACTTAACAGACCTCTCTGTTTTATAGGAGGTAGTAAAGGTACCCCATGTTCCAGCACTCCAGCAGCATCGTCTCCTCCTCCCAGTCTGTCAGATGAGATACCTTCTGCTACCTTAACCCATAGTACGCCTAGCCTGCAATGGAAGGTAACTGGCTCTAGCATTTTTCGTGAAACAACCTCCAGTGAAATTATTTCACCTTGAAGTAATATACTTTTGTATTGGCTACTGTAGAAGTAAGATTGAATATGGTGAGATAAACCTAATAGATCGGGCTAGTGGCCAGGCTGTAATGCTATAGGACATAAAATCTTCTGGCCAATCAGTATTTAGAAGCGAACAAATACTCTGTGTTATTGCACCAGTGATTAAGTCCAGTATTAGAATTAGAATGAACATTTATTTAGAATTTAGAATGAACAATTATTTCATCGAATATCATTTGATGCTTCATTGCTTACTTTTCAGGACGGTAGACCCATAGACCCCACCAAACCACCCTTGTTGAGACAGGAGCAAATCCGAGATCTTGAGAAATCAGGGAGTGACGTGACCAATCACAGAGGTACAAAGGCAAATACAATCATCACAAGCGGAAGCATAAACATGTGTTGGTATTAGTAGGGACACAATGGCTTTGCTGATTTAACACACTGAGTGATTGAAGTATTTGATGTGGATTAGTCAAGTGTTTAGTGTTTGTGTTTTCCGTCTAAATCAGATGGTGGGGCTAAGAACGTGTCCATGACACTGACCGAGTTATCCGTCTACATGAAGGAGCAGGAGCAACTGCGGCTGGGCAAAGAGAGGGAGGAGGGTATGCACTGGATTCTTTTTCTGGATTCTGGTTTTCTTTTCTCTGTTTCTCTTTTTTTCGCCAGAAATTTTAGCTTCTTAATATTATGAATGAGTTCCAGCTGCAAGATTGATGCAACATCCTGACTGTTGAATGTTAATCCACAGCTGCTATCACAGAGGAGCTGATGAAGCTGACTGAGGAGAAGCGCGACACATCTGGTGCACGTGGATTCGATTCGCCCTTCTACCGCACAACAGAGACTCTCACTGGTGCCCAAGAGAAGCCTCCACCGACTTTCACACACCTTCGCGACCCCCACCATGCTATCTCCACACCAGATAAAATCGAGATGCGAACCGGGTGCAGAGGCCCAGTCAGCCGTGCAGCTTCTCAAGAGCAGCCTTGGTCCTTTCAGCCGCTCTTCACCCCGATAGAATTGCGCCACCACAGCCCCAGCGCAGAGGATGAGGCTCTGAAAAATACACCACACTCTCCCAGCCCGGGCACAGCATCATCATTATCACTGCCTTATGAGGCTCTCTTCAACCTGGCGCTGCCTCGCGCCGCTTCGCTGTTTATGGGCCGCAAGAGCTCAGAGGCACTGGATAGAGCGGCCGTGCAAGGCATGGTTGGAGGGGCGGACGAAGGCCATGGAGTAACATCAGCTTCTCCTCTAGAGGTGCTCGATCGCCTGGTGCAGCAAGGCAACGATGCTCATGACAGGGTGCTGAAGAGGTATGAAGTAACATTGAGTTCTATTGTAAAACATAATTTAACTCATTACGGTCAGTCTTTTCATGAAAGAGGAATTCTACCTGTGAGTGAGCCCGCGTTACACATATAAAAAAAAAAACATATGCAGAAAAAGAGAGTCAGGAAACAGTAAATCAAGGTGGTTTCTAGAATGAGAGAGAAAGAGACGTGTAAAGGATTCAGGACGGTCAGAGATAGAAATATAGATGAGAGATGTTTTACCTGTACATTGGTCAGAACTCGCTCTTTCAATTATATACTTTAAAATAAGCTACGTGCGCAAGGTAAACGAACACCCCCACCAATATATATTAATTATAAAAGCTAAACTAAATATCTTTACTGGTATTAGTTCATATATTCACCACTGAAATAACAGCGCTGAAGTGGTAGATGTGAATCTTGTGCTGAAGTCGTTTTAAGACAAAACTTGGTCTTTATTCAATCAACTTTTTTGATTTCTCATCTGTGATTCTCTCTTCTTCTTACACTAGTTGTCATTTTGGTAAGGTTTTCTGTGAGACAACATGCATTATAGTTAACATTTATGGAAGAGTGTACAGTGTCGGAAGTGGTTTTCTGGCACAGGAAAGGTTTCCACAAATAGAGTGTTGTGTTTTTTAGTAACGTGACAAGCTTTGTTTTTGTCTTATTAACTTTAAGCCAGAGATAACAAGAGGCTAGTGAGGGAGCAGCTAGTTATACAGTAGCTGCAGTGATGTAGTGTAACAGGAATTGGCTTGTTTGCGGAATAAAAAAATGTTAATTGTTGCCAAACTAAATTTGAGGTTTAAGAAAACATTTTTGGGATGTGGGTATCGTATGAGAATTATTGAACAGCAATATACCCTGCTGTTTGTTTTTTTTCTTACATCGTTTTTTGCTCTAGGTCTCGAGCGCATCTGCTGACTTATCCACACAAATGTATTAAGCAAGATTTGGGTGTAACCCCTGCTGGTTTGGGATTTAAACCTGCAGCTGCATTGGCCCTGTGCAGATAATTTGGACACCTCTGGTGTAACTGAAGCTGATTGTTTACCAAAAAAAAAAAAAAAACCCGTTGTAGGCTTGTTGTGACCTCCTGGTCTCTCTTTATGCAAGAACAGCTACAGCCACTGTACTGTTCCTCCAACACTGCAGCCGAGTCATCACCACCACCACCACCACCACCAGTGTCAGTACACAACAAACAAAGCTTCTCACATGCTCCCCCCATCTCCTCCCTATTTTCCCTTTACATTCTCTCACACTGCGCTCTGCATAGCTGAGTAATTGTTTTGAACCGGAGATGGACTCGTTCAAGCCATGATTTGGTCAAGCCCAAGTCAGGAGGCTTTGTGGGCTCGCGGCCAGATCTGAAGTGCGTTTGTGTGTGCTCAATACACCGTCACACTGCTGACCTCAACTGATCACCTCATTTATATAATCTCTTTCAGATTACCCCTGCCAAGCAAGTCAGCTGACTGGACTCATTTTGGAGGTAAACAACATAATGGTTACTTTGTAAGGATAGACATCCTGTCCCAGTATATGATTTTCACTTCAGGCTATTGTAGTTGTAGCTTTCCCAGAAGACTGTCTGATCGGTCTAAAATGTGGTTATGCTTATATAAGGATTGCACAATGTTTATTTTATGATCCCCATCAGCAGGCCCAGATAAAGTCATACTTTTAGTGACTCAGGTTTGGGCTTCTTAGACAGCCAGCCAAGCACGTACAAAATGTTGTTTTCAGATTACAAAGCGTCTCTGATTCCGGATAACATATTTTAACTTATGCTTGGTAGCAGTTATTCAAGCCTATTGGGATGATAAGATTGCAGGCTGTAGTTGGTTTTCCATATAAGGTCAGACAGAAATTCTTAACAATCTTGAATTATTATTATTTTTAAATAGAGTAAAATTGTAATGATTTGCTTATCACTTACTCATCGTCTATGCCGCTTTATCCTGTGTACAGGGTCGCCTGGAGCCTATCCCACGAGACTTAGGGCACAAGGTGGGGGTACACCCTGGACAGGGTATACACACACTCATTCACACACTACGGGCAATTTAGGGGACGCCAGTTAGCCTAATCTGCATGTCTTTGGACTGTGGAAGGCAAACCGGAGTACCCGGAGGAAACCCGCCAAGCACAGGGAGAGCATGCAAACTCCGTGCACACAGAAAAGGGAATCAAACCCGGACCCTGGAGGTGCGAGGCGACCACTAAGCCACTGTGCCGCCTGCTTATAATCAAATTACCATAAATACTAAAATAATCATAAATAATAAAATGTTATTGAAAAATGTTGAAGTGCATTTGCCTTTTCTCCAAATTAAATTGGCAAACTTGCTTAGGGTGACATTTTATTTATTTAATTTGGAAGAGACCGGGCGCTGACTCCGGGTTTAATGACATCCAAATGATGACTGTAGTGAGAAAAACAACGTAGGCTGTTCATATTGAATTAAATAAAACCCTGCAGTTATGCAAGTTATACGAGTCATGTGATTGTTCAGAAAGAACCCATGGTGTGTGTGTATACGTGTTGCAGCAGCTCTCCGCTCTGGTTCCCACAGGTTTTTATTAGGTTGTACTTTAATTTTAATTCTCGCGACTTGTCTCATCTGTGTCAATACTGCATACTCTCCACTGTTTATTCCCTCTGCTCCCCTTTTCCATTTCTGTTTTTTTTTTCTTCTGCCTGCCATATTTATATTCATGTGTTTTTTGTGTCCTTTCATCTCTCTCTTTATTTAGGTTCTGCACCTCTGGATGAGCTGCAGACACTGCGCAGTCAGCTGCTGTTGCTGCATAACCAGCTGCTGTATGAGCGTTATAAGCGTGAGCAACACGCTGTGCGAAACCGCCGCCTGCTGCGCAGAATCATCAATGCCACAGCACTGGAGGAACAGAATAACGCTATGGTAAACAAAGCATATGATGTGTTAGCATCATCATACTGTACTTGCACTAAGTTTTGTTTATGCCTTAGCTTCTCTTACACATCTATGTACTATTGGTAATAATTAAGATACACAATTTGTTAACCAGTAAGGACATGATGTGGTTATTTCCTGATTTTTGACCCCTTAGTACAGCGATAGTGAAACATCTGAAACTTCAAGTAGGCCAAAAATCCAATTCAAAATGGTACAGTCAGTTAAAAATAAAGGTAAAAATATCAAATCGAAAAACCATTTTCCACAAGGTTTCGCTTATTTATTTATTTAATCCTTTTATTCTTCATTATTGCGTTTAACATCTGACAAGAACTACAGATTGAATATGCACATGTGCGAATTTCATAACTGTTGTATAAAGTATGTTTTCGGGTCTCATTTATCAAAGCATGCATGAAATATTCTGCATAGGAACCACCAGTTATTACATGTGTATAATAAGTTGCTTTGGTCACACAAAATAAACGCATTCCCTGTATCTCCCAAATCTGATTAACACCTGTTACAGAATGTTAGGAATACAAAACAACACTTAGAAAAGACTCATGAAGGCTCGCTTATGACCTGAAATAACAAAAGTTCATTATGAATTGCACTCATTTGTGTTTTTTTTTTTTTGTGTGTTTTTTGTAGAAGGACCAGCTGAACCTGCAGTGTGTTGATATCATGTCTCTGCGTGAGAGCCTACACATGGAACAGCAGCGCTACCGGCAGCTCTGGGATGAACGGGAGACCGTGGTCACATGCCTTCACAGTCAGATCCGCCAACTTCAGCATGATCGCGATGGCTACTACACCAAATACCAGGAGTTACAGGTTAGTATGTTGGTATTTATTTGCCTCAAATTTTTATTGTTACAGTCTTAAATTATTTCTTTAAGTTTGTGTTTTTGTTTTTTTTTTTAATTAGAGTAAAATGCAGGAGTGCCAGAAGAGGATGGGGGAAATGGAGGCTGAGCTTCAGAAGGCAAATAACAAGGTGTGCCATACAGGGCACCAGCTGAATCAGCTCACTGCCAAGGTAAACACACAACACACTATGTAAACTGCAAGATTACAACTAAGGCAACATCTATAGATTTACACATTAGAGACCTAGATAACCAAGTGGTATCCTTATATCTCAAGGAACGCGAAGTAGAGATTTTTTTTGTGTGTGTGGGCGGGGAAGAGGCCTGCTTTTGGCCTCACTAATAAATAAGCTAATAAATAAATTAAAGCAATTTAATCATCATCATCCAGCAGTCCCTCTATAGTTAGGGTTAGAAGTCCAATTAGGGACCATGGAGGTCAATGTGACCATTGCATTTATTTCTATTTTTTACGACTGTGGTAGGAACTCTGGTCTACATTCACACACTATGGATAATTTGGTAATGCTAATTAGCACATATCTTTGGTCTGTGGGAGGAAACCCATAAAGCAGAGAGAACATGCAACTCCATGCACACAGTCCCCGAGGTGACAATCGAACCCAGACCCTGGAGGTGCAAGGCGACTAAGGCACCATGTTGCCATGATGTAATCATAGCATAATAAACAATAACACTATGAATTATTGTATTCCTCATATGTAATATATAAATGAAAACTATGAAAATCGATGCAGGTATTTGGGGGACACTTGCATGAGTGTATACACTGTTTGTTTAATACCACTCCATATGGCTGAATAAATCCTATAAGCATGCAAATGCAGTACTCTTTGCTCTACACTGCTGTTGTAATTTATTAAAAGAAGCCTGTAACTGCAATATTTGTAATCCCTATACTCGATTTCTTTTTCCTTTTTCATTTTTTTCCCCATTACGTAATGATAATCTCAAATTCCCTTCTGTTTTTCCTGGTCGTGTTTGTATTCTGTTTAGTTGTCTTCAAGCGAGAGCACACAGCAGCAGTTGAGCTTCATGAGCAGACAGTTGCTTCTGTTGGGAGAAGCCCATAAACTGTGTGTGCACGAGCTTCAGCAGGCAGGCCCAGACCTCAGCAAGGTACACAGGAGAGCTTCTTTGCCGCATATAGCACTGCTGTCGAGAGAAGACAGTTTTTACTTCATTCCATCCATATGCACACACAGAATAAAACGAAACCTCACTCTTTTGGGACTAGAGTGCGGTATAGAAGAAAATACTAAGGCTTTGTACACAGCATTATAAATAAAGTGAACAGACCAGGATAAAAAAAAATGCACCAGCATTTATTACTCTAAAGTACAATTCTGTATTGCACAGGAGGTGCAGATGGTGCAGGCGTCCTTGATGAAGGAGGTGGAGAGGTTGAAGCAGAATCTGCTGCTGCAGGGTCAGAAGCTGGATGCGGCACATCAGAGAGTGGCCGAGCTAGAGACGCAACTGTCCAAGAAAGAGCACCTCATCGCAGAGCAGAAGAAATTCCTTGAGGACGTCAAAGGACAGGCTAAGTATGGATGCACAGTTTTATTTTTTTATTTTTTTTTTTGCTATGCTGGAAATTTTACATGTGTAGGTAGTGTGTACATGTGCGATGAGTAGACTGGTTTACACACAGGTGAATAAGTTCCATCTGAAATTTAGGTTAAAATAGCCCTACTGCAGTGAGTAGCTTCTCATTTCTTAAACAACCATGTCAGCAGACATGTCATGTGGTCGTGGCAAAGATGCAACTCTGTTTCAGAAGGGTCAAATTATTGTCCTGCATCAAGAAACAACAACAACAACTAATGAGATTGCTGAAACTACTAAAATTGGTTTGTGAACTGTCTAATGCAGTAAAAAACCCTCAAGGATATTGGTGAACAATCACCTTCATACACTTAAACGAGGGGTCATACGGTGCTACATGCCTTTTTCAAGCTGTTTGGACTAAAATGTGTGTTAGGAGAGTGTGTACACAACCACTCTACAATGATAAAGAGCCGCCCAGTGATTTTCTTTTCATTCATTAAAATAAGATGCCCCTTCTGAAATCAGGCCAATCGCAATGCCTGTCGGCGTCACACCGACAGAGGCTGCTTCCACTATAGTTGATTGACACTGGTGTTTTAGCAAAGACCCGCCCCGAGTGAGAAGAAAGCTGTCGGCCATTGTTTCGACGCTGGAGCAAAATGTCGACCTAAGCGAGTGTGGTGTACAGTTGTTGGGTGTAATAGCGAACACAGCAGTCGTCATTCACTACCGACATCTGAGCCGCTGAGGAGGCAGTGGCTGAATTTTGTTTTTGAAGCTAACGTCCCCGCCGATCTACCTAAATGCGTTCATGTTTGTGCTAATCATTTTTCACCAGACTGCTTTATAAACGCGGGTCAATATAAAGCAGGTTTTGCTAGGAAGCTGCTCCTGAAAAATGGATCTGTAATAACGCTTCGTGTTCCTGCTTAATCTTCACCAGGCTCAGTGAGTGTAATTCCTTTTTTTATGAATCTTTGCAGATCGCCTTTTCTAATAATCACGATAAATGCGGATTGTAAGTTAACTTACACTCTCATAGAACATGGTTATGTCGTCTTCTCTATGTACATCCGTCTCTATATAATTCCCTAGGGCTGCAACAACTAATCGATAAAATCGATAATTATCGATAATGAAATTCGTTGTCAACAAATGCCGTTATCGATTAGTTGGGCTGCTCATGTCACTGAGGAGCGCGACCACAAGATGCACAAATACACACAGATACACAGCCGCTCGCGCAATGGAGGTTACAGAAGCGTCTGCAGGAATAAGCGCGCGCCCTGAGTCCTCCAAGGTTTGATAGCAATTTACATTAAACGCCTCTAAGAAGACGGTAACCTGCACGCTATGCTAGACCGAGCTTTCACGGCATGTCATGCACGAACACTTAAACAGAAAACGTGTTGGTGTTACGGATGGCGAAACGTCAGCAGGGTCAGTAAAAACTGTATCTCTATCGTGTAAAAGTTGTATAGTTTAAGTGCTTTCGTTTACATTGTTTGCTAACTTCAGGACAGTCGCGCACTAGATCTGTTCACGTGCTACTCGCTAGCATCACATTGCGCAATCACCTCACGAGCAATAGTAATTAGTTAAATGGCGCTAATTTAGATTAGCTTAATTTACACGGTGCGAATAACAGTAGAATATTACATGTAGTGATTGTTGTGGTTTTCAGCGAATGCAAATAACAGTATATTTGTGACTATTAGCTTTTTGCATTTCTACAGTTTTTTTTATAGTTCACTACAAAGTTAACTTGCAATTTACTGTGGTTTTACTTATGCATACATTTTATTATACAAAATTACATTATTATAGCTGTTTATATCTTAACAACTGAATACATCAGTGTATTTTTTTAAACTATATATATATATATATATATATATATATATATATATATATATACGGTATATATTTACTTTGTGTGTATGTGTGTGTGTGATATATATATATATATATATATATATATATATATATGTATGTGTATATATGTATGTATGTGTATATATGTATATATATATGTATATATATATATATATATATGTATATATATATATATATATACGGTATATATTATATACTACATTTCATTTAAGGGTTAAAAATGTCAAAATTAAAGATTATTAAACTCTATATGTGGCTTTTGCATTTTTAAAAGTTTATTTTTATACATAAATAATACCCTGATTTATGTTTTTTTTTAATAGTTATAAGCAAAATATCAAATTAAGAAGCGGTTAGGTTTTATCCGATTAATCGAAAACATAATCGCCCAACTAATTGATTATCAAAATAATCGTTAGTTGCAGCCCTATAATTCCCAATCGCACGTTTATAATAAACAATGCATTAAGGTGATTGTCTACTTGCAAACTGTGTACTTGGACAGAAAACTATATTATGCTTACCTTTGTAACGCTAGATGGTTTATAACGGTGTACGTCAATGATTAAGAAGTCATGTAAAATTATTTTAAATCGTTTTGGCTATTTTGTCCTTCTACCCTTGCTAGACACATTATTCTTGCCATGACCTACGGTCAATATTACTGTTTAAGTAGCACTCCATAGTTAACACGCATAACCCACAAGCCAACATTTACTGAGATAAAAAAAAAAGTTGTTCATGACCATTAACTGTAACATGTTAACATAGCTGTCAATCAACTATACCTCAGTAAACACATCGCGTTCGTATCTCTCTCTCAGTACGCTACTTACCCTGCCATTATATACAAAGATAAATCAATCAAAGTGACATTAAGTAAACTAACCATTCAGACACATCCTGTCCAAGCCGTAATTGCCGAACTTCTTTTGGGGCGTCATCTTGTTCCTGGTCCGACTCGGGTACAAATTGATATAGTTGCACAGATGTGTCTTCAAAGCCTCCCGCTGCCATACTTTTATCAAACGATACCCTTAACTGTTGTCAAAGCTATACCCCACGTGTGTTGTGAAGACACGCGCCCACAGAACTGGGGGGTGGGCTCAGCAGAGGTCAAAAGCATTTAAAGGAGCATGTACTGAAATAGGTTGCTGAGAACAGAGCTGCTTTTTCCCAGGTAAAAGTAGTGTTTTTTTACACAACCATCGAGAATTTTTAATTAAAGTATATTACAAACTTTTCATTAGGCAAAGAAAGATCAAGGGATTGGGACTAAACAGTTGTGTAGCCTTAAAGGGGTCATCCAGTCCCATTTTTCATAAGTTAATATAATTCTTTAGGGTCCTAATGAAAAGTTTGTAATATACTTAAATAAAAATTTTTGCCATTTTGCTCCAGCGTCAATAATGGCCGACAGCTTTCTTCTCACTCGGGGCGGGTCTTTGCTAAAATGTCCTTAGTGGCTCAGATGTCGGTAGTGAATGACGACTGCTGTGTTCGCTATTACACCCAACAACTGTACACCACACTCACTTAGGCGACATTTTGCTCCAGCGTTGAAACAATGGCCGACAGCTTTCTTCTCACTCTGGGCGGGTCTTTGCAAAAACACCAGTGTCAATCAACTATAGTGGGAGCGGCCTCTGTCGGTGTGACGCCACAACGACAGGCATTGCGATTGGCCTGATTTCAGAAAGTAGTGTTTTTTTACACAACCATTGAGAATTTTTAATTAAAGTATATTACAAACTTTTCATTAGGCAAAGAAAGATCAAGGGATTGGGACTAAACAGTTGTGTAGCCTTAAAGGAGTCATCCAGTCCCATTTTTCATAAGTTTTTTTCATAAGTACTTTTACCTGATAAAAAGTTTTAACCTGAGTCGGACCAGGAACAAGATGACGCCCTCAAAGAAGTTCGGCAATTACGGCTTGGACAGGACGTATCTAAATGGTTAGTTTACTTAATGTCACTTTGATTTATCTTTGTATATAATGGCAGGGTAAGTAGCGTACTGAGGGAGATACGAACGCGATGTGTTTACTGAGGTATAGTTGATTGACAGCTATGTTTACATGTTACAGTTAATGGTCATGAACAACTTTTTTATCTCAGTAAATGTTGGCTTGTGGGTTATGCGTGTTACCTATGCAGTGCTACTTAAACAGTAATATTGACCGTAGGTCATGGCAAGAATAATGTGTCTAGCAAGGGTAGAAGGACACCTAAGAATTTGTTGTAAAATATGTATATATATATATGTATTGGCCTGATTTTAGAAGGGGCATCTTATTTTAATAAATGAAAAGAAAATCACTGGGCGGCTCTTTGTCATTGTAGAGTGGTTGTTTACACACTCTCCTAACACACATTTCAGTCCAAACAGCCTGAAAAAGTGCATGTAGCACCGTATGACCCCTTTAGGGAAACTACTAATCAGTGAGGGTAATCGGAAAATAAGGCTTCAAGTTTGTTAGGGATCATAAAGAACAGACATTGGAGCAATGGAAAAGGTTATCTGGTTGGATAAGTCCAGATTTACCCTGTTCTAGAGTGATTGGTGCATCAGGGTAAGAAGTAAGGCGGATGAAGTGATACAGCCATCATGCCCTAGTGCCTACCGTACAAGTGTGTGGGAGCAGTGCTATGATCTGGAGTTGCTTCTGGTAGTCAGGTCTCGGTTCAGCAATGTTATGTGCTTGAGAATTGAGGTCAGCTGACTACCTGAATTTACTGCATCACTAGGTTTTTCCATCAATGTATTATTATTTTTTTTCTTTTCTTCCCTGATCACATATTCCAAGATGATGCCAGGATTTATCGGGCTAAAGTTGTAAACCAATGGTCCAGGAACTTTTTTAAATAAGTGCTACAAAAAAATCTACAAATATTTTCTACATATAAGTTTAACGTGGGTACATTTCTGCAAAAAAACCACCTAAACAACAATATAGTTGTGCTGCAAAAAATCATTGTAAATAAATTAGCTTTACAAAGTTAAACGCAATATTAATAGTTGTTAGTTTGGATTGACCTTTAAATCACAATTCTGTCTTCAACTGTGGAAAGATTGTATGCTTATGTAAATACCAGCCAGTCTTCTGCCTTGTGGCTGTGGTCCTTTATGGTTTTACTGGTTTGCTTTTTGCAAATGACCTCATCTTCCTCTCTCCTGTTATCTCCCTTAGGGAGGAGTTAAAGGCTTCGGAAAGTAGGTACCAAGCACAGAGACGTGTGACTCAGGCCCTGCAGATGGAGCTGTTGCAGTTTTACAGCAGGCTAGAGACGGAGGCTCCCGCTGCGGCTAGTGCAGCTTCATCAGCAGGGGAAGGCGCGGAGCGCTGCTGTCCCACACAGACCAGGTACAGATACAGATTCATCTGCTTTAAATCACTGCTTCATCGCAGATAATCATGCATATGTGGATTGAAAGATCGAATTCCAACTGATCTTGAAGTAACTTGTTTTACTGTATGTGTTTTATAGTTTTTTTATTTTTTATTGGGTAAATAGGCTCTGAAGAAAATTTCTTAATTTTACACGCAAATTTAAGTTCACTGTATAGTCAATGCTGATACTATCTAATTATTATTTATTTTTTTTATTGGTCTCTAACAGCGTGGTGGCATCAGATGGACCAAGTAAAACAGCTTCTAAAGAGTGTGGCAAGTCATCACCACACAGGAACGGCTTCTCATCAGGTCAAGCCAGAGCCGGCTTCTCTGACCCCAAGTCCAAATCCATAAACGGCAGTCGAGCCACGCCTCCACCTATGCTGGTTGAGCCGCCTCCTGCTTGCCCTGTGGTGCCCGCCTCCACCCCTTCCCTCACCGTCGGCTCCTACCCCAGTGCCAAGAGCTTCCTGGGAATGCGAGCACGGGAACTCTTCCGCAACAAGAGCGAGAGTCAGTGTGATGAGGATTACACTCCCTGCCCACATCTCACTGGTGTATCACAGGGCCTGAAGCCTGACGTCTGTCTGGAACCTTCTGTAAAGACTGTAGTAAAGACGGGTCCCGCCTCCACCAGACATGGCCATGCCTCCAACATGGCTGCTAAAGAGCCTGATGTCTTGCAGCGGGCATCCAGACGGGAAGCAGGATGGCGGAGACATCAGCAACAGCTACATATCATGGACTATAACGAGACCCATCAGGAGCACAGCTAGAGAGAGATGAGCATGTCACTTACAGATGAAGGAAGCTGCAAGCTGACACCAGATTATGCAGGATTCTTGGTTTCAGTGTTCATACCGTTTCTTCAAGTGGACAACAGGATGTGGAAATTACACCTCACGTCTCTCATCTCCAAATTGGACCGGGGACCGAACTTGAGTGTCTTTCTGTGTAGAGATAAAACCTCTCTTTATTTTCTCCCTCGTTTTCAGTCTTAAAAAACGTTCCATCGAATTAGCAGTATCATGGAGTGCCAGTCTTTAGTGCAGTGTTGAGTGGGAATGCTTTTGTGGTTATGAGTGCCTCCATGGTGGGATGGTGTGGTAAAAGAACGATTGGCCTTCTTGTGTCAAGGAGGAACAACGATGTGTTTTTGACTCCTTAAACAGCTTATTGTCTTAAAACCCACTGATTTAAAAAAAAAAAAATTATTTATTAATTTTTTTAACGTGCTGAAACCATGCATATCGCATGTGTAAAAGAAGGAGAGAACTACGAAGTTTTTTTTTTATATTGCTAGAATTTATAAATTAATTATCTTTTTTTTCACTCTTTTTTTTTTTTTTTTTTTTTTTCCTTTCATAATGTCCTGCCTTTTAAGAAGTATTAAGATCCATGAAAAGCAAGAAACTAAGCCCTAAACCTTTAACAAGTAAAAAGCAATGTCAGTTCAGGCAACACAATCCCAGTAACTTAGGTCTTAGGGGCATATAAAGCTTTTTTTCACAACGCAACAAAAAGTCAACTTTATGTTGCTAAATACACATGCTGAATATATAGTTACCCTTCTTGTCCAGATAGCATTCATGTCGAGACACAGGGGCCCCCAGAGCTCTCTGAACTGGTCTGAAGTTGGTCCAAATCTCAAATGGTTTTCTTTTTACTGTATGTGCTCACTACATAGGGTAGAATACGATGATGTCATGCACTTATGACAAGGGAACCATTTGAGATGCTTTAAAAAAAACTTGCAACTCCTTGGATTATCTGGGTATGTTTGTGATAAACATGCGCTCTGATTTTACTGGGACTAAAGTTTTGGCACCTTTGACGTTTGGGCTGCCTGCCACTATTGTAGCAGGCTGTGGCTTTATCTTATAGTCAGTTTAGAGGGAGTCAAGTGACTGTGCAATATACTTCACTAATGAATAAAATGCCAGAAAAAGATTTTTTTTTTAATATATAGTATTTTATTAAATGGCAAATATCACTAGTTACCTGAACTCCAGAATCCTTCTATTCTCACTGTTAATTTTACATGAACCAAAACCAACAGAGGTATTCAGTCACTATATGAATAGTAATTGGTTAGGATTTGGTGCCAAATCGAGCTGTTTTATCTCTTAATATTTTTTACAACTAAAATATGACCTGGTTTACATGACATACATGACATCAGACTTGAACCTGAGAAATAACTCTTTGCAGGACAAAAAGTATTGAATATCCTCAGAATAAGTATAGTAACACCTCAACAACACACTTCAGAGTCAGAACCTTACTGGGTTATAATTCAGAAAGCAAGCAGAAAAAACTGCTGAGCCCATTGTGTAGTCATGTATTTTATTACACTTTTCAGATTTAAAATGCTGGTTCTGAAAATATTCTCGTTTATATATAGCGCAAGACGTTCTAATGATACTCTAAATAGGGATTACATTATTAAGGTATGCTGAGAAACTAATGCCATGGTTGTAAAAAACAAAAATCAGGAAAAGAAATGAAATTCCAACATCCAGTCAATAGTATAAATTAAATTGATATTTCCTGAGATAGTTAGAAAGGTGGACTATAATTCATCATATCATATTCATCATATCAGTATTAATATCAATATAGCGTCAAACTGTTGCCTACAACAAATGAGAGCCAATCAGAAAGCATTTTCTTACATTTCAGATCTATTTTGCCAGAGCAAATCGATACTTCCGTTCAGTAAAACTGACCCAAATGAACACTGTGATTTTTCTTTAAAAAATAATTTTCAACCACAAATTACTCCATGCCATTATTTTAGTGCATTGAAAAGGTTTTATGTTTAAAGTAAAAAAAAAAAAAATAGCTGTATTTTTCTATCCCATCCAGATTTTAATGAAGGAGCACAAGAAGTACACCAGTTTTTAATTAGATTTGTGGAAAAAACACTTTGGTGGGGGCATGAAGATGATGATGGCAAAAATCATGCATATACCAACATGTCAAGCAAAAAAGCTTTATTCCTTTTATATCACAGCAATTTGCCAACTGTTACAGTATTTATTCATTAATAACCAACGCGTTGTAATTTTAATTTATAGTTAGGGTTACAGTTAAACAGTTGTTGTTCTCACTTGTCCTAGCAGCTGTAAAGCCGTTCCCTTACCAGCGTGTCTTTATACCTTTTGAAGTTAATAAGATGCAGAACACCAATCCTTGGTCCTGTTTTTTTTTCGTGGTGGAAAACTTACTGTTACTAGTACTAAATACTTATTTCATGATCTTTCTTTCTTCATTAGCTATTCTCATAGTTTTTTTTTCATTCCCATTAATTTTTTTCATGTTCATGCAAGTTCGTTCTTTTTTTTCTTATACATATTTGATCATTTTACTTTTGAACTGCAAAATAACACTCCAGTTTATTATAAGTCTTGGATCATGTGTTGTGTCGTGTCTGTTATAGCCACAGCCAGAGCTGCAGTGACATAAAATTACACCATACAAAAACCTTCTGACCAATCAGATTTGAGAATTAATCAGCGCTACAGTACAGTAATTAAATGAACTTGGCATTAATAAAAACTACCATGTATGCTATCAAGATAACGGTCTAAATAAGTATAAAGGTCTAAATAAGTGATGGATTGATGTTTCCTTCAGTCTTGCAAAGACGTGCTGGAACACAGGGGTATCTGCGATATTTTAAGTTTTCCACAGAAACGTTTTGTGTGCTGATTATCAGCACCTGTCGACTTTCAATTTCCGTCTAATCCAGTATGAATGAATGGACGGTCCTATCAGTGTTTTTATTGGACGTTTGCTAAATCAATAATGGCTGCAGCACAGTCACGAAGGCACAGGACAGCACACGGACGTGCTCCACCACAAGGCACGAGGTCACATCTGTAAGTGCTGGTATTTGCTGTAGTAATGACATGATGGTGGACTTTGTCTCTGTTTGAACTGCAGAAATCCTGTTGTCCTCTTGACATCTGCTGTCATCCCTTCTGCCTTGCTATCTACAGCATGTACAACTTAAATGCCAACAGGAAGTGACACGGCAAGATGGACGGTACAATCAGTGAGCTGAATGGAGCAGGCCATTTGGACCTCCTGTGATGGAGGGAGAAGTTCTAAAAGCATTAGCTTGTGTTGACTGTGAAAGATGAAAATAAAATCTTCATGTTTTGCACTATAGCATGTGGTTGACCTGGTTCCTTTTCACTTTATTGCATTTTTCACTTTTTCATGAATTGGTTGCTTTTCTTTTCTTTTTTGTGATCTTGCTTTCTTTTGTATTTCCTTTTTTTCTAGTTGTCTTCTTGTCCTTACTTTTTCTCACTTCATTCTTCATTTTACTTTTATTTTCCTTTATTTCTTGCTCTTTTCTATTTTCCTTTATTTCTTGAAATTCTCTTTTTTTCTGATTTGGTCCTTTTCTTCATTCCTTTTTCTTCCTTCTTTCTTTCACATGCTTCTTCCCTTCTGTTTTTTTGCTCTTGCTTTCATTTATCTTTTTTGTTTCCCTTTATTTCAATCTCTTTTCGCTTGGTTCATATTTTTCTGTTAAAATTTTTCTCTTCATTGTTTGCTTTCATCCTTTCGCTTTATTTCTTTTAATTTTTCATCAACCTGTTTCCTCTCTTTTCCTACTCTTTTCCTTCCTCACTTTTCTCCCTTCTTTTTTTTGTTTTTCTCCTTCCATCTGCTTTTCTTTCCGTCACACATTATTTTCCTTTACTTTCTTTTCTTTGTCTTAATTTAATTACCCAGGAAGTAAACATTGCAGGAAGGAAACATAGTTTCCTTTCCTTTTCCTATTTCCTTCCATGCTTTTCTACCTTTTTTTCTTGCACTTTGCATTGGTCTCTTATTCTTTCCCTTCATTTCTTTCCTGCTTTTCTGCCTCCATCCCCTTTCCTTCCTCCCTTTTTTCCTCCCTTCACAAACTTTTCTTCACTTTTTTCCTCTTAATCCCCCTTTCCTTCCTTTGTCTTTCCCTTCACACACCCTTCTGTATTCTCAGCTGTGTAACATTGTGTGTGCGGCCTTAGTGACCACCAGAGGGCGCTGGTGCACCGCTGCTTATAAAAAAAAAAAAAAGTTTTCTTTTCCTGTCAGCAGGTGAAGTAAACAGTACCTACAGAGGAAAAACTGATGCCAGATTCACTACATAGAGTTTAAACGTGTAGTTTTTTGTTTTGATCTGTTAATAGTGTTTGTGAATAGTTAGTTTACCAGGAATGCTCATTAGATTCTAGTTTTGGAAACTGGGCTGCTACATAAACCCATTTTATAGTTACTAAAACTAATGATTTAGACTTCAAGTGTAATGCAATACTTGTGGTAATTATATATTTTCTTAGAGAAAAAAAATAAGGACTAGTTGTGTATATTGAAAGAAGAACAAGCTGAGAGAGCTACATTTTTATAGGAGAAACTAAAGTGATCAGTTTTATTTTTTAGAATAGAAAATAAGCAGAGATAATTAGCTATGTACTTAATTTTTTTTTAAAGAACATGATTAGCTGGGAATTACTGAGGAAAATCGGGAAATTAGCTTTTTATTAGAAGCGTTATAAAATGAGCTATAAAAAGCTAAGCTAATTAACTACTGTATGTTTTTCTAGGAAAGATGCTAAGATGTTTAAAATGCGGTCCGGGGGAAAAAAAGAAGAAGAAGCTGAGGCGATTAGTTGCTTTTGAGAACCTGGGGGGATTAGCTGAGGTTGAAACTGAGGTTATGAACTAGGTTTTTATATAGCCTATAAAGCGAAGAAGGTGATTAGTTATGCTTTCTAGAAAAGAAGCTGAGATTGTTAGTTATGTTTACTATAAAATAACAGTTTTCTGAAAAAAATGTGAGGTTATAGCAGAAAAAGAAGCTGTGGTGATTGGTTATGCTTTGTGAAAAATAAAACTTGACAAAGGTGATTAGCTAAAAACTAAATAAAAAATATTGTGGTTATTAAGCTACTATTTGAAAATTTGATCTAAATTCCACATGTTTATTTAAAGGCAAAAGAAAAATCCATCTGTTTGGAGTCTTAAATCTCTCGAACCCTTGAGATACTGTGATATTTAAGTGCCTACATTTTTCAGTTCAGTTGAAAACTCTGTGTAGTGCAATTTCTCTCTACAAACTTCCACATGTTGTCTCCTTCTGTGTTTATGTTTGAGTCTTTTGTTATTTTCTGGTTCCGAGCAGCGCCATAAGCTCATCTATAGGTGCGCTATATCTCAGAAAGGAAACATCATCTGTATGTAATCGAGCAAGTATGATTGCTTTATCAAACATGAGCGTATGTATCTCCTGACTGAGTCAAAAACTCTCATGATTAATTGACCGTTGCCCAGAGGGTCAGGGAGCCTGATGTGCGATAATTGGACGCACAGGGAATCTGCAGCAATTTGTGTTTTTCTGAGTCTACTTGAGAAATTAGATGTCGGTGCAAATCTGAAATTGCTCCTCGATGTTCTCAAAGAGTGCATGAAATTTTAAACATAAATCTTAAGTATTCAGTGCAAAGGGATTTCTTTCCTTTCTCTCCGCTCTCTTTACCAAACTTGAGATGGAGCCCTGTGAAATTGTCAGGACATACAGAGCCCAGTGCAAAGTTAGAACAGAGCTCCCAAAGAGGGTTTCAGGCTTTAAAAATCCCTCTTGAAAAAGGAGCAGTGAGTCGAGTTGGCTATATCAAACAATCTTATTTTACTTTTTTATTGATTTGATTAAAGACATATACAAAGGATAATCTAAAAAGATGAGGAACTGCATCTGCACTTTTTAACTTATATATTTTATTATTTTTGTTCCTTCAATGAATTACTTTCTGCTTTATTTTTTTTCTTTTCCTTTTTTAGAATTAACAAAAAATTTACTGTATATTGATATAATCGCTATAATATGCATTGCATAAAATGGGCAAAAAGTTTGCAATGTTTAGAATAAACTAAGGAGAACAAATTTTATTTAATGCCAGGATATTTATTCTTGATTACCATAAAAATTTTTTTATTGTAATATATTAATAGTTGGAAAAGAGGTATCAAGGCAAAAGTTTGCATCCTTTTTGCTGAATGTGTCAGGAATATAATTAACCTATTTGTCCACCTTTTGCCTATATACTTACCTCCAAACCACTTTTGTATCATCTGAGTCGATCCCTTCATTATACTATTTCAACATTGCTCTTAAATTCTTTCCTCAAACTTCAGCTGACATTTTAAGTCAAGAGATTCATGTGGAAAAACTAATACTAATAAAAAGGTCTGTATGATATATTTAGGTATTTTTGTATTTTACTTTTTCTGTCATGGATTTGGGGAGAAAATGGAGGTAAAGTTTATTTCTTCCATCCACAAACTATGAAGGATGCAAACTTTTGCACTTAGCTGCTTTTGAGTGTAAAATATATACCGCTTATATTTTTTATGACTGTCATCAACAGCTATATTTCATATTTTAGCAGTTTTGTCAAAGCATTAGTGGCCTAATCAAATCTTTGGCTAAATTATAGTCTGATTAGTTCATTTCCAGTAGTTTTAATATCCTACTTTCTTATAACAATACAATTTGTAGTAATAGAAAATCTCTGGGTAGTATTAATGGTGTACCATGTCTGGTGGTTGGCTTTAGGGCTAAGAAAGCTTGACGCTCACAAGTGTTCCTCATGGAGGGCAGATGCAAAGCAAGATGCATTTTGGTAAGTTTACTTCATGACGATACACTGAAAAAGACTTCATTTGTTCTCATTAAAAGCTTAAAAGTCTATGAATGAATAATAAAAAAGAGGATGCTTCACTCCCCCCCCCCCCATTTTGTTTACGTCATGTGAAAAATTTGTATGTTGTCGAAAGTAAATGTGCATAAAAAAAATACACACTGTAGACCATTCTGCATGCACTTCTGACCTACAGTGTACTTCAAGACTTCTCTACACACTGCTGACTGATTCAGTGTGAAAAATAAACGTCTTTGAAACTTTGAGATGAGAGTTCATGCAATTAACTAAAGATGGTGTGTGTGGTTCTGCTGCTTTCGAATCGCTGAACTCGCTTCTGAATTCACTTTAGAACTGAGAAGAAAGGAAAAAGAGTGAGAGCAAAGGGAAGCTGTAAAGCACCAATCCCAGTGGTTTAATTATTTTAATTATCATCCTCTTTCAGCTTTCCGTAAAAAGCGTCTATTAAAGGATGCCGGTCTGGGTTAATCTGATTAAAAAAAAAAAAAAAAAACAAGATGGAAGGAAAGATAAAAGGCCACAGATGTCAGAGATAATCAGGGTCGTTAAAGCTGCCGTGTGTGACCAGGGACGCTTCTGAAAAATCTTAATTTTTAACCCACCTTTAACCTTGTTTCTGATTTCTTTGCATATAAACGATACCTTTTCTTCTCTTTGCAGTTGTTTAAAATAAAATATTATGTTCATGGGACTTGTCAGGACTACCATAGTTTATTTTTCTTCTTTATTCTATCAACAAATGATCTGTGACAGTACAAAATAGCAAATCTTTGCTGAACAAATGTACAATATTAAGGACTAATGTTTGTAGCCTGATTAAAGTATAGGAAAGATAGCATTTTGATGAGATGATGCATGACCTGCTGTTATTTTTTACTTGCTGCAACCTTTCAGCTTGTTCTTAAATGTCCAGTTCAATTCATATTTAACGCCCCTTCATCATGGTGTCAGCTGAGACCCCAACACTTTTAAAAACTTTGTTGTGATGGACACACGATATCTGTTAAGTGAAAGTTACACTCGCCCCAGCTCAGTTCAAGATACTGCCTAAAATCCTGCTCAGGTGTTTCCACCAGGCATGAAAAGAGCGAGAGAAAGCTCCGCTTTCTGAATAAATCAAGCCGAAGCAATATCCTGCACGTGTAGAGAGATGGACACGAGCCCATGTAATATTAAAGCGGCATGTCTGGCAACGCTAGCAGTGCCACTCCTTTCATTGCTCCTGCTCTTGCCGCTTCCCGGCCATCGGCTCTTTCCTCAAGGTGACACTTCAAAGCGGGCACGCAGACGTGGAAGGCCTGGCTGCCAGCATGGAGCCAGCCCCCGCTCCGTCTCTTCCCCCGCAACTACTCCGCCTCAAACAGGCGCCTGCTAACCCCCTGGGTCGGGTCAGCGCCAAGATCCACACCACTCACCACTCGGGAGCCACTGTCAAGCCTCATAGGCTTAATTAATAAGACTGCGTTCCTATCGCAGACACTCCGAGAAGAAAAGAGAAGAAGAGAGGCAGTGCTGACTGGTGTTCAGTCCACTGGTCTCATGTGTTGGACACAAGGAAAAATAGTAGAAGATGGGGACTTTGAAAAAAAGAATTTGGCATTCTTTATATCTATTATTCCCCTGTATTTTGACATTGCACTTCACTTTGGTTCTTATTTAGCCTGTTTGCTTCCTGCAATTGAAACGCATGAGTACATACAAGAAATCACATGGGACACAGTCATGATCGGTGTTTGAATTGTGAAATTGGAGAGTCCAGGAATGGACAAGCAGCATTAGCTGGGTCTAAGCATAAGTTTTAACAAGCCTCTTGCTCATTATAGTTCACTCAGAGTTGTTTATAGGGCTTTTGAGGATTAATCCATTTCTGTCTGTTGTTATTTGCATACAATATGCCCTCTCCTGTTACATGTTTGAAAATATAAACACACTAACCTCTTTATTACAGTAGGTACACCTGTTCAACTCCTTGCTAACGCAAATATGTAAGCATGTGTAACATGGCAGCAACTCGTGCGTTTAGAAATATAGTCATGGTAAAGACAATCTGCTGAAGCTCAAACCGAGCATCAGAATGGGTAATAAATGTGATTTAAGAGGCTTTAAACATGTCATGGTTGTTGGTGCCAGAAAAGCTGGTCTGAGTATTTGTGAAACTGCCGATCTACTGGGATTTACACACACAACATCTCTATGGTTTACAGAGACTGGTCTGAAAAAGAGTAAATATTCAGTGAGCACCAGTTCTCTGGGTGAAAATGCCTTGTTGATGCCAGAGGTCAGAGGAGAATGGCTGACTGGTTTGAGCAGACAGAAACACAAGATGAAACTCAATAACATGTCTTTTTTACCAAGGTATGCTTAAAAGTATCTCAGAATGCACATGTTGGGCTCACCAAAACTGGACAAAAGAAAACTGGCTGGTCTGATGAGTCTTGATTTCTGCTAGTGGAGTGGCTGGTAAGTGTATTGTGAAAGTGGAATTTGGATTTGTGGTCCAATTCAACAAGAAACCCAAAGGTATCAGGACCCCATTAGATAATTAAATCAACAAGCTGGCTTTCACTGCAACCCACCAAGCCAGTCCTGGACCATACATTACAGCATATAATATCTGACAAATATTGAATATGTCTCTCCAACCTCTTTATCCTGGTCATGGCTGTGGTGGATCCAGGGTTTATTCCTGTAACATTGGGATGAGGTGGGATACAACCTGAAGAGTGCACATTTACACTTAGGGGCAAATTATATTAGCCAATCCACCTATTGGGATTTTTCTAAAAGGTGGTAGGGAAAACCTGGAGGAACCACAGAACTACACAAGAACAAAAGAGAACACTGCACTGTGCTTAGACTGGAATGGGGGGAAAATGAAGTTGTGAGGCTGCACCATGTCTTCCTTGGTTGTAATCATGAAATGATTGCACTAGCCTTAATTACGCTTTGAGCTAGAGATCAGAGGTTTGCTCAAATCCCAAGACCACCAGAAAACCATTGTAAGGTCCTTGTGCAAGTTCACTAACCCTTTACTGATGAATCTTTGCTCACTTGTACATTCTATAAATGAATCGTTATGATATTGGTTGCATTTTTTGATGTTTGTTATAAAACCTGGTTAGAATACAAAAGTTGCTTAGGTACAAATAAGATGGATTTTAACCAAGGTTGTGGTAGTCAGTTTAAAACCGATGAGATGGCTAGCAAGATAAATACGTATACAGGTGATGTGAACTCAGCACATTTTCAGACAACTTAAAATGGAACACAGTTGTCGTAAAAGTACATCTCAGCAAGATTTATATTAAAATGCATCCTAATGTCAAGATTTTGTGCATTCCTTAAAGACCCTTGGATCACACCATTAGATTTCTTTGTAGTAGTTCTGTAGACACCTATTTTTATCTCTTTATACTGCTAAAATGAATTAGCTTTATTCAATCTTTATATTTGACTCATGCAACTCAGACTTGGCAGGTCTTTCAGTGATCCAATATGAAGATGCACACCAGAGTTATAATTAGCCCATGTTCACCTATGTCACCTTATTGCTGTGTTCACTTCCTGTTTGAAATGTTATTGGTTGCCTATAAAACCAAAAACAGACCTCTATTTTCCTAAAAACACTTATCAAATGTCAGGTCCCCTTTGCACCTTTAGCATGACTTGACTTGATGTACCATCCTTAAATTTACACTATATGGCCTAATATTTGTGGACACCCACCTATAAAAATGCTTCATTATTCTTAGTTTTTGTTCTCCTTGCTGTTATAATAACCTCGACTACTTTGGAAAGGTTTTCTTCTTGATTTTGGAGCATGGCTGTGGGAATTTGTTCAATTAACCACAAGAGCATTAATGAGGTCATGCACTGAAGTTAGTTCAGAAGACCTGGGATGCAGCCATGGGTAAAATTCATCCAAAAGGTCTTCAGTAGGCTTGCAATCAGGGCTCTGTGCAGACCACTCAAGCTCTTTTACTACAACTATGCCAAACCATGTTTTAATGGACTTCACATTGTCCCCAAGGACTTGGCCATCCTGTTTAGGCACCTTTGCTCCAGTGAAGGGAAAGTGCAATACTACAATATACAAAGACATTGTATGCATTGCAGTGCTTCCAAATTCATGGCAGCTGATTGAAATAGATCTAATTAGAAAGTTCGTTTACATGGATGCTGATCTGAAGACATGTGTGTTTCCATTCACCAAGAATTCAATCAGAATATAACTGTTTTTATCATGAGCAAAGTGATTCTGACTGCCATGCAATGGTCAATCAGCCATAAATATAACACAAGAAGAAATTTATCCAAATTTGAGATAATTTTTATGCTGCAAACATTCACTACTTACAGTACTGTAGTTTGGTCTACTGTTATTTTTCTCATATGTTATAAAATGTTATATGTTATAAGAATGTCCCCAATTCCACTGATGCTTAGAACCAATGTGGAGAGACTTTATGTGGAGTGTTATTAATTTAGCTCAACTCCAGCCTTAGCATTGTTTCAAGTGTTAAATATCAAAATACGTCTAGAGAAAGAGAGATAATGCCATCTTACTTCCATTTAAGATTCAAAATGAACTCTCTTGCTTGGATGTGGGTGAACATGTCTGGTATCATGACATGATGAATTACTAAACCCAACAACCCCCACTCACCCAAAACACTGCCACGGATATATTTATTAAAAGTCATGACAAACAGAGGAAGAAGGTGTGCACATGCTAATCAGTCAATTGAATGTTGATCAAAAGCTTGAACATGGTGGGCCCTGGGGGCAAACACAAACCCTCCATTGCTAGTCTGCTACAGCTGTAACACACAACTGTGGAAATCAGTGGACACAGTACAAAAGGAGCTAGCTCAAGCATTTATTATTCTTCACTTATTGCTACAAAGAGCTTTAAAAACTTTTTTTTTTTTACTCAAATCAGTGTGCAGGCCAAATATGTATAAGATTTTTTTTCAGTGGAAAAGTTTTTATTTTTTATTTTTTATTGATTTTATCATGTGACTTTGACTTGTGAATGGATACGCTTGCACATTGGACATTGAATCTGTAAGCCAATAGAAAACAAGAATGTGGGATTGTGGTTTGTTTGACTGCTGATTATTATGTATTATGTGTTCATGTTAAACTTTTACTACTTTCCTACAGGTGCACAGTGTATATTTGAAAAAAGTGTGCAATTTCTTTTTGTTGTTGTTGTAGAATTATTATATTTTCCTATGGATACCCTAAAGGGATGGGAAAAAAATCTTTAGAAATATGCAAAAGAAAAAAAAAACATTTTATAGTGAAATCTTGGAAATCCCAGAGTGATGGTATAACTGTATGATGTTATAACCACCTGTATTATAACCAATCATAAACGAGAACAAAATCTTGTAATCAATCTTAATAAAGAAGGAGGACTTTCTTAACCTCACACAAACTGGAGCTTATTATTTCAATTAAAAAAAAATCATTATTATTTATAAATCACTTAATTACACATTAATAAGGTTTAGACTGACTCTGAGATTAAACAGTTAAATATATTGTGTCAAACCAGGTTAAAAGCATAACAATTTGAGTCCCATCTATGTATTTTTTCTCCTGTTATTTTTCTGTTTGCCTGCTATGATCTTTCTTATTAGCAGTATTGGTGCCCCTGGCATCATTGTTACTGTATTAAAATGCATGTACTATAGTGTGTTTTAAAAAAATAAATTTTTATGTAAATTACATTACTTATGCATTATCTATTATAAAAATATTGGATAGCATACCTCTTAAAAAACAAAAGAAAACATCATTTTAGAGTAACTTTTTCTTTTACAGGGTCAGTGCGTGTATCTAATATGAGACTCACTGAGTTTATCCTCCTACCTGTTCTTCTTAGCTGCTAATCAAATCCTCCCCCACCTTGACTGTGTAAAGCCAGACTGTAAAGTCACTTTGATATCATCTGATGTGGACCTCAAAGTACAAATGATTGCAGTGCCTCCACACCCTTCAGGAGTTTGAATCCTCCATCACTGTGCTGCTGCGAATCCGTTTCAGGCCAGCTTTCTCTAGGCACACCTGTATTTCCCTCTGGAGTACACACACTTCGGAGCCAGAGCTCCCCGAGGAACGGATGTCACTTTGAGTCATCGTCTTCCTACCAGCTGAATGCACTTTACGTTTTTCCCTCTGAGACATCTGCATGTGCTTCTTAAAGCTCACACACTATTCTTGGCATAAATATGTAATTAGTAGCTTACAATTAGGAATAGTCTGCCTGTAACCAAGGGATATTAGCATCTCTCTTAAGTGTCACTCTCTTTATGAAAAAAAAAACAGCATCTCTGAATAATTCAAGCATAATGAATTCCATAAATTGTTTTTCATTGAGTTTTGTAAATGAAACAACTTAACTCTCCCCCCTGTAGCTTAGCATCTTTTAACTCTGTCTCTCTTAGTATAAATGACTGACTTAAGATTGTGCTGAAGCAGTAGTTGATGCTAATCCCCTCAGGCTAATGTCTGATAGTACGGATCATTTTTATTTGTTTATTCATCCATTAATTTGCATAAACGGCATGGAACTTTGCCAGGTCTCTGAATGCTCAGTTTCTGACTCAGCAGGGCATTTAGATTTTGCTAGAAATATGCCTTCTTTGGTGGCACGGTGGTGTAGAGGTTAGCATTGTAGCCTCGCACCTTCAGGGTCCAGGTTTGATTCCCGCCACTGATCGGTGTGCATACAGTTTGTTTGCATGTTCGCCCCGTGTTTCGTGGGTTTCCTCCGGGTACTCCGGTTTCTTTCCACAGTCCAAAGACATGCAGATTAGGCTAATTGGCGTTCACAAATTGCAGTGTGAACACTGTGAATAAGAGTTTGTGTATATGTGTGTGTGCCCTGTAATGGATCCTCTCCTTCCAGGGGGTACCCTGCCTTGTGCCCTAAATCTCCTGGAATAGGCTACAGGACATGTAAATTTCATTTTTTGATCATCATCTTTTAAACTGGTATACATATAAGAAAACTAGAGAGGTGTCGGAAGGTGAACTACTGCAAGCTATTGCTTCAGTAGAACTGAAAGTGTCCTCCATAATAGTGCATTGTTTTTAAAAGCCTGTGTTTTAATTAGAATTAAATTGTAAGACAATGGTGGGTTTAAATAACATGATTTCAAGCCCCAGTATAGCGACACTTCCAATGTTAGGCTCTTGAGTAAAGCCTTTAATCCTGTTTGCTTCAGGAAAGCTGCATCATGACACTGACCACAGCTTCTTAACCAGATAGAAAGATAGAATCATGGATGAATGGATGGATGGGTGGAGTTTTTTATTAATCCCATAAGGAAATGATGGTAATAAGGTGATCTTACAGCAGCCAATTCAAAATTTTACAAACAAGATACAAACGAAGTGTCGAAGTGTCAAAGAATGTTACAGGGCTTGGGTACAATTTAAAATCAAACACTATGAAAAAATAACATGGAGAGATAATTTACAGAAGATGATTCCAAAATACCTATGATACACTGTACATTGTACAACAGTGCAGTCAGGTGGATGATTTAAGAACAATACATTAAGGTGGAAGTTGAGGTAATATGTTGCATATTATAAAGAATACACTGACCATATGTACTGTACATTATGATCATATGTACAAGTGGATGCTTGATAGCTATGATATGTGGGGAGAATACAGGACACAACTTGTAATTCAATGTTTTTTTTGTTTGTTTGTTTTGTGATTTATTTTCTACATTCTAGAGATTTCAAAACTATGACATAACACATAATAGAATTGAGTAATTCAGTAACAACAGCAGCAACAACCAGTTGTTATCATAAAACATGAAGGTCAGTTGTTCTGGAATAGTTCTCGCAAGAACAGTATTGTGTCAAATGCATTTGCAAAACCCATCAAGCAACATGATGAAACTGGCTCTCATAAAGACCTTCCCAGGAAAGCTAGACCAAAACTTACCTCATAACCTCATTACCTTTACAGAGCATAAGTAACAGATACATCTCAATATCAACTGTTCGAAGGAGATTATTGCATATTTTGGACGCCTTCAGCATTTTTTTTACAGTGTAGAAAGAAATAAAAATCAGGAAAGAGCATGGAGTTAGAAGATGTGTCCAGACTTCTGCCTTATTAATATCTATAAACTGTAGCTCCACTAATTTCTCGCTCCCACTCTCACTCACTCATTGTCTATAGCGGTTTATCCTGTATGCGTAAATGGTCGCGGCGGGGCCTGGGTTCTATCCTAGGAGACGAGGCGAGATAAACCCAGGGTGCCAAATCACTAATACACACACTACAAGCAATTTGGGAACGCCAGTTAGCCTCATCTGCATGTCTTTAGACTGTGGGAGGAAACCCCCAAGCATGGGGAGAACATGCAAACTCCATGCACAAAGACCGAGATGGGAATCGAACCTAGACACTGAAGGTGCAAGGTGACAGTGCTAACCACTAAGTCCCCCGTGCCAAATTTTCTTTAAGACAAAAATATATAGCTTGTTAAAGAAAAATGTCCTCCCTCCAGGAGACCTTTTTGTGATTGACTATTCAAAGTCTTACATTTGACTCTTACGCTGCACTGGCACTGTACATGTATGTATTTCAAAGCTCTTCTTACAAGAAACTATATCAATACCTGAATTATCGATTTTTTAAAAAAATTTTATGTTTAACATAGTGCATTACAATTACATTACATCCTGCTGCCAGGATTATGACTACAACCAGAAAATCTGAGCACATCACACCAGTCCTCAGGTCTTTACACTGGCTTCCTGTAACATTTAGGATAGGTTTTAAAGTACTTTTACTTGTTTATAAATCACTTAATGGCCTAGGACCTAAATACATTACAGATAGGCTCATTGAATATAAACCTAACTGACCACTTAGATCGTTAGGATCGAGTCAGTTAGAAATACCAAGGGTTATACACAAAACAAGGGAAGTCCGCTTTTAGCTATTATGCTGCCTGCAGGTGGAACCAGCTTCCAGGGGAGATAAGATGTGCTACAACATTAGTCACATTTAAATCTAGACTTAAAACTCATCTTTTTAGCTGTGCATTTATTGAATGAGCACTGTGCTACATCCGAACAGACTGCCTTATTTTATGTTTACATTATTTTAAACTGTTTTATTTTTATTTTAAATGGAATTTTAATTCATTTAAATTCATTTTTGTATTTTTATTTTAAATTACATCTTAATTAGTTTAAAAGTTTCATTGCAAACTGTTTTTATTTTAAATTAAATTTTTGTTCTTCAAAACATTTTATTGCTATTATTTTCTAGTTCATTTTATGATTATTTTCTTTCCCTTTTATGTAAAGCACTTTAAATTACCATTGTGTATGAAATGTGCTATACAAATAAACTTGCCTTGCCTTGCCTAATAATGTATAAGGCTGTGACTTGATTTGCATGTTAGTAGTCAGTATTACTGCTGTAACGGAAAATTAATCAGCACCTTCCGATCAATCAAGAATTTAATATTGCTAAAGGTACTACATATGTTAATACAGTATGTTAGGTGTTCCGGATATAACACAGATTACACAGGATCAATTAACATTTTGATCTTTAATGCGTGGATAAGAACTGTGGAAAGACAAAACTGACAGTGAAATAATATTTTAATATTTTTAATAGATCCAGTAATTCTTAAAACCGTTTGACCATTAATCGTTAATTTAATTCAGACACTGAAATTCGGACTCTGGCACTCATTTTTCAAATAAAAAGAATCTGGAGAAACAACAATATTGTGAAATAATTCGACACCTCGGTTCTGCTAAACATATCTCTCATTAGTGTCCTGTGATAAAGTGCAGTACCCTGTCAGGAACACTGCTTGAAACTAATGAAAGCTGGCTACAACAGACTTATGTAAGCATTCACACCTTCAAACTGAACAGCATGCTGTAGAAACGTGAAAAACTGAACTGTGACATAAAATATGACGATCAATTGTAAGATTACAAAGAGAAGGTGCGCATGTGTATACAACGATAATTACATCGTCATAACGTCAATGCCAAAATGTCAACACCTCCTCTAGGTGAATTGAATAACAATGATTAACAGTTATACACCAGTATATGACTCGTGACAGGATTATGCGCACCCAAGGCCAGCCTGCCTGGTCGGATTCCAGAGAAACACCCAGAGGTTTTGTGGAGTCATTCCCTGGGGCTCCGGAGAACCCACACAAATGATCAACATATACTGTATATAATTATGTTTGCCCAGATCATACCTCTCTATCAGTGATTATTGTCCAATTTCTTAATAACTACATTGTGTCCACATTAAAACGTTACACATGTTCACTGACTGTGCAAATTTGTTGTTGGTATAGTTGTTGGATAGCCAATGAGGATGAAGAACAGCGTTTGAGGACATTTTATTTTCCTTCACTAAATTGTTACCTCTTTCTCATTCTCTCTCTCTCCATCTTTTCTCTTTCTCTCTCTCTCTCTCTCTCTCTCTCTCTCTCTCTCTCTTTCTCACTCCCCACCCTTTCATGTCAGAGCAAATGCTTATTTATACTCTCAGGGAAAACAGCTGTTTGGAAGCACCAGTCGGCTGGGTGACAAAAGCATTGTGAATATGTAATGAGGCGAACACGGCGCCTGTCTCCATGCCCGGCAGGATGCCTTCGCTCCGCGAAAACAAATAAAGCTAACAAAATGAATGGCAGCCGTGGCAAAGTTTAACACGCTCCGTAATTACATTTAGCTGAGCACCAGAATGTGAGCCAGAATGAAACTTGCTGTTTTTCTGCACTACGCTCTCTCTTGCCGGGCCACGAGGGCAACCCAGAGCATTTGTTTCCAATCTGTGTCTATTGCTGCAGAAGATATCAGACTACTCAGATTATCAGCTTATCAAGACATGTCCCGGTAGAAGAGAAGAGGGTTAAGATAACTGGAAATGCGACATTTCCGTCTGTGAAACATCTAATCACGTCCTCCAATCACTTACATTATAGCAGCTATAAACTGTAATTCCCGTACCAACCTCCCTCTACCTTTTCTGCTCTCTTTCTCTTTCTTTCTCTCTCTCTCTCTCTCTCTCTCTTTGTTAAAGTAAATGAGGTATGAAGGATGTAACTGAAGTTCTGCTTAAATTTAGCCTCAGTAACATGTGGTTCCAGTCAGACCTCTAGGGGGGTCCTCAGGGGGTAACATGTCTTTAATAATAAAAAACACAAGGCTCATGTTTACCTTATTAGTGGCAAGGTGGCTAATTTAGCTAATTGTATAGTCAAAAGGGGCTGATGGGGGCAGCAGTAGTGTAGAGAACAGGATCAGGATCAGAGGAGGGCATCACACAGCAGGCAGACCTCCATCCTCCGTGGGGGGTGAGGGTGGTGGGGGGGTCACAAAGATGGGACAGAGCCTCCTCCCCTCTGTCTTTCTCTCTCCACCTGTTGAGATGTGCCTCCCGGTGGCCCTTCCCAGGCCTGCTGTTCCAGCCGCCATAACATCTGCTCCCATCTCCCATGTGTCCCCCTGCAAGGTGTGCATCCCCCCATTCACCACCGCCTCTGCAGATGTTACGCGTCCTTGGTCCAGTGTGGGCGAGCGGAGAGCGCCAGACCCGTTTGATGTGCGATGAAACAGAATGGAGCAAGCCACTCAGGGGCCTCGGAGCTCGGGGAGGTCTTCGGTGGAAGTGATTGGAGGAAGAGCTGACTCATTATAATACCAATCAGAGTTGAAGTGTCTGAGTTGAGGTGTCTCAAGATGTCCAGAGGATTGAAGCACACAAAGGTTTCTCAGGGTGGACAATTCCAGACAGGTTTTTCATTTATTTAATCTTTAGAAATGAGGTTAATTCATGTGCTGAAAATGTAAAAAAAGGCCAGAATGGGGGTAAAGTTAAGCTTACATAGTTTAGAACAATTCAATCTCAGATGGCATCTTGAAAATTCAACCAAGAAGTCATTCTACCCAAATGTATTGATTTTACATTCATTTTTACCAGCAGTTATTTATTTATTTATTTATTTATCGAGTTAATATGAGTTTTGTAAATCCTAGGGGTTGAGGTCAGCAGGGCTTTGTGCAGGCCACTCGAGTTCTTTTAATCCAGCCTTGGCGAACCATGTCTTAATATGCTACAGCATATTAATACATCCTATTTAACTGTGTGTAACCACATATAATAATAATAATAATAATAATAATAATAATAATAATAAAACACCCAGATATTGTAAATAGAAATTCATTTGGAATTAGTTTTTTTTATGGCAAAAATAACAATGTTTGTTCTTTATTATCCTGTTTTTTTTTATTTATTTATTTTTGCCCACCGAAACTGGGTGACCTTTCGGACTGTGTGAGTTTAAGCGGGAAGTTGAGGACTGCTGGATTAGTGCCGGATCAGGTGAAGTGACACCGAGGGTTTTGCTGTTCAGAGATCAAAGACAGACAGAAAGGCACATTTCAAAAGGCCCTGAGAGCTCGGCAACGATCCCGACGCTCCTCTGATGATACTTAGATCTATAAATGTTGCATATTTATTTATTTATCTATTTGCTTATTTATTTTTAAAATTATTCATTGCAATAATAATCTGTGCCTAACAAGCACTTGTGGGACATGGCTTTCTTTTGCATCTTTCCCTTCTTTGCCCCCATATTTCAGGATCGCTCTGGGATTTAGTGGTGCTATTACAGAGAAATTCTTTTATTTGCATCTAATGAATGATATGCATGTTTTTTTCCATGCATTTTCTGAATTCTGCACTAATTCAAGGTTCTTTTTAGGATACTTAACCTGCTTTCAGACTGCAACACTGTTTACTCTACATTTAGCTTCTCTTACAATTATTATTTCCCAGGACTTTTCCAAACTGCTAGAACTGGACAGCATCAGGTTTAAATAGAAATTATTTTTGTCAGAAGAAATGAATTGTCTCTCGCACAAAGAAATAGTGCCCTGCATACGACGTAGTCTAATGACATAAAGACTGCACAAACAAAGATGTTTTTATACATTTTTGCACTTTCAGAGTAACAAGTCGTCCATTGCATTGCCTAGACATTCTTAAATTACATCTACAGCACTAAGCTAAGTTTTAAATGTTAAGATGGCTGCATAAGAAAGGCCTGGTAATGACTTCCCAGCAGAATCAGGAACTCGGCGTGCGCCACTCACACTTTGATGTTTGTTGCGAGTTTTTTCCTTTTTAAATACAGACTTTATTGTGTGCTACACTGCTCCCGTTGTCTGCCTGTGGAGAGCCCTGCTAGCCAGGTGTGTAATGAATGTTTGAGCACTTGAGTGCTGTTGTGGTCCATGTTCTTTCCCTATGCTCTTAGTCATGCCAGAGGCTTTGGTCTCCAGCCAGCAGCCTCAGATTGCTCACCGTCATGCTGCTCCGCTGGAGGACAGAGGAAGAGGTTACTGGTTGCTTTTCCACATAAAGATTAAGAAGAGTGCTACACTATGATCCATTCTTTATTATGTCCTGATCCAGGAAACTGATGGAGGTAGCAGAGCGTCCACTGCCAGAAACAACATCTCCCACTAAATTCGTAATAATTCGCACAAGAAAAGAGAGGGGAGCTTAGTGTTCGGTCATTTTTCTTTTTACACAATACTAGAAAGATTTGTTCTTTTAATATACAGGATATAGACAAACTCATAAGGTTTTAAGGATTTTTTTTACATGTCTTTTGACATAACCCACCTCTTACCCATTTGTACAGCACTTTTAGAAACAGACACTGGCACAAAAACAATGGCCATGCAAAAAACTCTTGTGCTGTGATTAGGCATAGAGTGTGCCACTTGGCCAACTGAGAATAAAATAAAAGCTAATATCCATTTAAAGAAATTTGTCAGAATGTGTGTAAGGACAAGAATTGGATGTATGGATATCTTTAGTATTTTATTAGATATATTTTATATTTTTTAAATTAGTTGCAGTTTGGTTGCCCTGATAATGCAAAACTTATCAAATGTCCAATCAACAAACTGTAGTCCAGCACTTTCTATTATTTTTAAAAAACTATTTTACCACTTTTTTAAATTTAGTTTTACAAACAAACAAACAAACAAACAAACAAACAAAAGAAAATGTTCCCAGTTGCTTATTTGGTTTGTCACTCAGGGAAAGCCCATATATTCCCATATATAACTATTTCCTTAACAACTTAAGACAGGTCTCAGAGCTCCCCCACAGTGTGTCTGTTAATGCTCCAGCTAAAGAAAACCCTCGGATAATGCATTTTCCTCCGTTTTACTGCTCATTCCAATGCAACGTTTCGTTGTCTATGTAAATAAACTACTGAAGGCTATCCCTGTTAAATGAGGTAACATTAGGGGAAATCCTAATTAGTTTATTTAGCTTTATTTAAGTCTGAGCCAATACAAAAATTGGAATAGGACAAAAAAAATAAAAATAACAACGAGTGTGCTTTTCTCAAGTTTTTTCTTTTTTACATGCACACTGGAGCCATCTGAGTGTCTAAATGTGACTAGAAATTCATTAACCGAAAAAGCTTTTAAGGAAATCTTTGTGTAAAGTTTTCTAATCTTTGATCATTCCAAGGGAATGTCATGTAAATCCTAAAACGGACTTTGTAATTACATAACGAGTGTGGATTTAATACAATTAAGGGAATAATACAAATTTAATACAAATTTAATACAAATTAAGGGACTACAAGCTTCTGTGGAAAATAGAGTCACATAAACAGAAACATTCAATGAGTATTATTTTTTGCCTCATCATTTCCCAGTCCTTGTATTGGGAGACAAGCTACTTGACAAATCAAAGTCCTTGTATTTAGACAAGTGACATAACCACGGGCATATAAAGACATTAATCAAAACATTTGTCAGAACTTTGTTGTTAGATGTCTTTGGTCATAATTGGCCACTTGTGAGAAAGTCTCATTATGTGTTCTGAGAGTGCCAATCTCAATTCCTGACCAAAGGATTCTTTTATAATGTTCGAATTTTTGACTGTGACAAAAAAAATAAATCATGTTCAAAAATCTTCCAGTGTAAATGGTGCTATAGCAAACTACTAAAGTCTACAGTGCATTTCAGGAACCACAGTAAGCTACTAAAGAAAAACTTTCCAGAGCCTTGTTAAGAGTGTTTTCCACGAAACACACTCCCAACACTGCCATGTGGAAGAACAGCCGTGTAGGGACACAAGTCTGCCCCCAATCCTCTGTTTGTCAGTCCACCTGAGTGCTGCTCAGGCCTGCCCAAGGCAAGACCACAGGCCATGGCTCCCTCCTGCTCCTGTGTTCCTGGAGTGCAAATCCTCCACTCCTCCCCCCCTTTTAGAGCCCAACCTTCCAGCACAGTTTCACCTCCACACTCCACACACTTCTTGCCTCATTCGGGATAGAAGATTGAGGGTTAAGTTTATTCCACATTTATTTGTGGGGACCCCTCAGGGCCTTCAGCATGTCAAGGTACTGTTCTGTGGCAGCATTCATGTGTACTTTATTGAATAAACTTCCTGAAAAGCAAAGAATTTTACTTTACAGCTTGCAAAATATTTTCTCATTAGTACATAATGGCTTTAATGGTTCTGCTCGTCCTTGATTCAGCTCCAAATCCTGGATATGTTCAGTATGTCAACAATCCGATTGTTGTATCTTAGTTAATATTTGTCATGTTAGTATTTAGGGTTCACGTCAAGATCACGGTTCAAATGCAAGATCATATAAGCTATAATAGCATACTGTGCTATTTAATCGATTATGCAATTTAATTGATCAGTTCAGAAACAATTCACACCTTTTAAATGATTTAGGTAAAGTTACAAAAGTTAAAATCATTTACTATTTATTTAAAATATTCCAAAGACAAACTGCTTCATCATCCACAAATACTCAGGTTCGCAGGAGTATTGTTTCTTCTTCTTTTGAGTTTATGCACAGTTGGTTTAATACTGTCACCTACAGGACCACAGTGTGGAGCAGAAGATCTTCAGGAAAAAAAACCCCCGAATATTGCTTCATATAAGACTTGATTTTTAAGCAATCATGGTTGCAATCATGGTCTTTCATGGTTTATTGGATATTGTGGTATTATTAAATACTCCAAAACTCCAATGTCCAAAAATGTAATCAAACCAATTTGACACACTACCTGTGATTTGCAGCTCCAGTAAAAAAAAACAAAGCCAGTTGCTACCAGCACACCAATAGACAGATCCCACATACTGTATGTACTACCTCTGATTTTCAATGGCATATCATCAAAGGCTTCAACAGTCAGACACCTCACATTTGATTGTGTCGTATAACAGAACACAGTGGTGAGAGTAAAAACTCCCTTTATTTCTCTATATAAGCCCCTGCTACACTAATGCACTTATCCCAGTGTTTCACTAGGGCTTAGATATCATCAAGTTAGAAAGTTTTTTAGTACGCCAAAGCCATGATCAGACTGCCTGCTTCATGTTTGAATCACTGGCCTCCCAGGAACTCATTTAATTACTTAAACATGTAGAAATGGCTTGAAGCAAGGTCACGACTATACAGGGGATGTGGCAATAACTTCGAGCCGAGTTCCTGTAATGTGCAAGCGGTGTTGATGATGGACTGACAGTTCCCACAGACAGATCTGTCGCTTATGCAAGTTGGCAACAAGTAATCAGGTGATTTTTAAGGATAAGGCATTCCTCATGCTGAATGCTCATTGGACTGACTGCAGTGTACTCTGAGCCCCTACTGCTGGCATTGTATTTCCAGGACGGACGCCCTTCTTTAAAATGTTTGTGATATTCATATATTTTACTGTGGCCAAGAGTTTCATCACCGTACCCTGCCTGAAGTCTTCTGCAAATGTCACTTGCCATCATTCACCAGAAATGTCATCAGAAGTCCTGGTTTGACTTGAATGCCATTGTGCATTTATATGGAAACTATGTGAAAAATGTTTGTATTTATTTTTATAATGCTAAAAGTAGTAAAATTTTATATTATTTGCTGTCACAGGCGAAAATCACACAAAATAATTATTTGTGAGTTAAGATCGGTGGTCTTTTTGTATGTTCTGTTTAGGCATGTATGTTTGCAGCAACAGCCCCCTGTAAATAGATGATATTATTTTTCTTTACTCACACGTTTTGCTGACAATTTGATTGAAAGATTGCATTGTGACCATCTCATATACTCATAAATCACACAGTGACACAGTGAACGATTTTCTTTTCATACTTTTGGGAAGTTCACCTTTTCCCCACCTTTTTCACGTTTTATTCTCTTTCCACAAGCTTTGTGTATGTCTATCAGCATTTGTAATGAGTTCCTCAGCTGGCTGCTTTCACAAAGAGAAGGTGAGAAAAGCAGGATGGGTGCAAGACTGTGAACACTTTTTGATTCTGTCTGTTTGAGCTTCTTTTTGATCTTAATGAAATCTGGAGGGCGGGATGGACGCTGCATGTGAAGCAGGTTTCAGCGTCAGGGTGTCCAGCCGAGTGAGCAGAAGGTTGCGGTTCAGCTGCGGAATAGCAGTACAAAATAATTAATAATTAATCCTTTCTGATTTGCCTGATTACTGTAAGGCAATAAGGGACTTAAAAAAATCAAAGAAGTGGATGTTTTTCAAATGTTAACTATTCATGATCCTTGATAGGAATATTAACCGCGATAAAGACATCTCCTTGAATATTGATTACCTCTAATTAAAAATTCAGTTTGATTAGAAATTCAGCACTTTTCTCTGTCTCAGCCTTCCTTCAGGCAAATATATTTTCGAATGGTGTGTTTGCCTCCTTAAGTCAGCTCTCTGCTTGTGGTTCAATGAAGCGGTTAGCAACCGAGAGTGTTTAATGAGACAGTCATTAGTTCTAATTAGGCCATGGTTAATGGCAATACATTAAAAGGCGAAGCACATCACTGTGAAGAATGGCAGCGCGGTAGTGGAAGCTGACTGGAAACAGCTGTTGATTTTACTGAGCGGCTCGTGCTATGAACAAATACTCCCCTGGAGCTGAGAAAAAGAGAGAGAGAGAGAGAGAGAGAGAGAGAGAGAGAGGGAATGTGGGAGATGCAGAGAGAGAGAGAGAGAGCAAGAGAGAGAGAGACTTATGATGGATTCTGTCTTTGCACCCCGTGTCCCTGCTTACCATGTTAAACACATGAGGCTGCTTGTACAAAACCCTGTGCTGCATAACTGCATTTGTCTTGTGAGCCTGTTACAGGGTTGACAGGGTAAATGAACAGAAATAAACTACAACACTATAGTGTTTCCATCTTTTCACAGTAAATACACTCTGCTCTTGATATGGATATGCTTAATTTTTATTTTATTTTTAAAAGCTAAAATTCATCTTATCGGTATGAAAAAAGGTTTAGTGCAGGCTTTCCAGAAGAGTTGGACTTTTTTTTTATTTGCTTTTGAAATGCAGAACTCATGATTATGTTTTTGATTTTATTGCAAGTTGGGGTTGAGCATTTTGCATACATTTGTTTTATTATATGAACTGTAATGGCAAGGGTATTACATATACAGCAATTAGCCACCGCACCATCACCAGGTGAATTGTATACCATCATCAGTAACATATCAGTAAAATGGAATTATGAAAACCTCTGTTTGGTCCCACAGAAAATCCAATGCAGCACAAATTGCTGAAAAACTTCACATTCTGCAATGTATCGTGTTTGGCAGGAAAAGAGTTTAAGGTTGTTAATTCGTCCTTTAAATTCCTAAGATCACAATCTGACCAAGTAGCCATTAAATGTGCTGGAGAAGCCAGTCTGATTTATGGAGGCCTCACCGCGCAGCACACAGCACCCAAAGGCTTCCAAGACATGGCACAAGGGAAACACACACACAATATTGGGGATAATGTTTGGCTTTTAATGTTATCGCTGATCAGTTTACCTTTATAATATTATTCCGTGATGAATAGAGTAGAAATAGGCCGTACTAGTAGAATTGTAGGGATACATCTTGTATTTATGGTAAAAGTTTCTTATATTCAGAATCTGCTTATGCAGGCCTTTCATTGTTCCATTTAGCATGCCTTCAATGTGCTATTAAGATTTCTTTAAATAATAATTAAATAACCATTAATATTTTGTTTTATTTAATTTAACATATGTTTTTTTAATAAAATATAGAAAAGCTTTTTATAAAGTTAAACATTTTCTGTTGTACAGTGGAGAACCTTGGATTACGAGCATATATCGTATTCCAAAACACTCCCATAAGTGTTGAAAATTTTCCATTAAGAAAAAATGAAAACTCAAATTATTCGTTTCAAACCCGAAAAAACAAATACATAAACATAATTCATACAAAATATAAAGTAAAAATAAAACAAGTTAACCTGCACTTTACCTTTATTAAAATAAATCCCGACAGATTAGTGTTTCCGTTTATGCGCGCAGGCACTGCGTGTGGGTGTGTTTGTGTATGTGTGTAAATCCTAAGTAAGAGGACAGGAGAAATCAACCCCTCCCGCCTCTAGCATCTCATCTTACACAGTGAATCTTTCTCCTCTCTTATTTGAATTTTGAACACACACATTAAAAGAAAGACTGTTTTGTTGGAAAAATTAGCAAGGAACATCGCTAATGACACTCGCGTGAGTGCGAATACTAACGGAATCACTACTGTAAAGTAAAACAAACAAATAAACCTGCACTTTACCTTTGAAAAGAATCGCGACAAAGCAGTGTTTCTGTGTAGGGCAGAGTGTGTGTGTGTGTGTGTGTGTGAAGGCAAGAGGAGGAGAGGGTAGGTGGTTGTAATTTTGGTGTGTGTAAAGGGGCACGGTGTCAAATTATGTGCGCCCATACACATAACGACAGGCTAAAACAGAGAGAAAACAGATCTTTAACCTTTAATAAGACTTTCTTTTGCTTAACATGGCTTAACATGTTTGTATGCACACGCATACAAACACAAAATAAAATATGTTTTACACGCACACGTGGTCGCAATGTTATAGCAAACAGTACACGCGTGCACGGATGTTGATTATACCAGTAAGAGATGCGCACCAAGACCCAGCAGTGAAGATGATTACCCACAATTCAACAGTGCAAGAGAAAGAAAAACAAATCAAACAAATTGGCTCAGTTGTGATCACGTGATGCTCGGCGTCAAAACAAGAAGCGCATGCAGGCTACATGATACTCTGTACTCGTAAACCAAGACTTGTTCGTTTTTCAGGTCAAAATGTATTAAAAATCTTTCCTCATCTTGTGAAACTCTCGCAAACCGCGTTACTCCCAATCTGAGGTTTCACTGTACTTCTTTGCCATCCAGACCTTTCAACTTTGATTAATTTCTTAAGAAATTTGTGCAAATTCAAATAAACATACACACTGCGCTGGGATTCCATTCACACACATTCATAAAAGAGAAATCATACAAACATTAACCTCACCCCAAAACCCTAAACTTAACCTCCATAACTTAGGAATAGATCTAAATTTGCTGAGTTGAGTTGAACAGAATGAGGCTATGATGCTTCTCCTTGGTCTAAGAACTTTGTGAAATGGAGCACTATGGAGTTTTCCTGAGAGCTTTGCCCTTTTGCAGACAAAGATTAGTCGCCACTAAACAGTCAGCAAATTTTTGTCAAGGCGGCAAGATTAGAGCTGGTTCTCGCTGATTTGTATCTTTTTTTTTTTTTTTTACTTTTCAAAAACTTTCTGTACTCCACTGAGACTCATGAGTGTGTTAAAAAGATTTATATCACAGTTTTTTCCCCCACATTGTTTTTCAAATAATGAAGCGCAACCCTTCCTCACCCAGAGCAGAGGTACTGATGCAAAGAGTAACACTGAGAGCTTTCAGTTACTGAGCAATTATTGTAATATTACTGAATTCTATGTGTCATTTTGGAGAGCCCTTCCTGGCTTGTAAGAAAATGTTTTCTTCTGCTATGTTACCTAAACAAATGAGCTAAAGTGCTCGGAGGTGCAGAGTCGTCTCTCCCACCTGAGCTTTTTGTCATGTCGCTGCTCGTACTTTGGGTCTCCTTATACTGGATTGTTTCTCGGCATGCCAGATGGGGAAATTGCAGATGGCAGTTTACATAAACTTCTCCGCATAAAGATGCTCAGTTAGAACGTGACAAATCAATTTGAAAGCTGCTTACACTTGTAACGCTCAGGTTTTATTTTAGAGCTAATTACACTAATACGGGGTCTAGAATCTAAATACGGGCTAATATGATTCACTTCCGGTGTTGCGCAATCTTCGCGGAGCAAGACAAGACACGTGACAACAACTACTGAACAAACCCAAAGTGTATTAAATGAAAAAGACAAATAAACAAATAAGGTGCACCAACAAAACCAACAAAACAATATATACAAAATATATACAACTATAAACAGTGTGTGTAGTGTATGCGTGTGTGTGAGTGCGGATGTATGAAAGTCCAAGTCCTTGTTATTGTGAGTGTGAAATGGTGTACGGGAGAGATGGCTCGGCCTCACCGGTAAAAGATGTATCATCCGGGAGCACGAGAAAACGGAACGAGAAGGGTACTGAATGTGTCCAATGAAGATTAATCCAGTCAAGGAAAATAAATCTCCGTAACAACAATCAAGCTCTCTTTCTCTTATCCTAAATGCAGCGCGCTGTCTCATCTCTCCGTGTCGAGCCACTTGCCGGTTCCGGCTTTATACCGGCGCACGTGACCCGACGCCGCTTCCGGGTTCCCTCGCGCTGCGATCGCGCATGCTCGCGAGAGCCTAACCCTGTGACCAACACAGTCTATGGGGACAAATAAAACCAGACAGGGCATATTTCATTGAGCAGGTGAGCCGCATTAGCTCCGTAACTCTTTCCCTGCTACTTAAAATGCCCCTTTATGTGGCTGCGCTACATAGACCCCCCCCCCAAGCCTCCGGCGTCTGAGGAGAATGTCCGTAAAAGCGCTTTATATTACCCACGTTCACTTTACCAGTTTTTTGTGGATTGCCCCAAGACACGGTGTAATTATTTGGTCCTATTTTGTTTTTTATTTCTGCTGGTCCCTCCCACTTGGGCGCTAGCTCAACTGAAAAGTTTTGATGGGCAGAGGAAAGAGAGGGTGTCCGTCGCCAAACCAGCTCGCCCGGTAGCTCTGGCGCCTTGTTCTGCCGGGAATTGCGGTAGCTGGCGTGTTTGGCTGACTGAGTTGCTGGTGGTTGTGCCTCTTCCTCCGCTGTGATCCTGGGGTCGGTCTGTGATGGATGTGAGGCTGGGTCGGTGGTGAGTTGTTGGGTGGCAGGCTGCTCCAGCGGTCCCTGGTGAGGTCTAGCATCTGATAGCTCCCGGGTCTTTTCTCAAGTTTACAAGGATGTTGGGCTAGGGGCGCGGCCGATCTCCGATGGCCCCTGGTTCCCTTGGCCTGGCTCCGGGTGCTCTGGCAGACCTCGCAGGCTTCCACGTACTGCCAGACGTCCTTGCGGATGGAGGGCCACCAGGCGACGTCTAGGAGGCTCAGTAGTGTTTTTAGCCCCCCCCGGTGGCCACCCGTTGGCTTTCGATGAAAGTCTTGCAGGAACGTCTGGGTCTGTGATGGCGGGATTACCAGCTGGAGAGCTCCTCCCTTCTTCCTCGGCACTCTACGATGTAACGCCCCTTGGTGATGTTCGAAGGAGACCCCCTGGTTCTGGGTCTCTCCGGCATCCACCACAGTGGCGAGAAGAGCCACCTGCAGACCTTCCTGCTTTGGACGTTCCCCCTCCGCCAGGTCTCTGGGGGGAGCCGAGGACAGCTCTGATGTGAAGTTTGGAGGTTCCGCTTTCTGTGGCACGGCATAGTAGACCTGAGAGGGTGCAGAGAGGGGCTGGGCGTTGGAAGGTCCGGCCTTCTTTGTGGATGCAGTGTTTGGCTCTCCCGAGGAATGTAGGGAGGGAGTCTGTGTAGATGCAGGAGTGTAGTTTAGCAACTTGTGGTTAGTGAGTGAGTTAGAGAGGCGCACTTTCTTCATCTGTTTCTCCCAGATGACATCACGGCGCAGAAAACAGTCAGCTATGGCTCTTTCCAGTTTCTCCAGCGACTCGTGGCAGTAGCGTTCCAACTCATCGATTCTGGCATCCACTGCCTGCCGGAAACTGATTTCCCGATTGCAACTGCTGTTTATGGATTCTTTAAAACCCCTCTCTAACATACCCACTTGTTCAGACATAGCCTCTACATCCATCTTACATTGCTCAAGTTCATTCTGCATCGTTTTTACAACATCAGAAATGCTAGATATATGAGCGACTCTATCATCATCATCATCATCATCATCATCATATCTAGCCGATAAATACAATGAACTAAGCATAGAAGATGTTCCAGCTGTGGAGCCACGTCTTGTCCCACAAGTATCTACATCGTCATCATCCACATCATACAACCTATTTCTCGCAACAACCAAGTTGGCCTTTCCGGCCCTACTAGCGATAGCATTAACGTTAGCCTTAGCGCTAGCCATGTTAGCGTCTATTTTGCTCCACAAAGTCACACAATACCGAAAAAATACCCAAACAAACAGACTCCCCGTACGGGCCACCACTATGTAACGCTCAGGTTTTATTTTAGAGCTAATTACACTAATACGGGGTCTAGAATCTAAATACGGGCTAATATGATTCACTTCCGGTGTTGCGCAATCTTCGCGGAGCAAGACAAGACACGTGACAACAACTACTGAACAAACCCAAAGTGTATTAAATGAAAAAGACAAATAAACAAATAAGGTGCACCAACAAAACCAACAAAACAATATATACAAAATATATACAACTATAAACAGTGTGTGTAGTGTATGCGTGTGTGTGAGTGCGGATGTATGAAAGTCCAAGTCCTTGTTATTGTGAGTGTGAAATGGTGTACGGGAGAGATGGCTCGGCCTCACCGGTAAAAGATGTATCATCCGGGAGCACGAGAAAACGGAACGAGAAGGGTACTGAATGTGTCCAATGAAGATTAATCCAGTCAAGGAAAATAAATCTCCGTAACAACAATCAAGCTCTCTTTCTCTTATCCTAAATGCAGCGCGCTGTCTCATCTCTCCGTGTCGAGCCACTTGCCGGTTCCGGCTTTATACCGGCGCACGTGACCCGACGCCGCTTCCGGGTTCCCTCGCGCTGCGATCGCGCATGCTCGCGAGAGCCTAACCCTGTGACCAACACAGTCTATGGGGACAAATAAAACCAGACAGGGCATATTTCATTGAGCAGGTGAGCCGCATTAGCTCCGTAACTCTTTCCCTGCTACTTAAAATGCCCCTTTATGTGGCTGCGCTACACACTCGTAACTCATGCACCTCATATGCACAGCTGGTGAATAAGCTTGAGTTAGGGTGAATATATTCATGCATGTATTCGCTTTTATCAGCGCCTCTTTGTTCTATCTGGGCCACCAGTTTCTCTACTAATGAGGGTGTTTTGCTTTGTGCATTTACTGCAACTTGGATGATTGGCTTGTGTGGCTTTGTTGGGGCTAATATAGGTCTTGTATATCTTAAATATGAGGACAGATTTGTTGCCAAGCAGGAGTGTCCTATCTTAACATCATTGCATAGCGATAACGTCCCAAGAGCACCAGACTGGCTAATTGGTCATAATGTATTGAATACGAGAGCCAACAAACCTCTTCGCTGCCAGATAAAGCAATTAGCATGGCAAACAAGGCTTACAGGTCTTGCTAGCTGTTGAGTCCACCAAATGTAATTGCACCTCATTTTCAGAATAAGCATGAAACTTCTTTTAACCCCTTGCTGAAAAAGGAGACAGCTGAAAACTTGATGTAAAAAAATTCAAACATTTTTTTGTGAAACAGAGCAGGTTCTGAATGGGGTGAATCTTGTGAATCTTCTTTTTTTTCTTTTTCTTTTTTAAATATAGAGGATTGTGGAAGTATTCATACCCTTTACCTTTACCATATATATTTTTTTTTTTACAACCTGGAATTGAAATTGGACTCAACTGGTATAATACTGTATGTCATGAGTTTGCATACAATAAGCAATAATATTGAAGACTAAGAAAAAAAAAGTATGTATAGTTTGCAAATTTATTTACAATTGCTTGCATTTCTGGTACAAGGCAGGGGTAGCTCAGTGGTTACGGTGTTGGACTACTGATCGGTCCCAGGTTCAAACAGCTGCAACACCAAGTTGCCACTGTTGGGGCCCTTGAGCGAGGCCCTTAACCCTCAACTGCTCAAATGTAAAATAAGATAAAATGCTAATGCTAGATAAGGAAATGTACTGTATTATTCATTGATCCATTTATTCATCCATCCATCTAGAGACCTCTGTAGTCCCTGGAGGCCAATGGTAACCCTGGTATTAATTCCTATTTGTAAGACCGTGGTAGAACCTCCAGTCAACATTCACATGTACATTTAAACACTATGGACAATTTGGGAAAACCAATTAGCTCAAACTGCATGTCTTTAGACTATGGGAGGAGACCGACTAAGCACAGGGAGAACATGCAAAACAGACTCGACACAGGAGTCAAACCCAGGACCTGAACGTGCAAGGCAACAGTGCTAACCAGTAAGCCGTCAAATGTATGATCACATTGTAATAAACATGTTCCAAGAAGCTTTAAGCAAATGCTACTAACATCAATTTAAAAAACAAACAAAAAACTGGGATTTACTACGGGGATGATGTTCTTTGGGTGCTGAGCAGTGTTAACTTTCCATTTAACTAATCATGTGACTTTTGAATGTAAATGGTTACCAGCTGTGTACTAGGACATGTTTTCAGCTATTGAGTCTGAATTTGCACTTCCTACTTGTTGATTGACACTTACACCATTGTCAGTTCCTTAAACGGCTAGATGCATGGATAATACTGTATACACCCTCACATCCGAGTTGGTTAAAAACAGAAGTGAATTGAATAAATAGAAATGTAATGTACCCGATGGACGTGGAGGAGGACGGGCTTTAGAGTCGTCCACAGAGACCTTGGAATGTAGGATTGTGGGACATACAGACTGACAGCGGGTGCTGATGAAATAATAATGTGCACTGTACATGCAGATGAAATTTGCACATGAAAATCGTCTCTCGCTCAGCTCTCACAGAGTCATGTGCATCACCGATGACAACCCCTGCTGAACTGTTTATATGCAAATAGCCTGCTCATTTCCACGCCCTCCTCTGAGAGCCAGAAACCTGACAAGCATGGGGGGAGGGTTTTTTTTATTTTGTTTGCTTTTGAGTATTCCATTTGCTTCATTTAGATTTCTTTACCTACAATAACTCTGCTTTTTTGTGTTAGTGCCTATAACTCTGTAAAGTTTGAAGGCCTATAACTGCTTTCAGAGGTGCGCTTTTTGCTTTTCTTTAGCATGTCCACCACATTATTATTTTTTTTTTACTCAAAATTATAATATGATTTATAAAACAACACCATGTCCTAAATATCTTGTTTGCTTGTTTTAAGTCTCACTCACTCATCGTCTTTACCGCTTTATCCTGTATACAGGATCGTAGGGGGCCTGGAGCCTATCCCAGGAGATTTAGGGCACGAGGTGGCATACCACCCTGGATGGGGTGCCAATCTATCACAGGGCACACACACACACACTCATTCACATGCTATGGGCAATTTGGGAATGGCAATAAGGCTAACCTCCATGTCTTTGAAAATCGGAGTACCCGAGGAAACTTTTTCAACTGGATTCTGGCTTGTAGGATATGTACAGCCAAGCATGACATATCCTTCCTGTTATTGATTCATTGCTTTAAAAATGATAAATTAAAAACCATTAAAGCCTTTAATGATAGCCTAGTCCTAATCACACAGTGTACAGTGTAATGTCTTTATGGGTGATTATCCATATTGTTATGATCCACAAAGAGTTGGTCATTACTTTTGATACAATAAATACACCCATGCATGACTTATCTTAGTATGTCAGTATTATAATAAGACAAGAAGATAAATATAAAAGTGTAATTGTAGAAAAACACAATGACAGTATAATTTTTCCCAAGCTCTGATGGTGAGAGGTGCTGTAAAATACTACAGTAGCATGACATATTACATATTTATTGCTAGTCGTACACCAGAATGCACCAGAGACACAGAGACCTACTGTATAAAGATCAAAAATCTGATGCTACACGCTCCCTGAAACTTATCCACCTTGTTCATTAAGAGTGTCAATAACTCTATTTGGGGCAGACAGAGCTTTCCAAACACAAGCAAAAATAATAATAATGACCTTACTTAAAGAAATTCTTACAGGCCTGACATACTGGTGGCAGTGGGAGTCATTATGATTTCTCTGCATACTATTTATGAGCAACCTGTGCCTGTAAAGACTTCTCTTAACTACCGACATGATGCCTGCACGGCGAGTTGGACACAAATGCAAGTGAAAATTCCATACTGTAATAGGATTTTCATTTTCTTTCTATTCCCCTTTCCCCCTCTCTCTCTCTTTCTTTAATGCTCCCTTATATACTTCACCTGCTGTACTTCTTACTGTATTGCTACATATATTCATGAATTAATGTTTGTCATAAAAAAACAGAAGGGTTGGAAATAAAAAAAGTAAACATGATGTGTGTTGTGACTGAGGTCTGTCTCGCCTATGCAGTTTTTTAGTCCTTGGGGACCTACCAGGACGCACAGACCCTTATCCCATAATTCTCTCTCTCTCTCTCTCTCTCTCTCTCTCTCTCTCTCTTTTAGTTTTCTCAAACCCTTCCCCACTCATCTTGTCTTTACCTTCATTCTCTGCCCCCCCTTCCCCGTGTCAAAGCCAGTTACAGGCAGAAGATCTCTCCTTCGTAAATAATTCACAAGTTGATTAATAGACTCACAAGGGTATAATTAGACAGGGGAGAGACACTGGATAGTGTAACCAGTACAGTGCTTAAGGGAATTAGAGAGTGGGATTATTAAGGAAATAGAGGATAGTGTGAGAGTAAAAAAAAAAAGAAAAAAAAAAAGAAAAATATGTGTTGGTGGTATGGAGTGAGGATGAGCATGAGCAGGGGGGGGCATCTTTGTTGGATTTTGTGGTGCGCAGTGTGCAATGCGCTCTCTCCAGGAGGAAAGCGCCAAGGTTTGTTTGATGTGGAAATTGGACAGTTTGAATCCGTCTCTTTTAATTTTTCACAAGTTACAGGGACCCCCTGGGTCTGCCACACTTTCTTTATAGGAAATAAATGAATTTTTCTTTTTCCCCGTTCACCACACGCCCCTCTTCCTTTTTTATCTTTCTGATCTGTTCTCCTCAATATATTTTCCTTTTGCTCTTTCTTCCTTCCTTTTTTTTTTTTTTTTACTTATAAATCTATAGTCACAATTTTGGTCCGTAGCTCTTTTCAATACTCATCAGAACCCATTCATGCTGCTTTTTAAAGATGAATCTGGCTACTTTAGCATTCTGAAAGTCACGGGTCTCATTGTGCGAGGCAGCCGTTCAGGCAAAATCTAACAAATGCAGAATATGGCTTCAAATCTAAACAGATTTCTATCTTCCTCTGCACACTGAGTTTCTGAAATGAATGAAAAAAAATCAACCAAGAGAGAATCAATAGAGCTGAAATATTCAGAGATGCGTCTGTTGTCTGTTCACCTTCAGCAGACTTAACGGAGTTCATGATGTTGCATGTTGTTTCATTTTCTAACCTCCCATCCTATTTGTCATTTGCTTTTTCTTTTCATTTGAAATATAAAGTGCAGTCTTCAGTCTTTTCTTTTCTGTATATAACTGTACAGCCTTGTGTAGACTATGTGTGTTTCTGTGTGTGTGTGTGTGTGTGTGTGTGTGGAAAGCAGAAGAAAGGAAATCGGTCTGAACAGGCCCATGCTGGTCCGTCTGCTATATATGTCATCCTGTCGGATCTCATTTATCTTCTTTTTTTGCTTTCTATTATCTTCTGTCTGTCTCCACATGCTCACCTGGAAGAAAGAAAAAAAAATAAACCTTGCATCAGCAGATCTATTTAGTTTTTCAATGCAAGTTTCTATAACATCCCTATTTACTATAAGAACGTAATGTGAAAATCAGATCAAACCTGTGATTAATGAATGCCTAGTTGGTTCCTTGTTTGGTTAGGATGCATGTTATTAAATTTCCAGCTCTAAATTATAAACAGTACATTCTGAATCACTCGCATCTTCAGCATCTTGAACATCACGAGCATTTCCTATAACACCCTTCCAAGGTAGGTGGCGGTGTTGTAGCTCAGCAGTGAATGTTGATTTATTTATCTCTGTTGGCATTAAAGCGCCGCGCACCTGATGAAGGGGGTGTCAGGTGGGCCCTGACAGCCTCAGCGGCAGGCGAGCTTGTGCGGTTTGGCTGCTGCACCTGCGGAAACAAGAAACGTCTGCGCCGGCTTTGAAGTTCTGACAGACGAGAGACTCTGAACGTGCCTTAATCTTCCTGTTCCTCTGTCAGAACGAGACGCCGGCGTCTCAGAACGCCTTTCGCTGTTTGCTTTTGCTGCTTAATGACACAAACCATTCACCCCGCCACGTATGACAGCATTTCATCTCGGACTAATGGGTGCCGGCTGATGTTTCAAACACACACACACACACACACACACACACTCGCACATATACACAACACACCCCTCTTCTCTCTGTCTTTCTGAGGAAGAGGAAGACAATGAGCACGTGTTGATCGTGTGCTTTTTGATCTCGCTTTTGTGTTAGCGATGCGCACAAACACACAGGGAAAGTGGCGCGTGTGATGCACTGAAGATCAGATCAGTAGATTGCTACTGTACAACGCAGTCTCCGTCTGAACTGATTGGCCTGTAGCAGGAAAAGAAACGACATATGTTTGGAGGCTGTGTGTTTTAAGTGTCGTAGTCAATCTGGCTCATGCACCCCGAGCAAAGCACATCAACATTAATATTTTTAAACTTTTTTCTTTTTTGAAAAAGACAAGACGTGAAGAACTCTTTTGGTGGTTACTCAATAGCTACAGGCCTTCTTGAACTTAAATATGCTATTCTTTTCTGCTTACATATCTCAATCATGAGCAAAGTTAGAGATGGTTATTACCAACATTTTTAGATTATATTCAAAATCCACCGAAAGACAACAACTTACTTATCATCTTAAAGTCATTGCTACTGTATTATTATATACAGTAGAGTGTGCAGTTATGGGGAAGTAATCAACAACAGGGTGGTTAATTGGAAAACCAATTAAACTAATCTGCATGTTTTTGGACTGTGATAGGAAACCGGGATACTAATATGGTGTTTGACCCCCTTTCGCCTTTAAAACTGCCTTAATTCTCCATGGAATTGGTTCAACAAGGTGCTGAAAGCATTCTTTAGAAATGTTGGCCCATATTGATAGGATAGCATCTTGCAGTTGATGGAGTTTTGTGGGAAGCACATCCCACATCCCCTGAAGCTCCCGTTCCACCACATCCCAAAGATGCTCTATTGGGTTGAGATCTGGTGACTGTGGGGGTCATTTTAGTACAGTGAACTCATTGTCATGTTCAAGAAACCAATTTGAAATGATTCGAGCTTTGTGACATGGTGCATTATCCTGCTGAAAGTAGCCATCAGAGGATGTGTACATGGTGGTCATAAAGGGATGAACATGGTCAGAAACAATGCTCAGGTAGCCCGTGGCATTTAAACGATGCCCAATTGGCACTAAGGGGCATAAAGTGTGCCAAGAAAACATCCCCCACACCATTACACCACCACCACCAGCCTGCACAGTGGTAACAAGGCATGATGGATCCATGTTCTCATTCTGTTTATGCCAAATTCTGACTCTACCATTTGAATGTCTCAACAGAAATCAAGACTCATCAGACCAGGCAAGATTTTTCCAGTCTTCAACTGTTCAATTTTGGTGAGCTCGTGCAAATTGTAGCCTCTTTTTCCTATTTGTAGTGGAGATCCGGAGGGGGCTTCTTCTGTTGTAGCCCATCCGCCTCAAGGTTGTGCGTGTGGTGGCTTCACAAATGCTTTGCTGCATACCTCGGTTGTAACGAGTGATTATTTCAGTCAAAGTTGCTCTTCTATCAGCTTGAATCAGTCGGCCCATTCTCCTCTGACCTCTAGCATCAACAAGGCATTTTGGCCCACAGGACTGCCACATACTGGATGTTTTTCCCTTTTCACACCATTCTTTGTAAACCCTAGAAATGGTTGTGCGTGAAATACTCAGACCGGCCCGTCTGGCACCAACAACCATGCCATGCTCAAAATTGCTTAAATCACCTTTCTTTCCCATTCTGACATTCAGTTTGGAGTTCAGGAAATTGTCTTGACCAGGACCACACCCCTAAATGCATTGAAGCAACTGCCATGTGATTGGTTGATTAGATAATTGCATTAATTATATTAGTTAATTGCTTATAATGAAAATGAATTAACATCTTGTTAGCATCAGATTTGAGTATTCAACAATGCCATAGTATACATACATATTAAAAATAATGTAATATGAAATTTAAAAAGTCTACTTTTCTAACAGTTTTTCTTCATACAGTAGCTTATTTTTGCAACTGTGTTAGTCACATTTTCTAAATAACCAGATTTTAACAAGCTAGTTTCAGTGACATTACACAACAATAGATGTATCTGGTGTGGTTATAATTTTGACATTTCTTTCTATTATTAAGATTTTTTCTTCTTTTTTTTTTCTTTGTGTTTTTAAAGGAAATGTGTAATATAAAACACTCCAGGACACAAAAAGGAAAAAAAAGTTTCCATTCCCTAGTTCCACAGTTGATTATTTTCCCATAACACCATGCAGTTAAAGAGTTGTGCCTCATTTTGACAGACTATACAGCTTTTCTAGACTTGAAGAGAAAGTAGGAACAGGACACAAGAACCAAAAAACAGCACCTGTCTTTTTGCTGTCGACAAGGTCAGTTCGGTAGTTACACAGTGTTACAACAGCACAGACATTTGTTAACAGTTGTTCCAGCGCACCTTGCTCCATGTCCTTCCCCATTAAGCCTGCATAATACAGTACAAGTTCAATAATTCACCCAGTGCAGAGCATTACCAGTTGTCCTGATGTGCATGTTATTCAGAGTTAGTGGAGACATAAATAATGTTCAGGTTGTCTTCTTCGGATACAGCCTTGCCAGAAGTCTAGAGAACTGCCTGTAATTGGTGCATATTATGCCATTTTGCAAAGTCTTTTACCAAAGTCAGGGCCAGGCTAAAATGTTTCATGTATGCCACCATTGAGTCTTGGCTAACCACACACAGGAGTGGCAATTTCCGCCATGGTTCTTGCTCTATTCCCATTTATACTCCAATGAAATTCCATTGACTGTTTTGCCATCTTCTATTTATCGATCCTCCCTCCCTTACTATGCCTGCTGGTGAAGGTTGGAGGCAGGGTAGTTGGTGTGTTAGTGGAAGAGCAGGTACGCAGGAGAGGGCACCAAGGTTAATTATTCGATTACTGGGTGGCTCAGGCAGGAGCTGTTTAAACAGGACCCAGTCAGCAGGGGATTAGGCCTCATTACTTGAGCTAAAGCTACGCTGCCGATCCTTCCCCACTGCCCCGCGCTGCCGTGGGCTTAGACGTGCCAGGGAATATTCATATGGCCCCTGGAATGAAATAAAAAAGACTAGAAGAAGAAGTAGTGAACATAAATCTTGGGCTTAACTCCTCCGGATCTGTGGCATCATCACTCTAGCTGTGCAGCGCTACAATTATCCCCCAAATGCACCGTGCTCCGCAAGATTAACATCACTTCTCCGGTTACAGCGTGAGCCGCTCCTGCGCTGCTCCTCTCCTCCGTTCCTGTTGTCCATCAGGCGTCTCGTGGCCAGCAGGGTGTCTGATGGCAGGGGCTGATAATGACACTGCTTTGGCTGATGAGTGGAGATGAGAGGAGAAATGAGGTCGAGACTGTGTGCGTGAACTGACCGTGTTGGTCATTGTGCCCATGAACCTGGTTTGCATTGACTTCGGGTTGTTTTTTTGCCCAGGGCTTGTTTGTTAAGGGGGATCATTTATCTGATAGTGTTGGGTCTCAGAACTGTTACTGTGCTGCATTCGTGGAAAGAGTACAAAACACAATGACTTGAGTAAATGAAGTGATTAAGAAAATTCTCTATATTCAAGTTAACATGATCTGTTGAAATGTGTTGATCTATTTGAGATTACATAGCTACAAATGGCACTTTACTAATAATACAATTAAATATCTAAGGAATGCATTTCTGAATAATTATGTTGAAGTGAATTATGCTCACTTTATCACATAGTGAGTAGTATATAAAGAAAGCCAACATTATATGGCTAGCTAACATGAGCTTTCAGTAGCGAGGATCATGAGCTAGCTTGCTCATGTTAGGTCATATATGCTTCTAGCTACATAGTTGCTAAGCAAAGATATTATGCTAAGCATTGCCTATTGGCTAGAGCAGCACTTAGTTTAGATATTTAACATGAAAGACAGTCATTGCCAATCTCAAAGATTGATTTTTGTGTCCTGTTATTTGGAAAGGTTGATAGGCGTCCCATTCCCGCAAACTACATTTAAATCGCCAGTGTACATGCTATTTTAGGCAATATTCTGACATGCTGCACTAGTGTAGGACAGTCAACACTGACCAGTTTCCCTATTCATTTACCTCTGGTATTTAACACTGTCTCCAATGGCTTGTACCGTGGACACTATGCATGATAGGTGCATGGCTCTTCCCTTCTTACCGTGACACACCTAGACACACTCTGGAATTAGCCTCAATTTGAACTCATCGAACCACATCACTCTTTTCTATTGCTCCCAAGTTTTCTGATAAGTCTCACTAACAACTGGTTTCTTATGGCAAACTGTTTAGTTCCAACCCTGTGAGTTCTCATCACATTGTGTGTATATGAAAGTGATGTTTAGCTAACGTACACCAATTACTGATTTATACGAAAGCCTATATACAGTAAGAGCAAGGTAAAGTTGCTTAGCTAAAGTATATTTTAGTAAATTATTTACTAGGCTTTTAATTATAATGTATTTTTGTAATTATAATATATTACCAAATGTATTCCATTAGAGTTAAAATGGTGTTAGATCCTTGTATTTAAGTCTACAGTACATTATTTAAATGGAAATCTTGTTCATTTTTGCAAAAAAGATTAATTAGCCCTATGTATAGAACCTGTTGGACATCCTGTATAATTAACTTTTACCTTGAAATTAATTATATTATAATTGAATGTGTGATCATGCCTGAAACTTTTTAGTTCACATTCATGGAAGTTCTATTATAATGACTTTCATTAAATAGCTACATGGCATCAAAAACCATTAAACACCATAGCATCTGTGAACAATTTTTTTTCAGCGTGCATATCCTTAAGCAAATGACCTTCATAATCTTAATCTAGCTTTTACTGGGATGTTTTGTTTGCTAGAAGTCTAGTTAATATTTGTATAAAAGCAGTTCTTGGTACAGTAGACTAGATCCACTAATGTCTTTCCACTGATCGGGCCCTGTCCTGATTAGGAACTCTACCTGTACTCAGCTTACAGTCCCCGAAAAGGTCACATGTATACATGCAGTCTCTTTTGCCCATATTCAATTGCAGTGCTTCGAATCACCTGCGAGACACTCGTATTTCTGGAGAAGTCTCACCCAGACAACCAACACCCAAAGACAATATCTACTAGACAACATAGGCTTGTGTATTGTTCTTCAAAATCAGAGCCTTGAGTCAGAATGGTCTCTTTGTTCACCTGTACCTTTTGTAAGTGTTTTTTTTTCTGCCTTTTGGAAATGATAACAAACACAGAGTGGCTTGCCGCTTCAACGGAAAATAGAATTTAAGGATGGTATACCGTCACAGAGTCGTGCGCACACAGACATGAGGACAAGAGCGAGAGACCTCTAGAGAGACTGTTAAACCATTACCAATAAAAATCCTATTAAGCCCAGGAAAAAATGCTTGATTTTGGAGACCCCGTTTCTCCAATATGTGTGATCTAGCTTAAATCCGCGACAGAAAGCTACCATTATATAATTGAGGAAAAAATCAATGGAAGCAGCTGGACGTGGCTGCTGTGAGCAGGGCTGCGTCCATATGGAAGGTGCACGACTTCGATCGGTGTCTGGGATTGGCTTAGCTTCACTAGCCTAATCACACACTGCGCTGGTCGATGCCAGGCCTTGGCTCTTGGCACTTGCAGCATATGTTAACATTAGTTTTTCCTCCCCCTGTCTAAACAGCACCTGGGATCCGAGCCATTTAAAAGCAAAAGAAACAAGGATTATATTAAAGATTGCCTGAGGATGTTTGGGTGGCCAGTAGAGGAGAGAAGAGTGCCACGAAGGATATTTATTTTTATCGACTCTGTGTTGTAGAAACAGGAAGATTTAGAGAGGCTTGACTACTAAAATTCCCTTAGAGACGTTGCTCTGAGAAGGATGAAAAGAGGTTTCAAGCATGCTGTCAGGCAAAGTTTATTGGAGTCTTCAGCAGAATAATTATTTTAGGACAGAAATAAATATTGACGATATTACAAAACTTTATTTAAAGGCCAAATTGAATAATTAATTATATATATATATATATATATATATATATATATATATATATATATATATATATATATATATGCCATTAAGCCACAAGAAAGGTAAAGTAACATTTTTTCAAAGGCACATTTTTTAATCATACTAAAACAAACACACAAACAAACAAAAATAAAAAATAGGTTCAAGAACCTCTCTGAAAAAAGTGAGAATCATTGAGAAACCTTTTCCCCCATAAAAGTGTACACATAAACTGTACACCTTCTAGCAGTTAACTGATGTTGCATATCCTGCATTTGCAAACTGCAACATGATTGGCTCTAAAATTTTGTGATGTAATACCAACTCAGATTTGCCATTCAGATCTACAGGAATGTCGCAAAACCATTTTGTAAGTTACCGTTTTTGCAGCATTCAACACATGCAGGTTTATTCCTCTAAAAGAGTTAAATACAAAAATGCTTTGCAAAGCCTATGATAATTTTACAATATCAGCTATATTTCACATAAAGTTCTAATACAGAGCTATGCATAATAATAATAATAAATATATATATATATATATATATATATATATATATATATATATATATATATATATATATATATATTTATTAACACACAGCGTTATTCGCTCCTTCCACTTGCGTGAGCGCATGAGGTACCTCTTATCCCTCTCTCTCTGAGAGAGCTCGGCCAATCAGCTCTCTCTAGACCAACAGCTGCGAGAGGTTACAACATCATCCGAGAATTAAACCAGTGATCTCCAAATAATAAGGCGAGCACTTTATCACTGCGCCACTCTGAGGCCCCCCAAAGGCACATTTTTTTTAAAAAAAGTATATTTTTGATATATATTCAAATATAAGTATATTTAAAATATTTCTATTATTATCATACTAAGCCATTAATATCTTGCTTGTTTATAAAGAGGTCCTATGATTCAGTTTGGTAATAGGGACTCTAACCTCTGGGACTAACGATGCTCAGCTTCTTTGCTGTCGACCTGTAACCCTGCAATAACTGGAGCATATTTACAGATGAGAGAAGGTGAGTCCAGAGCTGCCATATTAATTGCCCTTTAGATTGTCCCAATTATGCCATTAACAAGGCCTAAAGTGGGAGCAAATGGCTAAAGACCTCATTTACATAGCATTATCTTAATTGAGCAGCAGGGACAGGGTTTGAGGCCTAGCGCGAGTTGAAGGCCCGAGCTAATGTTACTGATGGATCGGTGATGGTCCGACAGCAGCCTTTTACCTGACAGTTATATTAATTAACAGCTATCCTATTACACAGGCTTTAAAAGCGATGAATAAATAAAACAGGTGATGATACAGCACATAGATTTTTAGAAAACCAGAAATGGACATTATTACATGTTGACAAGCTTTAAAAGTGTAACAAGTGCAAGTTTAGTGAGTTAGGGGATGTTTTTAATTCAGGTTAGTTTCTTTCAGTAACAAAAAACCCGTCAACCTTGTCTTAGGAAGAGACTAGCCGCATCTGAAGGTAGGCTCAGTGAAGCGGGTCAGGCAGGAAGCTCTTTTGTTATGTAAAGAGCCGCTATTTGATCCCGGAGCAGAAAAAAAAAGGAAAGAGAAACCCAGTCCGATAAACTTGCCTCATCAGATAATTGAAGATGCCTTTGCTCCAATTTCCCTCCTTTGCATAAATGTCTGATCGGCTTTCAAATGCGGATCGTGGGGAGGATGGCGGATGAAGGATGGGTCTAGGCGCTGTCTCCCTTTCCAGCAGTATTCTTTCTGAAGCAGCATGCAATACAGTGAACAGGATCATAAAAATGGGTCATAAAGATTTGAAGGGTTTTGAAACGAATCATGCCAGAAACTGTACATTTATTATGCATGGCTCACCTTATGGGTAAAACTATTGCATGTTTAAAACCCACTGACACTCATTCCTTGGAAATAATAAAGCCTATAATAAAAAGATCACCATTGCACCCTTTTAAAACAATGAGTGTTAAAATGTCTTGATCTGGATCTATTTAGTGGTCTAAATATAAGATGGCATTGCCATGGATTATTTTTTTGGTGTACATTGTGTGTACTCAGCTTGACATTATTATTATTATTATTATTATTATTATTATTATTATTATTATTATCTAATCCTGCTTTTTTGCCTTTTTTTGTCCATTTGTGTAATATCTTCCGACTTTTTTTTCAACATATAAACAAATATACTATTGCAATTTAAACTACCTCAGTACTGAGCAGGAAGTTACTAAGGATGCTGAAAATACATTATACAATGTCACATGGTCATATTCTTTTGTTATGCATTTGTTTTTATTTCCTTTCTTACATTTCCCTTTATTGCTTTTTGAACTAGATCTTATGTGCCTTCCTCCTGTTGTTTAAGCGAGAACTGCTCGTTGTTTATTTTTTTTACCCCCTGTTTCTACAGCCTGGTTTCCTTTTGTCTTTTCTCAAGTCCACTCTCGAAGGAGTCATTCTTGCGCCTGTTGCTGTAATTGGAGGCGTAGACTTAGAGTTTTGCACTCATTAGTCCCCCACAACTTCTCTCATCTCTTTCCATTCTAATCATATTTCATCGCGTCCGAGGCGTGTCCCCTCACTCCCTCCGGCCTCCTCCCTCTCCCACCGCTCCCTCGCTCTCTGTCAGTCTTTAACTACACTCCACTTTGGCCAGTGCTCTACTTGTTACAGCCGCAACACGAGTGCAAACAATCAAAGTGTTTGGGAGCACTGAAATATGCATGGCTCTCCGTGACAGACAGATAAAGCAGGGCAATTAGGCACGTAATCCTAGAGCACGGCGAGGACTCGGCAGGCTCGGCTGTCCTCCTCTTCCTCTCCCTGTCTCCCCCTCCCCTCCCCTCCGTCCGTATCTCTTTCCCGGCGCTACTCTATTGCGCTGTATTAGTTAAATGTACTTTGTGTGTCGGCTCCCCATCAAATCAAGTAACACTTCCTCTAATTGGCTTATAAATAATACAGCAGAGGCCGCATTATAATTTCATCAGTGGTAAACATTGCGGGGGCAGTCGGTAAAGAAGCTATCCCTCATTAATTTCCTTATTTGGGTAGATGGAACGGAGAAGGAAGTAAAAAAGAAAGACGGAGACGAGGGTGAGACAGAGTGAGAAAGAGCGAGAGAGGTGGGGGGGGGGGGATCAGGTGAATGTAAGAAACATCACCACAGGCAAAGAAGGAGGGAAAGTTAAAAAGGGCCGCTGGTAGGAGGACACTGCGGGTGCTTTTCTTAATAGATGTCAGACATTTGATTCGATTTTTGTCAGAAACTCTCGCAGAAAAAGTCAAGACAGTAGCCCAATACCTACCTCCTTCTTTTCCTCCCTTCCTCCCTCCCTCCCTTCCTCCATCCCAGTGACTTCTCACTTGGATCCTTTTCCCCCATTTTCTCTCCCTGTTTTTTAAACCAACTTTATGAATATTTCATAACAAGACTCATAAATATTCATTCTAATAGCTTTGCATAGTAGTTATTTCCGGTATGATTTTTTTCTATTAAAAAAAAACAAAACAAACAAAAATACTCATTATAAATTCTTCATGCTCTGAAATAATACAATGCACAAAAAAAAAACAAGCAAACACAAACACACACACACGGCATGTTGTTTGCACTGTTGCTGCAGAAAATAAAGATTAAATAAATTAATAAAATACAGTAGCCTACTGAGTTTCTGGTTTAAAGGTGCGGTCAGTGATTTTAAAAGAAATAAAAAAAGGGTTGCAATATAATATTTCCAGGAACTGTTAATAAAATATCCACTCACAGGAAACACTCTGGTCCCGATGCTCCTCATTCAGGCTCTGTTAATGCAGGAAAAAACATAGTGTGAAAAACCGACGTCTGACTAGTTAGGACAAGGAAGCGTCTCTGCTTTGCTGTCAATCATGTAGCTTACCACATTCACATTTCATGTTTTTGCTCTTGTACTACTGTTCAAGTGTTTTAACCTTAGTTTTAAGCTAGGGCTTTGGAGAAAACTCTGAAACAGAGGCAGTGTGTATTTTTCTAAACTTTGAGTTACACTATATGGCCGAAGGTTAGTGAACACCATCTAAACATCGTCCTCATGTCTGGAATCTGAACACTTCAGATTGAATTCCCTTTTTGCTCTTTTAATAAGCTTGACTCTTCTGGCAAAGAACATTCCGCTAGATTTCATAACGTGACTATGCGGATTTGTGTTTATTCTGCCACAAGAGAATTATTGAGGGCAGGTCAGGAGATCTGAGCTTCACCTGGTGGACCAGTTCATTGCAATGGTGTTATTTGAGCCACATTTGGGTGAGATGGTCAGGTGAGACACAAGCCTTTGGTCATAAAGCTTTGTAGCTTTGAATAAAATCGCTAAATATACCTTTTGCAAAAGGGCTTAATTAAAAGGCTTGCTTTCTATTAGTTATATGTGGACTATTAAATTATAATCAATCAAACCAAGGAGACGTCTCGCTTTTGTCTATAGCTTATGCTGCCTACTAAATCAGACTGCTATATAGTAGGTGTGTGTGTGTGTGTGTGTTTTGGAAGGAACATTCATAGGTTGTCTCTCTAGGGGAACTCTGGCTCTGGGTACTGGTTCTTTCAAAGGTTCTTTCAACCCTTTAAAGATTTGAAGAACACACTTCTAACCCAAAATCTAGCACAGGTTTTTCAGCACCAGGAACTGTTCATAGACCCCCAACAGTCCTGGGCCTTGAACACTGATGTGTCTGCTTATTTTTCAAGCTGACGTATTAGCATGACCTATGTACATAATATATACACACACACCCACATCCACACTCCCCTGACGCTTCTCTCCGGCTCTGGGTCTGGTGTTGAGTCTGCTCTCTTTCTGCGTGTCCACATTAGTTCCACTTGAGCAGTTTAACACTGTCAAACAAGCACTGTGCTTATTGACGTCTCCTCCCCAGACCCCTACCACACACACACACACACACACACATGCAAAACATCTAGTCATGGGTCACTGGCAGCATCCCAGCAGGACCATGTAGCTGTTAAAGGACCATGTTAACAGCCTGATTTGAAAATCTGTGGTACAAACGAGGGCTGCGGGTCTCAGTTTGAGGGTACATTTAATCTTCTAAATCCTTAGAGAGTAAAGAAAAAATATATTACAGGACACATGCTGTGGTTCTACATCACAAACTTTTAAACTTTTCACTCTTTTTATTTTGTTGTTTTTATGAGTTTATTAGTGATTATAGATAGAGCAGCATAATCAAACAGGCTTAGAATTGAAGTCAGTCAGTTAACTTTTAATTCAGCTTTTGTTGTATTTTTATTTTCTTTTAGTTTGACAGCATCTCTCAAATACACTAATTATGTGGACTATCAAATTATAAGCAATCAAATCAAGGAGACGTCTCCCTTTTGTCTATACCTTATCAGAATGCTATATACTGTAGTAGGTGTGTGTGTGTGTGTGTGTGTTTTGGAAGGAACATTCATAGCTTGTCTCTCTAGGAGAACTCTGGTTCTGGGTACTGGTTCTGTTAAAGGTTCTTTCAACCCTTCAAAGGTTCAGAATTACTTTGAATTTTTAAAGGTGGTTTCAAAACAGATTACACTAAAATGATATCATTAATACCTATATTATGATCTCATACACATTTTGTAGCGCACAATAAAAAGTGTTTTATTCCTTATAACCACAGCAACTGATTAAATTATTAAAAAACATTATTTAATAATAATGATATGGGGATTTGTTTTTCTTTTAAATAATTTAATAAACCTTATCAATGCACATAATTTACTGAGTTTTTAAGGAATCTTCACCTTCAATTAAAAATTTTCCAGAAATTTGGCATACGAACGAACAAACCGAATGCCGGCTTAAGTTGTATATACGTGTAGAAGCTATTTAAAACTTGTTTGCGTCAGTGGAAAGCCAAGAGAAGTGAGTTTACTCATTTTTCAGTCAGCATAAGCTTTTTGAAACAGTCAACCCACAATACCAAAATTGTTTTCAGCATGTGTTTCAAAACGTGATTTTTTTTGTGTGTTTTTTGTTATATTGTCAAATTTTTGGGTGGCTGGAACGGATTATCTGGATCTAAACTATTTCTGATAGGGAAATTCATATCGCAATACGAATTTTCACCTGAAATTTGCATGCTGAGGTTTATCTGTACTTCAAAACAGTACTTCTACAGTGTGTACAGGTATTGTCCAAGGATCTTAGTGGTGTGTACAATCAAAGAGATTGATTACATTGGATTAAAATAGCAAAGACTTGTGACCATTTATAACATGAATAATTTAAAGAAAGCCACACCGATGCTTACTGCTCGATCCACTCAGAGTTCAAATCAACATTGCTGACATAAAAATCTTCTCCTTTCACTCAGCAATGTCTGTAAGCCCAGTGTCTGCTTCCAGTTGACAATGCCAACTGCGTGTCTTTAAGTCACACGTTTTGCAAAATATGGTATTTTTGAAGGGCAACAATTAAAGAAGTTAGACATATTAAACTATGATCGTTTTGGGTTTGTTCTGGGAAAAATGATCAGCCAGTTTTAAAGGCCAGACAAACTAATGTTGTATGTAATAATCTTACTACTAGGTCTGCATATTAAAATTTTATTTACGTCAGTATTGGAATGTCTGCCTTTTCCTGTTTTCTCCTACTTATAGCCACTTTAAGTCATTTCATCACCATTCTTGTTCTCTCTCTATTTAAGTTCATTCATTCATTCATTCATTTTATATACCGCTTATCCTATAAATTGGGAAAAATAAAATTGTAAAATTGCAGCTTACAAGTCTAAGTACAATTCATATCAACTATGTAAAAAAGTATGCTGTTTTTTACAAATGTTTACTTGGAGCACATGGAGCTGCTGCCCGACCTATTTCACAGTGTCTTGGAATTACCAAAAAATCATCTGTATTTAACATAATAGAAACGCACAAGTCATTTTTTACCAAAAAAACATTTTTATTTTATATATACACTTTATGACCACAAAATTGGTTATTATATAGACGTACAGTATTGTGGGGAAGTCTTAAGCCAGTCCTCATTTCATCATATTTTGCTTCAAAAGAGCCAGACCTTCTGGTATTTTTTATGTAGTTTTGAGGAATATTTCTCCAGGCTTCCTGAAGAATTTTTCCAGCTTGCATTTTTACTCCAGTCCTTGTACCTGACCAGTTTCAGAGGGATATTTTACAATTGTTAAGTCATACAGTGACCTATGAACATTTCAAACTTAAAAAAAAAAAAAAATCTAACTTCACTTAACGAACCAGTGAGAAACAGGTGCAAATGATGACAGATGATCAAACTGGTGATTCAAGTATACTGGTAATGTCGACGAGAGGGTAAATGAGATTTTTGCTGATATTGTCACATAAACTGTTTTTGAAAATTGTATCTTTAGGTACTTTGCTGTCAGTAAAAACATTTGCTCCCATTTCTTTATTTTAATATGAAGAACTGAGGGGTGGCTTATGACTTTGGCACAGTACACTGTATATACACAAGTAACACTTTACTATAATATTAATACTTTAATATAAATTTATATATATAGTGCCCTTTGTACAATAACAGCACATACAGTATACAAGCAGCATAAAGATAAAGAAATGGCACTAGCGCCGTAATTCGACAGTAGCTTCTTTCTAACATTGGCACAATCACTTGTATGATGAGAGGTTTCATTATGATCCAAATATGCTGGCTCAACAAAGCAGACTCTCACGTGGATAAATATGTCTGAAATAAAACACACTGTCACAATTCACTGTTACATTCTTTAACAAAAGTACTGAATCCAAATTACTGTTTAAAAAAAGTTCAGTAATGACCGTGAAGACTATGAATAGTGTATGTTGCGTGGGGTAAAAAAAAAAAAAATTAAAAAAAAGAATCCGTTTGAAGTGTTGACTGTGTGTGCACAAAGGAAGGAACGAGGAGGGGGTAGTAATTATTGTACAAATGCTTTTTGACATCTCATTATATTAAAGACGGAGGTGGTTTCGCCAAAACAAGCCTAACCTTTTCGGTACAATCGGTCTCCACCTTTCGGCATGGCACGCGCCCCCGCCAAATGTTTTTTGACAAACAAACTGCATTACTAACAAGAAAGAAAATAACAGGTTGGGGGCGGGGGAACATTTAACATTACATATTGTGACATTTAGGCTTGTCCCAACTCAGTCAAAAGACAACTTCGGTGTAATTTCTTCTGCAATTCAGTCTTTTGAAACAATCTAAACTCATTTACTTAAACTCATTTATTAAAAAAATTAAAAAAGAAAGAAAGACATGAGCATCAGTTCTGCATGCAGAAACACCTGCAGGGTGCTATAGTAGGTTAGAGATAAAAATGCTGGAGTATTTTAACATTGCAAAATGCACACTAACGCACAACAGACGCATTTGGTACGGCAGCGAGTTCTCCCTTTGGGTTCTCGCTCCTCTTTGATCACAAAGTGCTTGTTCTGCATTGCATAATCAAGTGCTGCTTGTCCATCGTGTGGGAAAAATGTGTGGGACTGCTAAAACACAAGAAACACAAATCAGGAGTGCTTTGTTATTATTACATTACGACAAAACTTTAATATTTGCAATGTATCCTACCATTTTTTTTTATGTATTTTTTTTTTTTTAAGAAATCTATGCGCTTGGGGGGTGGGGAGGTGGGGAGCTTCCAAGCCCCTGGGGCAAGTGATCCGCTCCGATGACCTCCGATACGGAGCAGGGCATTGTGGTGGGATCAGTAGTTGATATAGAGGATAAGAAGGAACAAGATGGAGCAGTTTTCATCATCTCACATCTCTGACCATGAAGTACTGTAGGAATATAGAAAAGGATATATCTGCGGCTCTTGAGTCAAACTGTACGGCTTCTGTATTTATTTCCCAACGGTCCATAAAAAGAGGGTTAACTATATTTAACAATATGCACTCTAACCCCGCCTCTTCTTAATTAAAACGAGAATCACATCTGTGGCTGGAATCCGCACCTCATTACTCTGGTAGCTCATTAGAGGCGTATCCCTCGGGAAGCGCAGAAACGCGCTCTTAAAACACTTTTGCCTCTGTCTCTTGCTGCATATCTGTCTCTCGCGGGCTTTAATCTCTCCCCGTGCAGCCCGTGTAAAGTTCTCGTGTGAAGACGGAGGACGATGCCGATGGAGATGTTTCCAAAAGCCAATTAAGAAGCGAAACCATACGACGAGGCTGAAAGAAAGTCGTGGTAAAAAAAAAAAAAAAAGGAATTGTAGTAGCACAGGCTCAAACAAACAAAACAAAAAAATTTCAGCCGATAGATTTTTTTTTTCTTTTTTAAAGTATAGCTGTGTTAGGTGCTGGAGGTTTTTTCCTCATCGTTTCCATTTGTACACACAACCGACCTCAACTGAATGAAAACTATTCTAAGCTCTAGACAAAACAAACCATTAGAGAAGAAAATAGTTCACAATTCATACACGATGCTCATATATGTATATATATATATGGATATACACACATATACTGTATATATAAGAGCCATGGATTATCAGAGTAAAAAAAATAAACAGTGATATACAGTTTGTAAGGTTTCGGGTGTCCGTCAGCAGCTTTGTGACTGGCAGGGGTGATTGTGTCAGAGCAGCGGCGAGTCACAGAACGTACACGGCCCCTGTAAGATCTTCTTCACCCAGTCTGGATCTGTAAAGAGGTAAAGAGGAAATGGAAATCCAAGAGAGGCGATGAACATGGCGCAAATAAAACCCGACAAACAAGTCACCGGTTTTCCGTGATTGTGTTTCGCCGAGCGGGGCTGACACGACATGATTAGCTAATGTAACACACCTCAGGTATGAGAGGTGGGGTTTCGTAAATACATTTTTAATGGGAGCTGGCATTAGCACGGGTGCATTAACGCTCCTTTTACTACGCGGTAGTACAGTATATACACACGGTAAATTTGAGACCACATAAAAGCTAAGGACGTTTGCGCCTAAAACGTATGTAGTTCTCTCCCAGGGAAGTAGTTGGCATCTTCAGTTTTGTAATCGACCCAAGTTGCATCAATAACATTTGTTTTTAGGCTAAATTAACTTTTAAAGTGTTTCTTGGTACTCATTGATACTAATACAGAATTGAATAATATAATTGCATGTTTAGTTTCAGAAATATGCATATTTACAGCTGTCAAAATTACTCAAAGAAAATAAAAAACAACCTACTGAGTAAGAGCAGTTATTTATATTTACCTAGGCACAGGGTGTTCAAGTCAAACCAGGACTTGTGAAGTAAACTGATTGATATTTACAGACAACTTCAGGCACAGTACAGTGATGAGACTCTTCCATCCATCTATCCGTCCATCCATCCAAATAGGGACAATGGAGGCCAATGGGGACCATTGTATTTATTCTCATTTTGTACGACTGTGGTGGGTCCTCTAATTAACATTCACACACACATTGATGAGACTCTTAGACGCAGGAAAATATTTGAACGGTGCAACCATTGTTAAAAAGATCGTACATCTTGGAATGACAATCCCGACCGAGGTGTCTCGAAGCCCACTGCAGTTGTTCTCGTGGACATTCAGCGAGTGGAACACCTGATCCTTGAAAGAAATTGACAGATAACTCGTCACCATCTTGCAGAAGAGACATTTCAGTCGTTGTCAACTGTACACACAATCATTTATTAACGCCAACATTCACATTACAGGAACTCGGCTGGGAGCTACTGCCACATATAATTTTTATTGCCATGCGCTACAAGCGCTTTCCACATGTTTGAGCCATTAAAGAAATTGCTGGGAAGCCAGTGTTTCACATCTGACACTGGCAATCCGATCATGAGAAAACTCTGTACCTTGATGGTATCCAAGCACTAGTGAAACACTGGGATAAATGCATTAGTGTGGCAGAGGATTATACAGAGAAATAAAGGGAGTTTTTACTCTCATAACTGTTCTGTTATTCTGCATAACCAAAAGTCCCGGTTTGACTTGATCAACCCTTGTATATATTGCTTAAAATCACATGAAAGCCTGAGTTTTGGATCCCTACAATGAACTCCTGAGTTTCATTGATAGATTTTATCAGGAAGATGACGTTAGAAATATTTCTGTTTTACACGTAGAGCCAATTGCATGAAAAAATTGGCATTGATGCAGCGGCCCTGATTAATACACTGACGTATCACATGTATCAATCTACCATCATATCATGCAAGTCTTGTTCTACATCGCGTGTGTGCACGTGTGTGCGCGCATGCATGCGAAGAGATGCCGCTGGGCAGAACTCTGATAGATCACCACTTCTTACCCTCAGGCTGTGGCACTGAAGCGATGCTGTCCTGCAGCAGACAGCGACGGTACGTCACACTCTGACAGACCTGATACGACCGCACACACCTAAGACAAAGTGGAAAAACACACACAAGGGCTTGGGAAAATACTCAAAGAAGTTTCAGGCTGCTGTTACACTGGATAGTCTTACAGCACTGCACATGGCACCGTCAGTGCAGTTAGGTCATTTTTGTTATTTAAAAAATACGACTTTGTTGAGGTAGTTTCAACATGAATCTAAGTGGCCTGGTTATAACTGGATAACTAACCTAAGAAAAAGTTTATTAGTTAGTTAAGCTCGCATTAATAATGACTAAAGGATATAAATGCAAAAGTGTTACACTCATGCACATTGTTGCCCTTGACAAAAAAGTGGCCTATATATATATATATATATATATATATATATATATATATATATATATATATATATATATATCAAACAAAGACATGTGCCACAATTACTGACCACAATTTAACTGAAACAAGTTTCCAATTAAAAATATTTGAGTTTATTGGAGAGTGTAGGAACCTTCAAGCTGTTATCATGATTTCCATCATCAATCAACAACAAAATGGAAATGAAATGAGACCACATAAGCCAAATACAGGTGAAGTGTGTTAATACAGGGAAAAGTTCTTAGAAAGAAAAAAAAAAAACTTGCTACTTGCTTGAAATGCCCATTTCTACTGCTGGGACATTATTAAAAAAGTAGACACCAACTACAACTGTTATAAACTTGCCTGGAAGAGAACTAAGTTTATTTTGTACCCAGCCACGTAGAGTAAAGAGAATGGTACAATTGGCAAAAACATCTCCCTAATAATCACTTTTGATGAATTATAAGAACAAGCAAAACTTTGGGGTTACCAAGTCCCTGAAACCACCATCAGATGCACCACCTGCCAGCAGATCATTTGTAAAGTAAGCCAGAAAAAAATCGAAGTGCCTAGAGTTTGCGAAATGCTGCTAAAGCTTTGACAGAAACTGTGTTCTATGGTCTAATAAAACAAAAACAAAACTTTTTTGGCACACTCAAGGGGGGGTTTGTTCTGTAAGAAGAAAAGAAGCTTATCCCGGCTATAAAAAACATTCAGTGGAAGTTCTGTGATGTCATGCGGCTGTTTTTCCTCCTAAGACCCTGGAAATCTTGTTAGGGTACATAACAACCTGGACTCCATAAAATATCAGAACATTTTAAATCAATGTCTAAACTAAAACTGGGATGTGATTGAATTTTCCAACAGAGCAGTGATCCGAAGCGTATGTCCAAATAAACACAAGATGCTTATCGGAACAGAACTGCTCAGAACTGAACCCCATTGAAAACCTGTGGGGTGAGCTGATGAGTTGAGTGCATAAGAGATGATATAGGACAATAAAAGATCTTGAGAGATTCTGTGAAGAGATATGATCAGCTTTGCATTCTTCAACTTTATTGAAGGTTATGAGAAAAGTGCTGTATTGTTTGCAAAGACAGGATATATTACGTGTTATTTGCAGGGGTGTCAATAATTGTGGCACATTTGTTTGTGTTTTTTCTTTAATGACAAACAATTTTACTTCAATTACAGGTTGGATTCGTTCCTTGACTTCCCCAAAAGTTTCTTAACTTTCCTTTCTAATCTTTATAATGGGGGCCAACAATTGAGGAGGGCACTGTATAACTCAGTGTAAAAAAAAAAATAATAATAATAATTTAAAAAGCCCATAGCATAATGCAGATATGTAGAGCTCCATAACAGCTGGCAGCCTTACCTGAGCCATATGTGTCCACTACTGCACACAGCCTGCTTACGGTCAGTAAAGGGCAGAACCTCTTTACACAGGCTGCAGTACTCGGGAAACGTCTGCTTGTTCATTTTCTTCATAATGTGACCAATCAGAACCTGTGCAAAACGCAAGACGTGACGGACAATAAATCTTTTAAACTTCTCTATTTATTCTCTATAGATATGTTAGGATTTGACCTTTAGTGTGCTTCATTCTCCCGTCTTTCTAGACATAGGACTTTATTACTTTTTGAGCAAACAGCTGAAATACGTTGTCGCTCTCGAACAAAGCCCATTTCATATTATAATAGGGTCCAATCATTCCTTATTTATTTAATCCACCTGCCCTTTTTGCTTATAACATCACGTCAGACCTGCAATGATTTATTGTACAAATCTAATGCTGCAGCAATATTCGAGATGAACCTTTATACTAATATGTGACAGGATTAGGCTTTGCTATTTTCATAAATGATGATGCTAATGGCTTAAGTACAAACACTGTGTTCGAGGATAAAACTTTATGAGTTTGTGATGTACATCACAGCACCAGAATTATAATAATATAGTTATATTTAGATTTCTTACACTTGTGTGTGTCGAGTATGTGCCAGTTTATGAAGATTATTAGTATTAGAGATGGGGGGGAAATTTTAATAAATAAAATCAAATCGATTCACTTATGAATTGCGATTCTGTTGCGTAGTGATTCATATTTAGACACACTGACCAAAAAATGATTTAAAATATATATATACATTTTTAAATCCATAATAAGCCAATCTGTAAGTGACCATTTTTATGGTGTTACATTAGCATTACATTACAAAAATCGCACAGGTTAAAAGCCATCAATCTTCCTTTTTCTCAAACACTACAAGCAAATTAGTCTGAAATTCACGTATTACACGTCTCAAAACACTGTAAGCACAAATTAGTTAAAAACTGTGTGCATGTTAGAAGCCCCGTGTGGACGTGTTAGAAGTCGAATGCACCCGCATGCTTATAGCCACTCAACCTAGGTTCTTGAAATCACGCTTGGATGTATAACTATTAATGCACATACTTTCTGAATTGAATGTAAAGCTATAGGCAGCGATGTCCAAAGAGTCCTCAAAATATATCATAGGGTGTTATTACACCCAGTCCTTTTTAGAACAAAAAACACACGTGTGATTAGTCAGCTTTTTACACATATGTGAACATCTAAACAAACTTAAACCCCTCTGAAATAAATTGAACTTCGACCCACTTGAAAGGTCTCAGAGTTGAGGTTCGTTTAACCAGTGTTAAGTGTCTTAAGCTAGCCAGTAAAAAAATACATGAAAAATGCAGTGCTTTTTCTGGATTAAAAAAAAAAAAAAAAGCAATTTAAACATTTTCATTTCTACCAAGTTCAGTGAGTTTCAGGTCAGAACTAGGGCTGCAACTAACGATTATTTTGGTAATCGATTAGTTGGGCGATTATGTTTTCGATTAATCGATTAATCGGATAAAACCTGACCGCTTCTTAAATTTGATATTTTGCTTATAACTATTAAAAAAAAAACATAAATCAGGGTATTATTTATGTATAAAAATAAACTTTTAAAAATGCAAAAGCCACATATAGAGTTTAATAATCTTTAATTTTTACATTTTAAACCTTAAATGAAATGTAGTATATAATATATACAGTTTATATATATATATATATATATATATATATATATATATATATACACACACACATAGTATATATATATATATATATATATATATATATATATATAGTTTAAAAATACACTGATATATTCAGTTGTTAAGATATAAACAGCTAAAATAATGTAATTTTGTATAATAAAACTATGTATGCATCAGTAAAACCACAGTAAATTACAAGTTAACTTTGTAGTGGACTATAAAAAAAACAAGCTAATAGTCACAAATATACTGTTATTTGCGTTCGCTGAAAACCACAACAATCACTAAATGTAATATTCTACTGTTATTTGCACCATGTAATTTAAGCTAATCTAAAGTAGCGCCATTTAACTAATCACTATTGCTCATGAGGTGATTACGCAATGTGATGCTAGCGAGTAGCACGTGAACAGATCTATCGCGACTGTGCCGAAGTTAGCAAACAGTTTAAACAAAAGCACTTAAACTATACAACTTTTACACGATGGAGAGATACAGTTTTTACCGACCCTGCTGACGTTTCGCCATCCGTAACACCAACATGTTTTCTCTTTAAGTGTTCGTGCATGACATGCCATGAAAGCTCGGTCTTGCATAGAGCGTGCAGGTTACCGACTTCTTAGAGCCTTGGAGGACTCGGGGCGCGCGCTTTTTCCTGCAGACGCTCCTGTAACCTCCATTGCGCAAGCGGCTGTGTATCTGTGTGTATTTGTGCATCTTGTTGTCGCGCGCCTCAGTGACGTGAGCAGCCCAACTAATCGATCGCGGCATTCGTTGACAACGAATTTTATTATCGATAATTATCGATTTTATCGATTAGTTGTTGCAGCCCTAGTCAGAACACAGTGCATTCACTTTAAATTACTGGGGAAATTTTTTATTAACACCTAATACTAATAAATCAGTACTAGGTAGGGAATGTGGGTGGAACCATGGATGGAGTTTGCATGTTCTTTCAGTGGGTTTCCTCCTGGTACTTTGGTTTCTTCCCACAGGCAGGTAGATTAGGATAATTGGCTGTGCCTTGTGCACAAGGTCTCCTGGGATAATCTGTGACCTTGTACAGAACAAGCTGTATAGAAGATGATTGTATGAATGCATGAATGAATGAAGGTTCTTAGTCACCTCCCTGACTAAGGCCCTTCTTCCCCGATCGCTCAGTTTAGATGGCCGGCCAGCTTTAGGAAGAGTCCTGGTGGTTTCGAACTTCTTCCACTTACAGATGATGGAGGCCACTGTTCTCATTGGGACCTTCAAAGCAGCAGAAATTTTTCTGTAACCTTCCCCAGATTTGTGCCTCAAGACAATCCTGTCTCGGAAGTCTACAGACAATTTCTTTGACTTCATGCTTGGTTTGTGCTCTGACATGAACTGTCAACTGCGGGACCTTATATAGACAAGTGTGTGCATTTCCAAATCCTGTCCAATCAACTAAATTTACCACAGGTGGACTCCAATTAAGCTGCAGAAACATCTCAAGGATGATCAGAGGAAACAGGATGCGCCTGAGCTCAATTTTAAGCTTCATTGCAAAGGCTGTGAATACTACATGTGCTTTCTTAATTTTTTTATTTTTAATAAATTTCAAGTAAACTTTTTCATGTCATTATGGGGTGTTGCATGTACAATTCTAAGGGAATTTTTTTTTTAATCCATTTTAAAATAAGGCTGTGACATAATAAAATGTGGAAAAAGTGATGCGCTGTGAATACTTTCCGGATGCACTGTATATGGCGGCAATGTTGGCAGAGAAGATAAGATGGTCCATTTTTGATCCACTTTAAGAAGCTGGCATTCGATTCCCTTTAAATTTACTATATTCAGGAGTTAAAGTGAGCCAGAACAACATTCAGGCACCGTCTAAATAAGTAAGGTTAAGATTAAATTATTTGTCACATGTACCATACAGCACAGTGAAATATTTCATTTTATTTTACATCTCTCGGTTAGGGAGCTGGGGTTAGAGCACAGGGTCAGTCATGATACAGGACCCCTAGAGCTGACAAGGATTAAGGGCCTCAAGGTCTCAACAGTGGCAGCTTCGTGATGGAGGGGCTTGAACCTCCGACCTTTTGGTCAGTAACACACAGGCGTACTTGTTTGAGCAACCGCTGCCCCAATAAATAACTGGATTGCCAGTTTATAGCGAAGATTCTAAAGTACTATGCTCTATGATATTTGGTTTATACTAATGTTAAGCAAAGTGTTAAATGTTCATGTGTTGTAGTCTGGTTGCTGCTTCCTTCAACCTCGTACCACTGAGATATATTCGATCAATATGGCATTACATCACCATCAAAAGTGGTGCAAGAGAAGAAGTTTTGAGGCGAATAATTTTCCCTGCTGCATCACTACAATTAAGTGTGCTGACCATTGCAAACCAGCATTTTGTAGAAAACATGAAAACAAAAACGTGAAAAACACGCACACAAAAAAAAACAGATACTGTATGTAGATAATATGCAACTCACCTTGGCAGCTCGATCTTCATTTGTAGGATCGCTAGACAGGAAGTCACAGATGCCTTTAGTGGGGATGCATGTGTTCTCTGCGATGAGGGTGTGCATGTAGACCTCTCCCAGAACCCTCTTCATGTGCTCACGTGTCAGGTGCGACTCCACCTCCTCGATCCATGCTGTTATTTCGCTCATTCGCTCCTCATCTGGCTCGCCTTCAGCTTCCTTCGCTTTGGATTCGTTCATCTCAGAGGTGTCTGCTCCCGTCCTGCTCTCATCTACAGTGTCTCCCTCGACCTCGTCAGGCAGAAAAGCTTTGGTGTCCTCATGGGTGGGCCTCCAGCGTGCCTCTACCGGCGCCTTCTGCAAGGACCGGTGGAGGACACGCAAGAGGAACAGCTTGAGTCTCCATAGGTATGTTGAGTTTGATGTGGGCGTCTTCTCATCTAGTTCATCTTGAATGAATCGAGGAACGCGTTTGTCATGCATCACACGCCATCGTACCAGATCCAGCAGGTCAGCTTGCTTGTAGAGGCTTTGCGTTTCTGATTCGAGAAGCTCCGTCCCTGCTTCGTCTGGCGTCATGAGCGTGACGAACTGCACCAGGTTGGTTCGGACGACTGGATGCAACCCGTTGATCATGCCTTCCGTGGTTGCCAGAGCTAGGTAGGCGCCATTTGGGCTGGCGGCGATGCCGTGGAAACGGCAGCCACGGACACCTTCAGGAAGCTCCACCTCCTGCTGCTTAAAGACGATAGCCGAGTCAGTAAACACTGGCGTCAGCTTTTTGACTGTGCCATCGAGTGAGCAGGTGAAGACTGAGCTTTTGCTGCGTGCGGCGCTTAAGGATATAATCGGTGCCGAGTGAAGACCGGTAACATGAGAGTTGTGCACATTTAGTCCCGCTTTGGAGATGAGCAACAAGCACCAGAAGACATACGGGCCCCGCGCTGCAACAACCAAACTACAGTTACACTTCTGCTGTGGGTGAAACAGCGTGATGCATTTGACATCACTCACTGGGATGTTATCCGTGTCCTGCCACAATACTACTGGCTGTCTGAGAGTAAAGTATCCCTTCACTGCCTTCAAATTCACAGGCAATATTTTAACCGGTCCTAACGTGCTTCCCACGATCAAGCCGCTCATCTTGCGTCCACTGTGCTCGTACTCCCACCAGGCCAACACACTCGGTGACATCACTCCTGATTTAATAGTGTTGCAAGAGACCACAGATTCCTTTCCTTGCACGGGCAAGCAGAACTGCCATACCACCAAGTCCCCGTTCTCCATCAGCACAGCCAGGAGGACCGTCCCCACGTCCTTGCACTCGTTATTGCTCTGAATTTGGTGCGTGTTGCACAGGCTGGACCATTCCATGCGCACAGGTGTCTGCATCTGATACCTACTCTGAAGTTCCTTAAGATCCTCCAGATCTTCCAGCGGGGTTTCAGAAGCATCGCCATTCGAGTAGTTTCTCGACTTCAGCATGTCGCCATAAATCTCTGTGAGGTTAAGGAGCTGAGTCCATTGCAGTCGCTTGTGGCCGCTGTGAACAGTTAAGCAACAGTCAAGCGTCAGGCAAGCCAGAATGCTGCGCCCGTTCACGTCGCACCCGAGCGGCGACCAGCTGGTGTACTTTATTCCACGCAGAGCCCCGCCCTGAGGATTCATAACTCTGTCCAGCATAAAATCCTGTCTGACTAAGGGGTCTTCAGAGTTCTCAAATTTTTGTTTTACTGATTGCACTTTGTCCTCCGGGCCAACCTAATAGCAATGTCGAAAAAAAGTTGATTATATTACGCAGCAGTGACTAGGAAGCCAAACCACAAATCAGTGCGCAAATGTGCTACCTCAGAATCAAATCAAACAATTAGAAAAAATAAATAAAATTAGAAAATCTAAATCTCAAAGAAATGTGGTGCTGTAGGAGTGGGGATATTATTTATGACAAAGTTCAAAACTTTAAAGTTGAACCTTTTATGCATACAATGTTATATGTAGTAGACCACTTTTGTGCCAGTAAGTAATACTGGCCCGTTCTGCTGGCTACCACCGCAAGTATATTTCAGACCTGTGGTAACAAACAGTTATTTATGCCCTTTTCTGAAACCCAAATTAAATTATGGCAGCAATTTGTAATATTAAGATGTCAGTAGTTGTACCATCGTTGATGCCATTATGAGATCGTGACTTTCTGTGCATATAATTTTCCTGTTGAAGTGTCCATTTTTACACTTTGTAAAAATAGATACATTTTTGCCCCTCTGTAAAAGCTGTTTAAAGTTGGAAATTGTAAAAGCTGCATACAGCCTGTAAGCATTAATAATAATGATAATAATAATAATTAGAATGATAATAAAAGTGAGAGACCTTCCCAGTCAGTCCCTTGCCTCGCTCACATACTGTACTAGAATCAGGGCAATAACATGTTAATGACACATACAGTGACATGGAACAAAATGTGACGTGTAAACAAGTGATAGAAAATCGATCACGCAGATGTTATTATCATTCTGAATTTTTCCTTTATTTATTTTTCCCCGCACAATCAGTGCCGCCCTCAGGCAAGATGGGTAATGAATTCCTGGGTTGTGAATCCCGACCAATAAGAAGCGCGTTTTCTGTTTTGGTAGAGATCATAACAGAACAGGTTGAGGGAGAGGAGTATGCTGTATCATTCCCGAGACCGCCTTTTCCAGTGGACCTGGGAACGGTTCCCATGTGTGGAACAATTTAGTATTAAAACTAGATTTTGGGGTCAATCATTCTCTGAAATGCTCCCAGGGCCCTAATGTGAAAACGTGCTTGGTTTCCAATTATGGAACGATTCCCTACTTAATGGGACGGTTAGCCTCAGTGCCGCCCCTAATTAGATGACAGTCCGCTGCAATTTGTGTCAAGTGACTCGACTGGTCAGAATGGTTACTCATCACTTTGTTGTAAAGTGAGTCGGCCAACTATTTGCAACGTACTTTTTGTACTACTTGTCTAGACCTTTAACTGCAGTCTAGTACCAGTTTAACATTTTAAGTTACTTTAATATTTTAGACAAGATAAGAGAGAAACTTTAGCAACTTAGGTTTTTGATCTGAGGACATTTTCAGGCGTCACACCTACAACACCTGTCATTAACTGCTGAACTGAGAAATGATGAAACTTTTCTGCTCTCGAATGGAAAAAACATTTTGAAGCTGCTGAATACTAACTTTAAAACCTTTTCTTGTGTTAAGTTTTAAGGTTTTAACCCTTAGTTCTTCTTTACTTCACATTGGTCATGCTCAAGCTAACAGGGGTTAATGCACGCACTGCAGGTGAGTTATTATTATTGTTTTATGGGATTTTTATTATTGTGTGTGTGTGTGTGTGTGTAAATACTTGCCTCCAGTTTACACACAGACTCCGGTACGGGAATGTGAGTGCGGTGAAGCACTATACCCTGTGTGTGTGTGCGCTGATCACACACCAGCTCCATGACTGACACACTGTTGACAGTGGACACGGCGAGTCGGTGATCCTCCGACCACGTCAGCGCCTCCAGCCCGCTCACCGGACTCAGGAGCTTAACCACCGGCTCCCGCTTCACTATGGGCCCGAGTCCGGCCCAGAAATCAACATCCGGTCCCTGTTTCTCCGCGGACGGGGCCTCGCCCACGTCCACAGCGCGGTCCGGTTCAGAAGCCGCCATTTTCCGTATGAAAATAAACGCTTCCGTCTCCAGGAAGTGGCGGTACCGGAAGAGGCGGAACTTTTCCCTTGCGCGCCTTTTCGTACGGGTTGCCATATTTATAATAATCGCCCAGCTACAGATAAAGGCTTAAAGTCATAATAATACGAATTCTATATAAATAGTTAAAGAAAGGTTTCGTCTGTTTATTGTTCAGAACTGGTTTAAAAATGACAGAATCTAAATGATATAAAAATATTGAGGTTTTATACATTATAGGAACATTTTCTGTCTGTCTGTCGAGCCAGAATTTGCCACAGTATCATACAAATCTGGCTGGACAGAATTTAATGAAACTTTGCCAATCCTTCGGTATTATTATTATTATTATTGCACTATAAATGAAATTAAAAATGTTCAGTAAAATTAAAGTTACGAGCAGTTATGTGCCAGATTGTGTCACAGCATCTAGCTCTTTTTTTTTTACCCCCTCGAAGTGGGCGTGGTTATACGCGCACGCAATCAACGCGATAGTTTACCGTAAATACCTGTACACAGAGTATGCGGAAGACACAGATACTACCGTGATGCACCTACAAGCTGCCAAAATTCGTTTGAAACACTAACGAGCCCTCGAGTATGGCTTACACCAAAAGAGGGAAGTAGATGATGAAAACTGAACCTTCAAAGATGAATGGACAGATCATTTTGTATTTATTCCTCCTGCGTAAAATTTAAAAACAGTTTGTCGTTTATATATTGAAGCCGGGCGCTAATAAAAAGCAGTAATGCAAATTTTAAAATGCTTGCTAACGCTGAGTTAGGCCCTTTTTAGTATTTTTTAGTAAATAATTTTTTTTGGAAATACATAAAAGCACCACTAAGTAACAGAAGCACTTAGAAGTTAAATGAACTGTAAGTTTTGTGTTTTTTCATGGTTCCCCCAAACGTACCAAACATCAACTTTTGCTATAGTTATACTAGTTATGCTATAGTGACAGGGTTAAGATGATGTAATATAGTAAAAATATCATATTGTCATGGTTACTTGAAGTTGTTAGTGCTACTCCTTTGATCCCATCAGGGCGTCACTACAGCAGACCATCGGATCAACGCAACAACTTGCCACAGGTTTTTACACCAGATGCCCTTCTTGAGGAAACCCTCCCATTTTGTCCAGGCTTGGGGCCGGCACTGCATCCAAAAAGTGCAGGATTTTTTTAGATTGGTGGTGGTATTTCTTAACCCCTGACCTAGTAGAATAGCATGAAGATTCATTCATTAATTCATTCTTCTTCTATACCACCTATCCTGTGTACATGGTCGCAGGGGACCTGGAGCTTATCCCAGAAAACTTAGGGCACAAGGCAAGGTACACCCTAGATAGGGTGCCAATCCATCTCAAGGCAAACACATACACCATTTTTTTTTTTTTTTAGCATTTGGGTATACCATTGAAATTAATTTGGACAGTGGGGGGAAACCAGAGTATCCAAAGGAAACCATCCAAGCACAGGGAGAACTCCACAGTCCTAACCACTATGCCACTGTGCCTCCTAGCAAAAAGATGTAGCATAATTTAAGTGCTATAGTATAGTAGATGTAATATAACTTAGTATAGTACTTCAGAAAAGCCATGATGGTTTTCATAGAACAAGCTATCAGTATTATGGTTACCACAGTGTATTCTAATAACATCATAGTAATTGTTTTAGGCACCATGAACATGCCATACTAAACCATCGTAGTATTCTTGTACAACAATGCCTCTGTGCAGAAGGCTTGCCAAGGCTGGTGTGGAAGAACTTGACACTTTCTCACCCCACATTAGTGCCAGACCCAATTACTGCAATTGTGGATGAATATATTATATACTATTATATAAGTAGTAAATAATGAGTATATTATATCTATTAGAGATGGAGGAAAATGTATTTATTTAATAAAATGGGAAAATGTGTATTGTTTTTATTATATATATTTTTTACATTTATGTATGTTTGTATTCGAAGTTGTAATCTGTTGCAGTTCCTCTATAATCCCAAAGATGCTCTCAAGTATTCACACATTGACAGGCAGCACAGTGTCATGTTTGGTAGGAGCGAATGGTTTGCTAACTTAGTTTAGAATTTTTTTTTTTCACCATCGTGAACCAGATGCTAGTTCATGTTTGGTTCTAGTGCTCGTACAGAGCTGGTTCAATAACAAACCTGCTAAGAGCTGGTTTTGTTTTCCCATGGGCTAGAGAGTCGCATTATTACATCACTGTATAAGTTTGTGAACTTCTCTACTTCCCCAATAATGTTAGTGGCAATAAAAAAAAAAATGCTAGTGTCAAGCACAGCAACAACTTCAACTTGGGTTTACGAGCAGTTCTCCTGGCCTTGCGGGTCTATTTTAGGAATAAACCATTAAAACTAGAAAGCATTTGAGCTGCCCATCACATTTTGAGTCCATTTTTTTAAAAGATGGTGGTCACAAACTTTTAATTGGTTGTGATAATCCCTCTCCACAGCCCCTGATCTAATTGGTTCTTTGTTCTGACCCTGCAAAGTACTGGTGCCGCCATTAGACCATTTTTTCTGACGGAGGGCCGGTGCTTTGGCTGTCACTGAACTAGCACTTGAACAGCCATAATGGAAAAGGTGTAACAGTGAGACTTCTGTGGACAGTGTGTCATACAGTGTTGGACACCATATAAGCAAGTCTCCTTGAGAAAATAAACATGTTGACACAGTTTGAGGTGAAATTATTTGCGTATGTTATCCACATGTCGTATGTCTTTGCTGACTGACGAAAAGCTTTTTCCCGCAGGCTTTCTGGACTTTCAATCACAACACCACACAGAACTAAACATTCTGATCTGCTTTCTCACAAAAACAATCTCACTACTCATCATGTTGCACATTACATGTTAACACTCATTTTGCACACCATGAAACTTTGAAATTTAACTTTGCACATTGTTCTGCACATTGTCTTGCTTATGACTGGACATGCTTTTTCAATATCCAAATGCCATTTCAGATCAATTCAATTCAATTTTATTTGTATAGCGCTTTTACCAGTTGACATTGTCGCAAAGCAGCTTCACACAATCAAAAGAATTATTTAAGTCTGTATGAAATGTGTATGAATCAAAATGATAAGACTGTTCCAGATGAGCAAGCCAAGGACAACGGCGACAGTGGCAAGGAAAAACTCCCTGAGATGCTAATTCAATTCTATATGACCTTTTTTTCATTTTATTATTTGACATATTCCATTTTTTTTTTTCACAGCTAAAAATTCTCTATATTTTTCTATATTTGTTTATATGTTTTTTATTATCTCATACTGTATATTCTTTATTTAAGAATTCTGTTTTAAATTTTAAGGACATCTGCAGCCGTACAAGCATTTCACTTCATATTATGTATGACTGTATATGTGACAAATGAAATTTAAATTTGACTAAATTTGAGGTAATTGTGTACGTTATTTATTTATTTATTTATTTATTTATTTATTTATTTATTTATAATTCAGAGTTGTAGGGCTGATAGATAGATCAGATTGATGTGAATATTACCCACTTCAGAGATTTAATTTATTGAACAAGTGACATCATTTATCTTACATCAGAGAGAGTCTGAGAGATCATTCATTGTTGGAAGCATATGATGCCTATCAGGAGGCTTGGCAGAGGGATTTCAGGATGTCACACCTGTGACGGTTTGACAAGCCGCATGATTTATAAATTATCTGTCCTGCATGGTTTAACCTTTAACCCTTTTCGTTTTCACAATTTTTTTGAGTACATTTTCTTTTCTTGCTTGACGCACCAACGCTAAATAGCTTAAGTATAGTTTGACATTACAAACTGTGGTTTCTCTACACTCAAATATTTACCTCAATGCCCTTTTTATGTCTTTCTTTTTCATAAAATTTGTCAAGTTTTTTTTTGGGTTTTTCGAAACCATGTAAAAAAACGGCATAATTTACCCAGCCTGTATACTTTTGTTTAGGACATTTTCCGAAACCAAAATAAATCTAGTAAAAGTAAATGGTTTGTTACACCATTGTAAACCATAAATTGTTTGTTAAAAATAAATTTATTCGTCATCAAAACTGTGTTAATGGCATTTATTAACATTCTAAGAATTCGAACTGTGCCTAAAAACAGTAGTTCCATGTCCCAATACCACAAAACATCCAAAGAACATGTGAGAAACCCTTATGAAAATAAACTGATTCTTTTTAGAACTTTTTTAGAACCTTTTCTTCCGAAAGAAATCCATTCCCATAGAGTTATCTAGATCTTCAGAGGTTAGAATGACAGAACCATAAACCTTCCAAAAAAAATTTTTTTAACCTTTTTAAACAGAATGGTTAAACTTTCAAAATTTGTTCATATGTGAATCATTTCTGAACGTGAAATGCTCCTGAACAAGCTGAAGATTCCTTAATTGTATTTAACCTTTTTTTTTTTAGCACAGTGCTTGTGAATACATGACTAGTATTCACTGGATGCAATTAACTTCTTATCAAGAACTTCAGGTTAAAGGCTCAGTGCCCGATTGTATCCGAGTATTTGGGACCTTGCTCAAGGGTCCAACAGCGGCAGCTCGGCGGTGTCAGGGCTTGAACCAGGAACCTCCTGACCAGAGGTCCAACACCTTTACTGCTGAGCTAGCCTTGTCCTCAGGAAAGAACATGGGAACTGCTAATTAAGACTTGAAAATTACAGATGTGCTAAGACAACGTGCTCTGGATAGTTCATGCAAAAACCCGTTTCTATTGAAACTCTCTGAATGCAGTCACAGCCGCTGTACTGCTTCGCTCAGTAGAATGGGCTGTGTTGTCAAAAGTATTTAGCAATCCGGAGGTTTCTGTAGTAATGAAACAAATTGTTACAAATCTCCGAGACAAATATGTAGCAGTGACACAAATATTTTAATCTTCCCCCCACTTTCTGTCATTTGTTTCAATAATCAGATAAATAAGTAAATAGAGACCTTGGTGTATTATAATCTTAATGAAGCGTGTAGGGTATGAATATTTCAGAGACCTGCTGCAGCGCGTTTGTGGGGTTTGACGCAGGATGATCTCTCCTAGACATGTGCAGGATTGTCGGATTAAACATTCATCAATCCATGTCTCTTAGATTCTCTTCCTGCGTCTGAGCAGGCCTAGTCCTACAGGACCGCGTGGCTTATCGGATTATGTGTTACAAACCTTAGCTGAAGCGCTCTTCGGTATTCATATCCTATTTGTACCTGGGTAATTGTCTGAGGTGTTTTGGATTTACGCAATCTAATTCTAATAGCGTATATGTATAAGATTATGTTTTTAAAAATAAATATTCTGTATAATAGTTTATACGATCTATGGTTTTACTTATTGTGGGGCTTTTCTTATTTTACTTTATTTTTTCAGCTTGGACAGGATTTAAAATGAATGCTACTTATGCAAACAAGTAGATAATACAACAGTGACAAGTTTAAGTTTTGAATCTGTAAAATATTTCTTAAAATCCATGCTGGTGTTGTAGCTTTACTGTTTCATTTTCAGCGCTCCTCCATTGCAGCGCTCTTTGAAAACATCCTGCCCGAGTCCTATAGGGACGCAGTGACGGATGGTTCATTGCATGTGCTTTAATCATTCAGCTTGTGGAACCCCCGGGGAGAGGTGCTGCAGCGCATTACCCAAAACACACAATCACTGATATAATTATAATGATGATAATGAAATGTATTTAGAGCATGTCTCCCTCTCCCTCTGCTTTGTCTCCCTCTTCCCCCACCACCTCTATATGAGGAGGAAGTCGTGGGTGCCGGAGCTGTTTCAGGCGGGAAAGAGAAATTTGTTGTGTTCTGGCCCCCTGTGTTTCCTTGTGGAGTCTGGCTGTGCCCGGCAGGACGGGGCGCCGGAGATTAGCCGTCAGAGCTGACGGCTTTGCATGCTTCGTGTGCCGTCAACTGCGAAGGCTTACCTGACAGGTGTTGCTCCCTCTCAGATCCTCAGTCTCCTCCTGAGCTGAGGCGTCCTCAGGGCCGCTCTGGGCCGCTCTAGGCCGAGGCATCCTCGTGGCCGTTCTGAGCAGCCAGATCTCTTCTAATTGAGAGCCTGATGATTTCTGATCAGTGTGCAGCACATCACCCACAAGGCAACATTTTCTCAAGTTTAGTATTTAATCTGCATTGGGAAACTTTTAAGAATGAAGGTTAAATCAACCAGTGCCGTGCTGCTATTACTGTCAAGAGATCTGACATTTTTAAAAGCACCTTAAAAACATAAAAAAAATGTCTTATGTTCAGTATCAATACTATTAAAACACCTTTGATTTTGAGATCAAAATCAGCGAGTCCCTTCAACCTGGTGGATAATCTAGATAAAATGTGTTCCTCTTGACTGGGGAAAAAACTTGTCTGGAGTCATGCTGGGTATATTCCCTGAAGTAGCTGATGCACACTGCCAGTGCCTGTAGCACATTTCATTTAAGCGTGCACTTGGGTTAATCTACTTTTATTTCTCTATAGAATTGAGCCTCATTAAAAGAAATGGAAACTTAAGCGTGCTAAAAAAAGGAGAGGAGACAAATGAATAATCGTATGTATGCATAGTGATAATGGATTAATAATTCATAGCTGTGTGATGATTAATTAAAAAAAGGCCCCAGGTCCTGTTGGCAGGTATAGCCTGAAACACATACTGCCATTCCCCTGCGAGCCACAGAACATCTGAACTTTCTCCCCACTTTCTTTCTGCTTCTGCTTTCTCGCTCTTGCTTTCCTTCAGGCCAGGTGCAGGGTTGCTTCCATCCCTCCAGTGGGGTGCATTTCAGTACATTTGTGACAGTAAGATTCCTCTTTTTTCTACTTTTTCTCCAGAACTTTGAGAGCATCCTGGTGTTTTGAAATGCATATCATGTCCATGTTGACTTTGGAGAATACATTTTCAAGTCATAAAGTTCAGAGTAAGCCATTGGTTACATTGGCATGTCCCTGTACTTTCAATACAATTTTAATGTTTTTAAAAAGTTTTTCAGCACTGCTGCGTCAGACGAGGCCGCGATGTCCATAGGCCTGGTATTGACAGCTGGTGTTGGGCAGGGCATGCCCTGTGGCAGTGCTGCAAGAAGGCTATGAAGGCCAGGGCCCTCATCCTCATCTCTCCTGTGCTAATGGAACAGGGCTGGGCTGCCAATATGGCACTTGTGGGAGTAGAGGGCCTCTGAAGCCTGGCACATGGACCACACAGCCATTCTGCTGTTAGGTTTGAGACAGGACAGATCCCCACCAGACTCTGCCCACTGCTGGACAGCCTAATGGATGCGTTTGGTGATTGGACAGCACTGGGTGAGGCCTTTGTGAGCTCGCCAATAAGAAGGGCCAAATGGGTAGCTTAGTAAGATTTAGAGCTTTTGGGTCATGTCCTTGACAAGTTTCATTTACCTGGATCTGCTGGTACTACACTGGATACTTTCCATATCTCCAGTATTAACTCAAATGTGGATGTGGAGAAGATGCAACATATCCAAATGAGATTTTTATTGCAAATTGGGTAAAAGTTTGATTTATTAAGGTGCCTGGCATGCCGGGAATCTTGAAGAAGAGTGATGAAATCAACAAGTGAACCTTAAAAATCCTGCAAACTAATCAATATTCTAAACTGAAATGATATATAGTCCTTTGTGGTTTGAGTTAGGTAGCAAAATGGACGTCCTTCAAGAGGAGGTCAGGCAAGAGTTTCCCTGCCAGAATCCATCAGAGGAGGAAATGTGAACTGGAGCCTAGGAAGGGTATGAGCACCGGGCTTTGGCTGACCACATCCTCTCCTCTCTGCTCTTTCGATTCTCTCCTGTGGGGTTTGGAAAGGTGGAGCAGTGTGTGGGTTGAAGCCAGCACAGGTTCACCTTAGGCCTTTCAGCGCAAACACTTAGCTTCTCTTACCTTACTTTATTGAGCCACACACATTTCACAAGTAGATCTAACTACTAAGTACCACCTCAGCCGACAGGTGCAATTTGTAGCAAGGACCTACAAACCCAGCGTTTGCTAATTATGAGACAGTCAGCAGAAAATTCCCGGCTTGACATAATGGTGCCCGTTTTTTCCTACATGAATATACAGTATTCCTGTTCTAACTGAGGCCAGGCTGTTAAACAGGTCACTCTGTGAGCACCTCCCTCCATTTCTGCCACCTTCTACCTTGGAACTGGAACAAAAGCCACTGGCAGCCTTTCCCCCGCCTTTTTCTCCAGCCTCTCTGTTTTATTGGTGACAGCTGTCGTGATACAAACTCGCAGAGTGAGAGGAATGATGTGTCAGTGGAAGGTCCTTTAGCCCGTGCCACTAATCTGTCACATGCGGTTTGTTGTTTACCGTTCCTCAGGCTTGCTGACCGGCCCTCAGCGAGCATTGCGCCGTAATGACGACAGATGCTGACCCGTAGAAGTGTGAATCTTGGCGATTTCCCCCTGCTGCCAACCTGTAAATTACAGCTATCGGGAGTAATTAGACCCGATAAAACCTTTCCAAGCATCATCCCCCACGCGCTCACTCTCTCTCTCCCTCTTTTCCTCTCTCTCTTTTGGCCTGCCAGTGACACGAGAGTGGGGGATTTGAGAGGCACAGGGTTGCTGGCATTGACCGATCCCACAGTTAACCTGTCTGTGACACTTTCTTCTCTTATTACTCAGCTCCTGCTCTTCTCTACAGCTCTCACAGATGTGGCTACAGAAAGTCAGGCCTGCCTTTTTTTTTTTTTTTTTACATTTTTTGACTGCCATTGTTTTTCTTTCACATGCTTGCTCAAGAGCATGACATGAGTGTTTCATTAATTGGCTATTCAAGCTGTGCCTCTTTTGAAGGATCTATTTTTGGCATTGAAGCAATGAAGAGGTGTTAGGTGAATGTCACCCTGTCCATCTACCTTCCTTCAAAATATTTCAAATGTAGTGTATCCTGGAGATATGTCATGCATTTATTTTTCTCTTTTAAGTTCAAAAATTTATTTCTGCTATTCTCATAGAATTACCCTAAACATTTAAGTGGGACTGTTATGAAATGGCACAATTTTTTTCAAATGGCCAGTAAGTAGTTTCTGTCCCTGCCCTGTCCATGGTCCTGGCAATACTATCAACCCCCACTGCTCCATGCTGCCCTCTACTGCCAGGCTCCCTTCTAACAACAGGGTTCACGGCCCTTTAAGGAACTCACCTGATGCTAAAGGTCACACAGCCGGCTCTTGTCATCCTCTCTCCGTCCTCTTCCCCTCTTCCTTCTCATCCACTCTCCCGTCTCCTCAGCGCTTATTTCCTGACCGCCGGAGCCAATCGGCTTCCGCTGATGCCTCCTCCGCCACCAATGCAGAGTGGCAATCTGTCACTGAGGCACTGGAGGACGCCACCCTGCTGGCCACCTTCCGCACACCAGCGTAATGGCTTCTGGCAGCTCTAGAAAAATAAGTAATGGGACAGAAAAAGGGAGAGAGTAGAAGAAAGAGCAAGAGAAGGTTGGCAAGGGGTCAGTTAGTTTAGGAGCCACTCTCACTTAATAACTGGACCCCTTCTCCCTCCCCTCTTATGCCCACTGGCTTTCCCTCATCCCCTCCACGCCACCCTGTTTTGGCGTGGTCGCTTCGCGCGATACTTCAGTGAATAAATGAGTCGTTTTAATCCGACTGACAAGCTGGCATTGCCCAGCCCTGCCCTCCATCTGTACTGGAGGCCAGCTCAGCGGCAGGCCCTGGGCAGCGCCGCGTGCCAATCCAACACACTCACAGCTTATCCTGGCTTCAGTTTCAGGGACAGAAGGGTTAGACTGCCGTGCGGCTGCTGCCCTCCACGCCAAAGAGCTATTTATATAAGAAAGGGATTAACTGCCGCTATCTTTGATGGGCTGGAACAAAGGCTAAGAAAAAAGGGACTGGTTAATTATTCATTAATTACCAGTGTTCTGGTTGGGCTGAATATTTCTACTGGAGTTATGTTGCATGACGGGAACCAAGATGGCCTCCTGGTTTTGCTTGAAGAATGTTTAAAGGTTCGAGAGATACATATCGATTAGCCTGCAATTATATTTATTTGTAGGTCATTACATAAAATATATAATGAGCAAGTTCAGTTTCCAAAGTGTTTGAATGAGTGTATGTGTGTGCCCTGTGATGGATTGGCACCCTGTCCAGGGTGTACCCCGCCTCGTGCCCTAAGCCTCCTGGGATAGGCTCCAGGCCCCCGCCCCCCTGAATACAGGATAAAGTGGTATAGAAGATGAGTTTTCAAAGTTGTGTATTTATCAGCATCAGCCTTCGCTGCATACATGCTTGCTCACTTTGATTAAGGCCTCAGGCATCACACGTGCACCTCCTGATGAGGAATCTGCTGTGTGTCTTTGAGCAAACACTCTGTCTGCTTAATTATTTTCCTTAATGAATGACTCATTAACGAACCTCCCATTCAGCTACAGTGCACTTTACATCTCAGCACATTGTCACATTTGTTATTCAATATGAAAACATTAACTGTAACGCCAGTGTATGGACCCTAGATACCAAATTCCATAGAAATGTAGATAGAAATGTAGATAGAAATGTAGATAGATAGATAGATAGATAGATAGATAGATAGATAGATAGATAGATAGATAGATAGATAGATATTAACAGTTTGAGAGAGAAAAAGGAAAAAAGCTTCATTGGATTCATCAAAAGAAGACCAAGGGATCCTCTGAGTCTAAGCTCTTTTATCCAGCGTATATCTCAGCCTAACGTTGATGCCTGATTTGCTCTGCTTCCATCAGGGGTTAATTCTGCTCTGTCGTCCTTGGAACAGTGTAAGCATGCTGCAACATGGCATGGTGCTCTCTCTCGCATGGATCAGACACACAGCAAGTGAGGGAGAGGAAGAGATACACTGGCAAACAGAGGCATTAAACCCTGTGCTCGTTTCCTCTCCACTCTCCATGGGTATCTGTGTTTACTGGGCTCTGCCTGTTCCCTTGGCCCGGGTGGCAACTCTTAAAGCATGGCCCAGGAGCATTTGAGTGAGTTGCCCATTAAGCATTGGGTCTTTTGTCCGTTTCTGGAGAGGTGTGTAAGAGAGGTGGAGAAGGATGCTGGGTAAATGAGACTCGGGTACATAGTTTTTTAGACTATTTTGGGGGGAGAAAATCTTTGATTTCATGTAAGCACTGTGGCGTACATGATTGGAGGTGCATTGATGCCTTGCACCTCCAGGGTCAGGATTCGATTCCCTTTTCATGTGCGTGGAGTTTGCAGGTTCTCCCCGTGCTTAGTGGGTCTCCTTTGGGTACTCTGGGGACCTCCCACAGTCTAAATACATGCAGATTAAGCTAACTGGCATTTCTAAATTCACTGTAATGTGTGAATAATTATATGTGTGTGTGTGACCCACAAAGGACTGGCACCCTGTCCAGGGTGTACCCTGCCTTGTGCCCAAAGTCTTTGCCCTTGTGACCCTGCATACAGGATAAACTGTATGAAAGATATGGAAGATAAAAATTGTATGAATTGGAGCTATTAGCCATTTTATAGAGAAAAGTGACTGATCACTTTTATCTGACGGTGAAATATTTCTATCATGACACAGGTTGTCTCTTCCATTTCTCACCCTACCCACAGGACACTAAATGGTTTTATAAAAATGCCACCGCTTGTTTGATTATTTTGTGATGAACTAGATAAATAGAATGTATAAAGTAGAACGAACATTTAATGGAGCTCTTCGGATCCTACGAGCTGTTCTCTAGAGATCATTTCTGTTTGATTGGCCCACAGCCTCCACTAGAAACTCTTTCATCACTGATCCCTTTAACTGAACACACAGCATTTTATCATCTTTCAGTAAGAAAGGTAAGAAATGAAAGTGAATATGTAACTTTATTACAGTTGTGCATAAGTTGCATAAGTGTTTTTTGTTCTTTTAAGAGCAACCCAACATCTTACTCTCTCTCTCTCTCTCTCTCTCTCTCTCTCTTTCTCTCTCTCTCTCCAACTAGCGTCAGTGCTAAGGGCTTGGATTAATAAATCTGTCCTCTTTCTTTGAAATGAAGTTACCAAAAATGTCTCTTTTAATACAGCGTCCAATCAAATCCCACAAAATGAAAAGAACATCATTTGATTATTTAGGCTAGCAGCTGGGTAGCTATATAAGCCAAAAAGCAAAATGAATCATTGAGGGTTTTTTTTTTTATTAAGTAGGTTAATATGCGAAAAATGGTGTATAATGTTTTATTCAGTGTCAGCGCAGGGATGGGATGCTTATACAGGGACAGGATGCATCGTGGACGGCTGTGGGAGGCGAACCGAATCTTGTGTGGATGCTACACCCTGGTGATGCCAATTTCTAATACTGCTCTGGTATTAAACAAATGTCTTTTGTAAGTGTGCAATCATTATTATTAAGCAGAAATAAATACTTAAACATGGTAAGATTAGTGTTCATTTGTGTTACACCATTATTTTAGTGACTGGGAATTTATTTAAAGCTTTAATACAAAGATTTTTAATTTAAAGATTTTCTGGCTCAGCAGGTTGGATATACTGTAGATAAATCTTTATATGTCATATGTCATATTTGATCAGGAAATAAATTTATTTTAACATTATATGTCATATGTCATATTTGATCAGGAAATAAATCTTAGAGTGATTTATTTTAACATTATGATCTCTCTCTCTGTCTGTATGTCTCTCTATGTCACTTAATATATAAAGAGACATACAGACAGAGAGAGAGATCATAATGTTAAAATAAATCACTCTAAGATTTATTTCCTGATCAAATTTGGATAACATATGTTTTGAAATTGCACATGTGAACCCAAGTGTTGGCCAGGTAAATTGGTGATTTAAATACAAAGGTTACTAAAATATTAAGCTGGTAAATTTGTACATGTTTTCTCCCTGTTTTTTTTTCCAACTCTGAATACGCATAAACCTTCCTTGCCTACTTATTGGCATACCATTTGGACCTTAAAAAAACAACAACAACACATTGATCATAAATAAGATGCCAAAATTGACATACAAAGTTTGGGTGACTTTTCTGTAAAAGATGTGCTGCTCTTCTCCAGTGTATTTTTTGGAAGGTGATCCAGCTCGTTCTCCTGCCATCCAGGCCAGAAAGCTATCTCGGAAAGGCCGGGGCTGGCGCTGCTGCCCGTTGTCTGGCGCTGAAGCTGAAAGTCTGGCCAATGGATCGGGCTGTGGGTGCTGGGTTTGCGCTGATGAATTGCAGGCACGATGCGCAGAGGCAGCCGGCGAGCAGAGTCAGCGAGCGGCCGTCAGGCTTCATCAGCTCCTGCCTCTGTGAAGGGGGAAATCGCAGAGACAGCGCTGACAACTTAATTTAACACCGCACCGGAGTGAGACTGCACTCTGGATAATTGATAACAACACCACTGTGTGTGTGTGTGTATGTGTGTGTGCGCGTGCATGTGTGCACAGACACAAACACAGAAACTTACCAAATGCAATCATGGTTATTGTTCCATTTATTGTGTAAAAATGTGGCCAGTTGCAACCTTTGCCCCGATCCCAGGTCACAAAGATCAATATTAAAATATTCAGTTAATAAATATGCAACAGGTCATAAGACAGTTTACCACTACAGCTCTACCAAAGGCTTCTCTCTGATTGGTCAGAAGATAAATTAGTTAAAAGATTAATTTTTTTAACAGCAGCATTTCAAGGTGCGAATTTGAGGTTTATACAAGGGTCATTCAAATCAAACCGGGACTTACGATGCATTATTATACAACACAGTTATGAGAGTAAAAACTCCCTTTATTTCTCCAATCCCCTGCTTCAATAATGCACTTATCCCAGCGTTTTAGTAGTGCTTGGACCCATAAATGTTGAAAGTCGTCTCAGTACGCCGGAGCCGTGATCAGACTGCTTGCTTTGTGTCTGAAACGCTGGCCCCCCAGGAACTCCCGTAATGACCCAAAAGTGGAATTTACAAGGAGTGAGGTCAGAACTGTGCATGGATGAGGCAATAATTCCCAGCTGAGTCCCTGTAATGTGCAAGTGGTGTTAGTAAATGACAGTTCCCACAACGTTGCAAGTCGATTTTCACAGATCAGGCATTCCACTCCATGAACGTTCAAGGAAACATGTGCAGTAAGCTCAGAGACACCTCGGCCGGGATCGTCATTCAAGGATGTATGGCCTCCTTTAAAACATTTGCACCATTCAAATAAATTAACATTGTGTTCTAAAGAACAATAAGAAAAATTTTCCATAAGAAAGAGACTTGTTGCTATTGGAATCATATTCACTTTGTGGAAATAACTATGTCACTGATTATTTTCAGAAGACAACCCTTTTTTTAACGTTAGAAATGTTTTCGATGCAGAAAACAATGGGGACATAAGTACAGAAGCTGAAGCAAATGGTAAAGTTTGGTCATGAAGTAAATAAAAAAAATAGGACTTTAAACCTGATTGAATCAAATCCCTTCGTTTTCACATTTCATAAGATTTAGCAGATGATCTCTGAAGTGATACCCCTGAAATGATATGATCAGAATCTGCGTTCGGTGACACTCGTGGTCCTGTATCTCACCCATCAGACGGCGCTGAGAAATAAATAAGAATCGGATGTGGCAAAGTCCTCCAGAGTGTCAGGAAGCCATAATCCCCTTTTAATTTCCTTTTGGAGTCTGCGCCAGGGTTCTGGATAATGCCCCCTGCCCGTGATGGCGTTGCGGCCGTGATGGCAGTGCAGAGGCCGGGTGCTTGTGTGGGTGTGTGGTTGTGTGTGTATGGGGGGGGGGGGGGTCTTTACTCAAATCCCGAGGAAGAGTATACAATAACCAGGCTAGGCCTTCACAGCCTTTACACGGCCTGCTTTCTGTTTGCCCAGCACTCCAAGGGGATTTTCTGTTACACACACACACACACACACACACACTAAGAAGGTGAAACACACTTCCATTGCTACACTCATCCTCACCCACCCAAGGTAAAATTGCTCCATATAAAGCTATTTATATCTTAATTTATACAGGTTGGCTGGTGATGTATGGGTCAGCCAACCTCCGTCTCCCAATCGTCTTCAATCCCACAATGCCCAGAGTAATATCTCCTCTTGAACAGCAATTTATTTTCCTCCTGTAGTGGAGTTATTTAAAAGAAAAGGTCTCATCATTAAAATGTATGCTTTTGCAGCACAGCGAAAGCAAAGGGCAGCCAGCGAACGAAGCTTCGCATTATTGGAAGTAAGAGAGAGAAAAGAAAAAAAAGGGGAAATGGAGCACATCTTTGTAACATATTTGCCCATAGGGTGGGTTCAGACTAACAAAATGGAGAAGGTTAAAGTTATCCCATGAGATGAATGGATTTCTCTTGACATTTACTTGCGGTGAAGGTACAGTAAATCTCCAGCATGGCTTATTACTGTCACATTCAAGTCCGTGCACTCACAGATCACAATCGCAGATGTGTTTCTTTCCTCCCAACCCCCCCCCCCCCCCCTTCCTTTTCACCACATTATCCATATATTGCATATGAGAGCAGAATGATTGCAGGGCTTTCTGTCATGTCCTGTCCTCGAAAAGAATGTGTCTCTGGCCACCTAAAGGGTTATTCCTGCGTGAGTCTGCCTTTTTTTGATCCCTTCCACCAGCTGAAGTAATTAAAGGGTTATTAGTAAACAGATACTCATGCTCACTTACTTGTGCCAACTGTTTCATGCCATCTGCTGCCTGTGTGCTTGATTTTGACATTGAGAAAATCAGGGATCGGGAAGAACGGGCATGGTATCCCTTATGGAAAAAAAATCGCATACATTTTACATGTGATAATGCATTTTTCACTTTTAATTGTGTGAGTCGTATGTGAATGCATGAAAAGCTGTTTTTAACATCAAATAAACACCCGGCATTGTGTGAACACGATTGGATCACGTGAAAAAATATAAAGAGTTATTTATGTGAGAGAATGACTTGAAAGCTCATATCATATGTGTGAAAATTGTTTTAATTAATACTGAAATTGCATGTAAAAATTAATTATCTGTATGTAAAGTTAATGAATCATGTACATAAATGATGTGTCAAAAATGAATAAATTATGTAATAAAAAAATCATAAATGGAAATAAATAACTCTTGTAAGAATTATATGTGAATTATATGTGTTTTATGTAAAAAAACCTGTCACTATGAGAAAATAATTATAAGAATTGGTAAGAATTCACATATGATATGTATCATGTCAAATAGTTGAATTATGCAGAACTCAATAATGATGTATTAAATCAAATAAAAATAAATAAATTGTTTATAAAAACTTCCTCAAATCACAAGGAATCATATACAAATAAATACATAATGTACAAGAATCATATAGAAATCAAGTAAAAAATATATGAAAGAGTTACACATTCACATTAGATTTTAGCGAATCACATCAGGGAAAATGAATCAAATTAAACTCGAAGTTAAATGAGTTACATGTGAAAAAAGATGAACAATGTAAGAATGATATATTTCATGTAAAAATTATAAATGTAATATAAAACGTGCATGGTGTGTGTGTGTATGTATGAGTACAAATGCCTATGTAAGTCTCTTTTTTTGTATTTTTATCCACACAACAGTTCAATAGTTCAATTCAGTCTTTTTATTACACCTGCAACCAGCATTTTTTTTTTAAATCGGAAATCTTTTCCTTGCTCTCTTTCTCTCTCCCTCTCTCTCTCTCGCGCTCTCTCTATCCTCCCCCTCTCTTTTCCCCCTGTTCATTTTATTTTCAGTAATATTGAGAGGATTAACCCCTCTGGCCTCTTGGTGGTTACTGTTTCATTTTATTCTTATTAAAATCTTAAGAACCTTCTTTATTATTCCTGTATGATACTCCCTCAATAATCGAGATCTCTCTCACCCAGTGTGTTGCCAAGTGTTCGTGTGCGTGTGCATGTGTGCATGCAAGCAGGTGTTTGCGTGCATCAAGAAGTGTGTGTGTGTATGTGTGCTCATCACTGCACACGCTTCTCTTTTAGCTGATTGGAATCCTTTGTGTGGATTTTTATAGTCTACAAAAACGTCTGAAGTAATAGCGATTATTCTGAAGCGAGAATAATTGACCAGATAGAATTTTAATCCACAGTGTCAGACTGGTGCAGGAACGGTGTATCCTCCTGTTATTCCCTCTGACATGTCAGCTTCCCACCTGCACCGTCTCTCACTCACTCAGGAAAGCTGTACGTACGCCAGCTTACAGCCTACTGCATTGATTTTTCTGACACTTTCGGTGTGTATACAGGAAGTAGATGAACTTCACAAATGTTGTCACACCAAAGCTTGATGGATCACGCTGTGATTTATGCAGCTTCCATAACTTGGGGTGGTTTATATAGAAATGCGTATGGGCAGGGTGAAGCAGTAAGTGGGAAAAATATGTAATATTAGTGGCAGGGTGGCTGGTGCCAGTTTGCATGTGTATTTCAGAAGCTACTGTGCTCCTGGCAAGTATGGTGCATAAAATAGTAAACATCCAGTGAGCAGAAGGTATTCTGGAAAAATACCATTTTGTTGCGAGAGGTCAGAAAAGAATAAGGTCAAGCTGATAGGAGCATAAATAACCCCTCTCTACAACCGTTGTGAGCAGAAATGTATCTCAGAATGCACAACACATTGAACCGTGATGCAGATTCCCTACAGTAGAGGATGACCGTATCGGATTCTACTGAAAACTGAACGAAGGCCGGATGATGTTAATGTGCCTAACCAAACTGTTCTGGTTCTGTTATATTGTGCATGAATGAGCTGGCATACAGGTGTTCCTAATAAACTGGGTGCCGTCGAAATTAGGGTGCCGTCGAAAAACAGATTGTGTACAATTGCTGTCTACTTTCCTCAAATGTAGTCGATCAGCAATTTAATTATTTATTTATTTTATTTATTTATTTTTTTTTAAATAAAGGATTTAAGGCTGATGTAAATAATAAAAATTTATTTCATCCAAAATACAGTATTTTCTATTATTATTTGTCCTTAAAGCAAATCCAGGATTTTAGTTATGCATGCTCACATGACTGAAAAAGAAATGCAAATTTCTGTGAACATTTAGGTTTTATTTAGAGTTATCGATAAAACATGATTCGGATTCCAAACATGAATGATAATTATTAGTTATTATTTACTCATGTGCATTTCATAAAACTAATTTGTGCAGTTTCCTACTATATAGGCTCAACTATATTTTGTTTTCATGAGACACACAATTATAAAACATAATAACACAAATTAATTTAGTAATTTTCCTATTATCCAAAAATGCGAGCTGTTCTAGCTCTTACAAAATTAAATAAAGGGCGCACAAGCTAGTTCATGGCACACCTAGTGAATACGAAGCCTTCGCTCTTTCCAAGTGCCTGTAAGAGACAGTCAGGCAGCTGATCTCCTCTGGCAAACAGAGACATAACCAAATTCCCCCCTCCTCTCGCCACGGCACTGAGGTCGCGGCGTCAAAATGACTCTTTTTATTACAGTTCATAAACACCGACTCCCCTGGTGGCCCAGGGAAATTTCACATAAACTTTGATCAAACAGACGTTGGCCTCCCTGGTTTTAAGCACTTCTCTCTATGTGTGAAAATAGCCCATCTCAATCACCGGCAAGCAGAACAGAGGGAAAAGCGAGCAAATAGCACAGCCGTCACTGTATCAAGTCATTATTGCCTGCGACCTGTGGGAATAGATTTCATATAAAAACAATAAGTTCTTCTTTCTTTTTTAAAAGAAATAAATACAATCTCGGTATCAGATGGAACCTTGCCACACCGGTATACTTTGCGGCTAAAGTTAACGAGTTAGACTTCAGAGAAGACATTAACTGTGTGGAAAGTGATGAAGAGTGCTCAGTAAGGCCTTTCTTTCTGCTTACGGGATCCATATAGAAAGACTATGGATTTCCTTGCATGCGCTATGTGAGCGTGTTATTTTACAGTATTGTAACTATGTAGTACTTAATGGGTAAATACATAGTAATAACAAAAAATCCACTGGAATATTACAGAAGCCAAATTCAACCGAGCTGACATTTTTCTTCTAATAGTATACTTTGATGTTTCTATTACTATGGCATTATTGTGCTTTGACTGGTGTGTGGGCTGGAAATTATTATTATTACTATATTTTGATACTGTAATATTCATTCATTCATTCATTCATTCATTCTAATACGACATGATGAACATTCCAATAAAACACCCTAAAAGTACAGTTCATCAGCTTCAGAAAAATTATTTCATTTATTCATCTTTAGTAAAATATAAGTAAATATAAAGATAAAATATTATATATGCTTTATTATAATAAAGGAAAATATCTACCCATTAATGTGGTGATGTTTTATTGTATGGAAACGTTTATTCAACCATTAAATGTTTTTCACAATTTTCTTCATGTTTGTACTTTTTATGTTTTTTTTCTCCTAAAAGTGAGTGAGTTCTAGTGAGGTTTCTCATTCAACTAAATTTTTTTCTTGTTAAGTAGAAACGCTTCACTACTGACCCAAATAGGTTCTTTAATTAGAGGACAAGATGCTTTTAGCTACTGGAATGTAAGTTACTACTGTTACGCCTCATGTAGGAGAACTTTGAGGAAAAACGAGTTTGGATATCTTGAGGAACAGTGAAGAATGTTAATGATGATAAGCTTGGCACCGAAACCATCTGTGTCAGTACTGATCTTGCGCCTGCTGCTTACACACACACTGTGTTCAGTGACTAAATACAGGCGCATGCTCCTGGACTTATTCAGGATGAGTAGATGTGTCGGTAACCCAAGAATGAGGAAAGATAAAGTTGTGGTTGACATCTGTGGGTAGGGATATTGGAGAGGACCCTGCTCTTCTTTCTGTGTCTTTGTCTTTGTCTCATAATATCAGAAATTACTAAAGGCCTAATGCACATCCAGTGTGTGTATCTATGTGTGTGTGTATGTGTGTGTGTGGTTTATGTTCTTTTTTCATCATTTTTAGTGATTTACAGTTAACTATCCCTCCATACCTTCCTCTCTCTACATTCTTCTTTCATTCACCAGCTATTCTCTTTGGTGGCTTAATAGAGCTATAAGAGCCCCTTATCAAGCTCTTCGCTGAGCCAAAGTCACTCTCACTCATCTCAGGCTCTTATCAGATCATGCACTCATTTCAAAAGCGGTTCCTCATTAGCTTTGTAAATGATACCTTGATGGAAAAAAAGAGCCTTTTTTTTGTTAATATTTGATTTCATTTTGCAGGGTGTGTTTTCTGGATCCCTGCTATTTTTTACGTTCAAATCTTCATTAGTAAGCAATATTAAATGCATAGAAAATGGATTTAGGTATAAAAAAAAAAGGTAGTGCAATCACAAGCAGTCCTGAAATCAATACGAGGATCAATATATCACTGTATATAATAAAATTGTCACAAGGAAGCACAAATCTACAGTATCGAGGTAAGGAGAAAAATGAGTTTGGGGCATAAACTGTTGTTTTTGGAAAGTGTAAATCTTCAAGGTTGTCTTGCAGAGATATCCACTGCAACAGAAAGTACTGTAAGTTACAAATGCAGAAAGCTCAAAGTAAAAGAAGAAGTAGCAGGCCGGTCCGGAGGGTGCAAGGATCTGGCACCATCAGTCAACAGGGATGCGCGTGGAGAGAGAGAACAGAATATTGGGTACTCTTTTGTGGTTCAAAGGGGTGTACAGTGTGATCGGAGTGCAAGCATGGACTCAGCAGCTCTATTGTAGTGTTGTGCTACTGTTTTGGTGTTTTGTTCTTTTCCTTTTTAGTGTTTGATGTTATTGTTGCATATTGTACAGTATGGGTTGCTTTTTGCACCATAAAGCAACATTATGCTTTTTTTTATTATAGTTGCCATGATTATTGTTTCTGTTGGTGTTGTTATTGTCCCTTTTTTTTTTTACTTTTTTTTTTAAAGGATTGTTGAGGTTATTATTGAGGTTACAGTTGTTGAGATTTTGGTATTATTGTTTCTGGTTGCTTATTTGTTGCACTTGTTATTTCTGTTGCTGTTGTTGTTCTTCTTCTTATATCTGTTGCTGATTTTTTTTGTTGTTGTTGTTGTTGTTTTTTGAGTGTTTGTTTTTTTATTTATTTATTTTAATATCAAAACATGTAATTCATAATTGCCTGATATGTTGTAAAAAAAATAAAATAAAGATCTTCTTCACAGTAAAGTACCTAAGGGCATTTTTATCTTGTGAGACACTGATTTGTTAATGCCATTCACTATTTCTACATTAATGTAAAAACAGCTTTGGGAATATGCTCCTGTTTGTATTGCCCTTTCTGAAACAGATTCTCCTGCAGGTCTGGAGTCAGAAACTCAGTCTGTGCCTCTTTTATCTTTGCCCTTTTTTTCTTCTGGAGGAGTCTGAGGGGTTCTTGTTTCATGTCATGTCTTATGCCGGAGTCAGTGGGACTCCAAAGGAACTCTCACCTGTGTGAACGCGGCTCTGTGAACCTATCAACCTGCCGAGCGCTTTGTGCAGACAGGCGTGAAGCAGACTGCGCCCAAAGCACACGTCACGCCCTGTTAGGAGATGCCTAACACGCTAAAGAGTTTAAACTGTTGCGCTTGACAAAGGCAATTTTATTGATAACTGTTTGAAGCCTATTCCCCCCCCCCCCCATCTCTAGGCCTTATGTGGTATCAGGCTTCTCTGTCTTTATTCCACTTGCCACTCTCAACAGACTTCAAATGCAAGAAGCTTCCACTTCTGCATGGATGCTGCGAGCGTACATCCCTCTCCTGTCGCTTGCTGCCTCAGCTGAAAAAAAAAAAAAAACAGCACTCTGATCTGCCACACAGTCTTCTCTAGAGCCTCACATCTTTCTGCTGTATGGAAATATTTATATTAGCACTTATCTCTGATGGAGAAATGCGAATTACTGCATCGCAAGCTAAACCTTCAAGCTTTTATTTTTGCACTGCTGAAACTGCACATTGCAACCAAGATTTCGCGCATTGTGTTGTGTTTCGGAATGAGACGCACGTTGCTCTTAGTTACATCCGCTGTCTCTTTGTTTCTTTCCCTTTACTTCATGCCATGTTCATTTCTTCCCTTGTTAGCCCCATGTCCTCCTCAGCTGCCAGAGATCCACAGCTTAGTCTGATAACACCTTGGTTAGCCATAAGCGTCCTCAGAGGCAAGAAGGTAACGGTAAGTCCCTGGATGTTGAGTGCCCACTTCTTCCACACCTGTAGCTAATTAGGTGCTGCTTGACCCAACTTAGTACCATTAACTATAGCTGTGCTCTAAGCGCAAAAACGATTAACATCATTATCTGGGATAATGAGACATAATGTGAGACACTACTTACTAAGAGCACCACATGCCACTTGAGAATTTCTTACCGAACCTCTAACCTGATCTACAATCCTCTCGAGACTACCTAGAAACCTAGCAACCATCTCGCGCGACATGCACTTTAAGCACTCTAATCAATACTGCAATAAAGCAATGTTACCACTTCCTGTTTGTGTGGCACAAACTTATATATCTTGATTATTTTTTACTAATGGATTAACAACAATTTGCAATAGTTACCTATTTATCTAATTTAAGCACAGTAACAAGTTTTAACACATTTTAGGATTTTAAGACTTTTTTTTTTATTTGTAATTTATTTTGTAATATTAATTACATTATTGTTGTTGTTGGGGTGGTGTTGGTGGTGGTAGCATGGTGGCATAGTGGTTAGCAAGTCAGTGCCAGATTAATGTTCCCCACTGTAGTTGTCTGTAGTGTATGATTAGGTGTGTGAGTGTATGATAGGCTCCCTGGCAAGATTTTTTTCCCCTTTTTTTTTTTTCATTTTTGTGTGTTTACAGGCCATGGGTTTTATTCCAGATGCTCTTTTTTTTTCCAGGCTTGGGACTGACACTGAGCATGCCATTCATCTCAGTGGCTGTATATCATATACACTACCGCTCAAAAGTTTGGGATCACTTTCTAACTCTATGGTCGTTCCTGATTTTAATTTCCTTCTAAACTGTAAAACGATGCTGAAGTTGTCCAAAATATGCAAAATTCTCCTTTAAACAGTTGATATTGAGTTGTATCTGCTACTTCTGCTCTGTAAATCCTTTATAACGGCTCTAATTGAAGGTGCTGTTTGTTAATTGGTGATTTCTGAGGCTGGTAACTGTAAATGAACTTTTCCTCTGCAGCAGAGGTAAATTTTGTTTTTTCTTTGTTGGGAAGGTCTTCATGAGTATCAGTTTCATCATGGTGCTTGATGGGTTTTGCAAATGCACAATACTTTTCTTGCAAGAACTGTTCCAGAACAGCTGACCTTCATGTTTTAAAATAACAACTGACTGTTACTGTTGTTACATAATTACCTAATTCTCTATGTGTTATTTTAGGGTTTTGAAATTTCCAGTATTGTTGTCCAATGCTCATTAAGCAATCCTGAGCCCTGGTGGTGTTCTTCTTGTTACAGATTTACAATCTGCCACCAAACAATCAATCAATCAACCAAACAAATGAACAAATATATAAATGTATGTAAATCAAAATGGTTATTTCATGAATCAGATTAAACTACTTCACTAGCACTTAAGATGATTCTGTTTACTTCAAACATCACATCCACTACAACTTTCTGTTTCTGCAGACTGACTGCAATCCACCATCACACAACATGCTAAACATCACAGGATGTCTTATTTATAGTACAGTTATGAAGCCCAATACTGACTTATAAATCCTAGATTGATGTTTTGTAAGACTTGTGATTGTACATTTCTATATTTTTTGCTGCAAAGATGTGCTATACTGTGTTCATGAAGACAGGACACAAAGAGAATATAGCATTAGTAAAACCTGAAGCATCAAACCTCTGATGTTTAAACTGACAACAAAAACTTGAAGCATTACTAATAGGATATTGATATTATATAGATATATACAATAAAAATCAGTGGGGATTTAATAGTTTGAAATCAATGTGGTATCTTGTGCTGGCTTGCTAAGTGAAACAAAAGTGTACAATGGCAATCTGATTTGTATGTTTTTATAAAGTATACTCTATACCAGTACTGTATAACAGAATGGAATAACATGGGAATTTACCCATAGCATTTTGGTTGTTGGTTCCAGACAGGCTGGTGTTAGTGTTTCAGAAACTGCTGTTCTCTTATTTTTTTTTCATTCAGCAGTCTCTAGAGTCTACACTGGAAAGTGTAGAAAAAAAACATCCAGTGAGTGGCAGTTCTGTTGGAAGAAATATGGCCAGACTGGTTTGAGCTGACAAGAAGGCTATAGTAGCTCGAAAAACCACTCTTTACAACCATGGTGCGCTACAAAGCATACCAACATGAACAACATATCAAACCATTGAGGCATGTGGGCTACAACAGACCATCCAAGGACAGGGATCTGAGACTACACTGGGCACAGGTTCACTGAAGGGTGGAAAAAAGATCAAGCAATATGATTTTATTTTACTTACCGCTTACCTCAGTAAAACACACACTCACACATAGACATATCTAGACATCTATGGATAGATATTTATAAGACTATCTATATGACCAAAGCAAAGAGAAAGGGAAAACATCTAAAATAAAGTGATCAAGTACAACAACCATCAGTTGATGGATCAGTGACTGTTTTTTTTTTCTTGTTTTTTTTTGCTTTTGCTTGACCTTATAAAAGATTTATCCCCTCGAGCTGTGTACATGCTGTACATGCTTTTCGGTGGTAAAATCTACATGTGCTGTATGCGAACGGCACAAGCACCGACTCAGAATGCCGAGAGCAGAACGTTGCAATGAGCCTCTTCCCCATGGGCTTTCCTCGGGAATGCCAGCAGCAGCCTGACAAAAGGCAAGAAGAAATAAATCAACTTTACACCAAACATCTTCATCACGCCGTCCGTGATGGCTGAACTCATCCCGGGGAAATGGAATCCGAACTTACTCGCGTTTTCTAGGATGTTATGGTGCAGCAAACACATAAATTAGAAATGTAAGGCGAGAAAATGCCACTGAATATAGCTCAATTCTTGTGTCTGATATCCTTATATATAATAGGACTCCAGCCACAGAGAACAGCAGTTGACACTTCAGATTCTACTAAAAAAACTCCCAGGAGTATGTATGTCTGCTTTTTCCTCTTCCTAATGCAGCGTGTGGCCTGTCACACTGGAGCATGAAAACAAATAATAACCTGGTGTCCATCCCCTCCCTTTGCCCCTTGTGCCTTCACACACCCCATCACACACTCTTGCCTAGCTTCACACAGGCGAGCGTTAAAAATACATGTATAGCTCTGCTCATCCTTTATTCATTCTTACTCTCTCCTTTATGTTTATGAGGCTCTGGGGCTTCCAAGGTCCACGCCGCTGGCCCAGGGGGGTTCAGAGAGGCTCCAGAAAGTTCCTGTTTTTCAAATCTAATTCACTATAAATGAGCCCCCAAAACATGGTGTGCTGCTATACATACATAGATACATTGATACATACATAGATACATACATAGATATGTCCTGGACACTGGGATCATTACAGAATATCCTCCTGGATGGAGGGTAAGGGTAGACCTGAATACTTGGTAGATTTCACTCCTCATATTTGTGTTCATATTTTCATTAACAAGTTTATTATTATTTATTTTATTTTTTTTTAAGTTAAGCGATATGATTTTGGGGAATTTTTATTGATTATACCAGAGGGAAAGATATAGGCAGGGAATGAAGTGTAACAGAGTAAAATTCAATAATAAAAGCGCTCTATAGGCAAAAAATATTTTAAAGTTTAAATTACAGTAAATAAATACGGCTTCTAGCTTTGTGGGTCTTGTGTGTATGCTAAATACAAGAATGTTAAATGTATATATTTACTGCAATAATCGCCCTTGATCAAATAAAATAACTACAAGACTATTAATTTCAGATAGCAAAAAAAATGGTTCTGTTCCATCTTTTACTGCTAGTTTTGAAGTCATCTTGGGTCTGAAATTAAAAGAAAAATATCAGATTTTGTGTCAGAAAAAATGTCCATGGATCTAGATTTTAGACCACTCTTTATATAATTATACTACTACTACTACTACTAATAATAATAATAATAAGAAGAAGAAGAAGACACCACCATATCCCAGCCAGTGGGGGTCAGTGTAGAGTAAGGGGGCAATAAATACACATTTCTTTATCCATTGTGATGGTCACCAGTGTGTGTGTGTGTGTGTGTGTGTGTGTGTGTGTGTGTGTGTGTGTGTGTGTGTCTGTGGCTTTGACACTGCCTGTGTCTGGTCTTTTCTGCAAATGTGAATATTCCCAGAGGGGTGTATCTTCTACTTATCCATGCTAGCTTGCAGTCTGCATTTGTGTGTATATGTGTGTGTGTGTGTGTATACTCTGGGGTAACCAGGGACTAAGGATAACCACTGAGCCCTCCCACATCCCTCACGTATTGATTAGATAATCACCCTGTCACCTACTACACATATCTTTTACATGCTCCCTGCTGAGTGAGACATGGCCTATATTGCTGACTGGAGGAAATCTTAACACCGAAATTGTCCTTTCATATCTGCCATCAAGCTTTGTGCTTTTGTGTCCATACTCCCACTGTTCTCCCACTCTATCTCTTTCCTCTTTCCTCTCTAAGGACCAAGACAGGAACGTTTTCATTATTTGCTGAGATTGGAATGTCAATTCCTTTGCCCCTGACTCCTGAAGTTTGGGATGCTTTGGCTTTTATTGTGGATATGATTACCAGGGTTGTCTTCCCTATCTCACAGTGAGGTTTTTATATACTTCCTTCAGGCATGGATAAAGTTTTAGGATCTAGGACAGTGCAATGGGAACCGCTTAGCATCTCTTTCTATTGTTCCTCTCTTCCTCTCTCCTCACTAAGTGCATCCATCTTTTTGTGATTTTGCTGATTGCTTCTTCTGTGTATTGAGCTCCTCTCCTTCTTTATGTAAATGTGTGTTGGAGAGAGACAGAGGACAACTGACTTGGCATGCTGATGTCGTTCCAGCAACCTTGTCCCGGGGTCAATGGGGTCATGATGCTTCAGCTGGCGTCCCTGACTCTGCTGCCCAGTCCCTGTCCCAGATATCCACAACTGCTCTTAAAGCACTTTTTTTTTTAGGGGTATCAATGGAGTATGAAAAGCTTTACAAGAAAAACACAATCTTTTAAATAAGATTAGCACAAAATTATTATTATTATTATTATTATTACTTTAATTTAATTTTACTTTTGATTTTTAGCCTACATTAAATCCAAATATCAACCAGTGTCTAATAAAAACAAATCTTACTAAACTTACTGTTCAGCATTAATTCTTGTAAATATTTAGGTATGGATAAATTTGTCCTTGCAACTTGTATGCACATTGAACTGTACATTTTTTAAATCTTAACTACATTTCTATTTGCCTTTATACAGGAGGGTTTACTGGAGGAAAAAGTCTCAGGAGAGAGAAAACAGACGCCTTCATAACAATGCAAATTGGACTTTGATCGACTCTTTAATTCCATCCGACTGCTGTTTTGTTGGTCTTTTTTTTTATTTATTCTGAGTCAATGAGCTTTAATGAGAGCCCCTGATCCTGCGCCTCTATGCTCCGTGGTCGTGTTTGGTGTTTTGCCGGGAGCTTAGCGACGCTCTGGCCGCACTTCATTAACCCCGAGCCGGCCACAATCCGCCCTGAGAGTCTCGGGGATTTACTGCCGTTCTTTCACATGCAAAAGAACAATCTTTTAACAAGAGCGGAGAGCGGCTTTTCTCCGCAATCAGCTGCGCACTTCGCAAGAATAACCCCTTTTCATTAATGCTGAGGAGGTATTTGCTTTTCTTGGGAAGGAGCAGAGATCCGTGTGATTGTGATTATTTCCAAATTGGTTTGAGCAACCCGGATTGTTTCTCATTAATTTATGATAATAACATATTTAAAGATTCTACAAAGATCCAGCTTCAAATCAGCTTTAGCTACATTTCACGAATATCTACTTGGTTGGATTTACATCTATAGACATCTGAATCATGAAATCAATGATATATATATATATATATATATTTTTTTTTAGATAATTCAAATATTTTAGTCTCAATTTTGCCCTCTTTCTAAAAGAAAAATGCTGCTTTATATAACCTTTAAGTGTTTCCTTATACAGTTAAGTCACATAAATGATGTACTTTCTGATTTACGTATTGGTGGTCTACGTGTTTTTATTTTCAGACGTGTCTTTTTTTTTTTTCAATATGATCCATCTATTTAAAAGTTTCATTTTTCAGATTTTCAGAATAATTATTTTTCATGATGTCACAAATTGTCATATCTGTATAATCGTGATGAAATGCTGAATGTGATCGCACACATAGATCTAATCACGTGTAAAAATTGTTGTTTATGCACATAACTGTGATTTTTTCATATTATTTGTTAGAATTTAAAATTTGGCTTTTTGACATTTTATATCTAAACGTAGAAATGTATAGTCAAAGACTGTGAGACAGGACAATGTGGAACTCATTCTTATTGTTTTATGCTATTTGATAAATCTAATTTACTGACATAATCTTTGGAAAATGTGAAACCTACGGGCTCTCATCAGATAGTGCTGCGACTTTTTGTCCTTTATTTAAAATTTTATAATTCTGTTTAAAAAAAAAAAGAAATAAATAGAAATTGGGATTAAAAGATCCGTAATGATCTCTAGGAACACTTTCTGCAAATATTAATGGCTATTTTAAAATAAAATTAAATATTATGAAATTATTAGTGACTTGTGCTTAAAGTATCATCATACATATAGATTATGGTACTTTTTTTTTTTTTTAGCAAATTGCTTACTGATGAGTAGCCTAGTAAAGCTTTTGCACAGTCTACTTTATATTACAAATTGCAAAAAAAAAAAAAAAAAAAAATCCCTAAATAAGTTTGTATCAGGTTCAGATTTGGATTTGACCTCAAACTAACATTGGGCCATTGGCCCTCTGGTGCTGACAGACTTTCTGACATCTTCAAGTCCACCTTTCCTATGTTGATGCCAATAGTGGTATCAATTTGATACCTGGGAAGGAAATTATTTAACTAAGCATCTTACATCTTTGTGGTCACTGATGAAGCAAAAGATAGTGTAATATTCCAGTGTGTACAAGTACGACTGGAGGATAACTTAATGGAAATGCAACCTAGACACCTGTTTGGGACGTTTTCAAGACCCATAAAATGTTAACACCCAAGATGTGTTCAGTACTAATTTTCTAGTCCTCGGGATAAAATATGCTCATTTTATCATTTTTGGTAATATGATCTAGGTAGCAATAGCCGTAATAACATGTCCAATACCATGACTGCGACTGTCTGCTTGAAACTGTATTACAGCAACAGTAAACTCATGTTACAATTTTAAACTGTAATATGGCAAAAGGGGAACTATTCCTTGTTGTTACTTTGCGGTGATAAAAAAACTACAAACGCTTGAACGTAGCATATTTTAGCACTGTGGGATTTTCTGCTAAAGGCGCTCTGACATGTGCGATACGAGACAAACCCTGTTATCGACTTTCAATTAAAAGCCATTACAGACTTTTGTCTAATCGTTAATGTGCCATTCAGAGAATGAACTCCCCCTAAAAAACACACTCCTGGAGCGAGTGATCTTTGGCCCGGTTTAAAGCGAGTCCAGGCCGCCGCTCAGCAGATGTCCCGCCGGCCGGTGACCAGCTGTTGGAGTCGGTTGGCAAAGGAGCAGACAACCGACACACTCTCTGAAGGGAAAAAAAGAAAGGTGGGGGTGGAAACAATCCATTTTCCAAATGGGATCATTTAGGGCACTTAAACAATTACACACTTTGGTGAACATTAATATTTCACGTATCGCATATTGTTTATGGACAAGCTGAATGAAAAGAGTGAGAATAAAAAACCCTAACTGGACACTTGTCACCAAACTATACAACAGACAACGTGGTGTGTGTGCTCAATTTGCCTAACGTGAATCCTTTACAAAAAAGTTACACAAACTTCACGTAAATTAACACTTATTTTTTAAGACAACTTACATTTACAGTTACTAATTTTTGCTCATGGCTGTTTATTTTACATTAATATTTGTTTATTTCTCTTATAGGCTAATAAACATTTTCTCTTTATTATTTTGCATTAATTAAAACCAAGTTGGTTGCACTTTTCTTAAACTATGAATAATTATTTTTTGCGTGATTCCATATTGTTCCTATGATGCCACGTTTTTACCAAGGTTACGTGGGCAATAACTTGAATACACATTAAACATCTCACATAATTACGTGTGAACAACGAACGGTTACAGGTAAAATGTGATTTTTCTGCAACTTTGTCGCAATAGGCAGCGTGTGTTTGTGTTCAATTTGACTATGGTGGATCCTTTACAGAAAAGTTACACGAACTTCACGCGAATTAGCACGTTGTTTTAAACACAACTTATATACTTATTTTTCCTATAAAGGCTACTAAACATTTTTTTACTTATTTATTTTCAAGATGGTTTCTCTTTTCTTGAACAATAACTTTTTTTTATCATGTGACCCTATATTGTTCACGTTGGCACTATCACACGTATCACTCATAGTCACGTGTGAAAAACTAACGATTACATGTAAAATGTGATTTTCCTGCAACTTTGTCGCGATACAAAGCGTGTTTGTGTTTGTGTGTGTGCGCGCGCGCGCTAGTGTCCACTCCATTACCCTACCATGAATGCCAGTTTGTAATCCTTTTCCCGTTTTTTTCCAGGCGCAATCTGGATCAGCGCTTCATCCCCTGCTCACACTGTGCTATTCCCGGCGTGTGATTAAAGTGATATTTGTGCTATAATCTATTAATAAGAGATGGTCTACGGCAGAATTAAGATTCTCGGCTTGAGTTTGGATGTGTAAAGCCTCTGCAGGCGTCTCTGAAAGGTTAAAGTTTCCTCCGACTGAGACGCTCTTATTAACCTTTTTTTTTTGGGAAGGTTTGACAAATTAAATCCACGATGCTAAACCAAATAGTGAAGGCTGTGAGCAAAGTGTCTGACAGTCGTGTTTAAATTTATTCAAACACATTTCCCCCCACTAATAGATTTTTTCAAGCGTAATTTCGTGATTATGACTTGCAGTGAATTTTGTTTTTGTTGTTGTTAGGGAAAAATCAAAATTCTGACAGCTCTCTTGTCCTGTTGCTAAACTATCCATTCTATAAAATATGATCAAATCTAATAAAAGTTTTTTTAGGTTGTTTATTTTAAGTGGCAAATTTGTTTATAGCATAGCCTACTTTCTGGAATGCACTAACCTCATGAATCGACTTTTCATTTGTTAAATTAGATGTATTTAAATATATTTGTTTTAGTTTCTATGTCAACAATTTTATGGTCACAACTAGGACACGATTTAAATGTGAGAATATAAGATCAGATGCCCTGAGACTAGCTGTCAGGTTTATCTGCTTGGGAGATCAGCCAATTAATTACGAGCAATCATAACTGCAGGATCATCCAATTAATTAAGAAATGGTTCAATTAATTAGGTAGATAGGTAGTTCAAGGGTGATTGCTGTGCTAAATCGTACGATTGTCCTACAGTTTGAATTTAGCCTACAGAGCAACTCGGAAATTTAAATCAGCAAACATTTCCTGTTGAACGAGTGCTTAAAGCATTTAAAAATAATAATAAAAAAAATCGTTAATGTGCTAACTAATGTACGAAATAATGTACGATTTAATTAAACACGTAAAGGTAAAGGTTTGTTCACTTCCCACGTTTGCACATCATACCATTTAGTGAAAGATCTTTATTTGCACATTTATAAAAGTAATTCTCCTTATTACCTCAAGCCTCTCCGTCCCTGTGCATTCAGCAGCTATAATAGTTTTCTTTTTAACCCTAAAAGTTCATACCACTATAAGCACAAAGGAGGAGGGCTAAAGACAAGAATCACTGCACAAATCAATATTCTCAATATACACCTTCACCAAAGAAAGAATAACAACGGCTCTATACAGACTTAATGCACAATATCTGCTCTAACACAGCGGGTTAGGGTTAAAATGGCAAAAAGAAAAGAAAGGGAAAAAAGAAAAATAATAAATAAAATAAAAGTTGAAGGCTATCATTTAACGTGACATTTATCACAAGTAGGAAGTGACATTCTTGGGGGCTTTTTTACGTGTTAGGAATATTGTTTAATCCCAAACAGCTTTTCCATTGGGTTGCCAGATGAATCCTTTCCACTCAGTCTGGAGTGTTTTCTTGTTTCTTTGGGCTGAAAAACCTGGCATAACGTAGTCACATTTGGTGAGTACATTGTGTTGATTTAAAGGCTAACCATTTGGGACGAGTTTAAAAGAGTTGGATGTAAACAGTGATTACAATCTGGCAACCAACCCTAAGCTTTAATTATGGCATCAATTCAGAATGACTCCTATTTCATATGGCAAAATAGTGTTTTTCAAATAGATCTGTCATCTAAATATCTAAAAGATTTCAGAGCACAAATATTCTTCACACCTGGTTTCAAAACCTTTTTCATCCACTTCAGTACATTCTTTACGTTTAGGTGCTGGGGGGAAAAACCTCTAAAGGAGCATTTCTTTGATGACTGGATTTAGATATTTGATTCTGCTGTAATCCATAAGAATAACTACATGAAGGCGTTTTCATTTCTGTGTACGCGTCCTTAATCATCTTCGCCTGGAAGAGGACTTAAAAGGAATAAATAAATAAAAGACGAATAGGAAAACAAAGATTTGCTGTTAACCCAAATATACCTATTTACACGGATCTTATATGTTTATTTTTTACAGTTAAATGAAAAAAAAAAATACAAACTGCCTTTCCTCTGGTGGTGTTTATAATATCAAGAGATTTTTTTGTTTTCATTTTACACAGGGGCTATTACTATTCTCGTAACTATATCTATTACTGCTAATAATAATAATAATAATAATAATAATAATAATAATAATAATAATAATAATAGCCCATCATGTGGTTTGTTCTATTTGTTATTATTGCGTCCGTTAGAAACATTTTTGAAACATTTCTTTTTTTTCTGAACATAAATAATAACAGAATAATCCTATATAAATATATAAGTTAAATACAAAAAAGGGCATAAATAATTACATAAATTATGACTAATAGCGGTAACAATATCATTAACTTACAGTTTGCTTCTTCATTTAAGAAGCATATATATTGGCTTTTTGATATAATATATATTCTCAATCCTTTAGTCAATAGTAAGGTTAAAGTCCAGAGCTGCCAGGTGTGTGTGTGTGTGTGTGTATGTGTGTGTGTGTCTTATAGACCAAGTGTCCAGTCTATGGTCAAGAGTAAAGTCCGAGCCGGGACAGCTCATCGGGGTGGGGTGGGTCTGGGCAGTACCACCCCGGGCAACGGGGGGAGAGGCGGCGGAGGCTCGTGTCCGCCCTGCAGCCCGTGCAGGAGGATCCGCGGTACGAGCGGAGGCCGCTGTAGAGCTGCAGGAGCAGCGGGGGGAGGAGCTCCGGCGCCCCGGCACAGGTAGGACAACGCAGCCGCTCCGGGGTCCAGACCCGACACCAGACCTTGCGGGTAGAAATACGGCGACGGAAACATCCTCTGTAAGGCAGAGTAATTCCCGGCTTCCGCTAAGAGTTCCAGTCCCACCGCCGTCTGCCTTTTCCATTTTGTCCTTTTTATGACAATTGAAAAAGAAAGACAGAGGATTAAGCAGCGCATAAACCCATTCGAACAATAACAAGCCTACGTTTTACGTAAAACGTATGATTAGTTACTAAGGTACTATGTTAGTGGAGGTTGTGGTGGTATCATCAATGGGATGCATTTTGTATAAAAAGGTCTATATAAGGTAAAAAATAATAATTATTTACAAACACACCGTCAGTAATAATTGTATAAGCCTAATAAAAATGTAGCCTAACAAATGTGTTGTTCTTTATTAATTTCACCCTAGGAAATATTTATTAGAGCACATAAATCAACACCATGACTGTCAAAACTGTATGACAGTACAGTATGGGACAAAAGCCCCGCCTCCAAGAAAAATGTGTGACATCACTAAAAAATGTTTTAGAGACACATGCAACCCAAATTGTAATGCTTTGCAGCGAACAACCTTTAAAGAATGCAAGTAACCATGTGCTTATGTTTTTTCTTTCATTTATTCATTCATTCAATCTTTCTTTCTTTCTTTTTTCTTTTTTTAATTACAGGAAGTTGGTAATGTAAGCAACAGAGAACAATACTTGTGTGTTTACCCAGTCCATGTTTACATGTCTATTAAGACTACATATTAATGTTTTTAAATGATCTTATAAATTTCAGTTAGAACTGACTAATGTTAAATAAATAAATACATAAATAAATTAATAATAATAATAATAATAATAATAATAATAATAATAATTATTATTATTATTATTATTATTATTATTATTATTATTATTGAACAGCAGAAGAAAGCAGTTATGATTTTTTGTCCTTCACATCTGAGTGATCTGTATATGGGAACTTGGCATGAAAAAGTGAACCCCGCCTCCACATATGCTGCATTGGATGTAAACTGAAAGTTATTAATTAATAAAAATGAATTAAGGAAAATTATAGTGCTGGGGTAGACCTACATTGTGCGATTCTAAGGATAAAAAAAGCCATATTTGCCAGTAAATAATTAATAATTAATAATAGGCCAATTGTCTGACTATTAAAGCGGATTTTTAATAATTGATGGATGCACCAGCTTATAATTCATTTTTGAACGGACGGTGCGTTTTGCATTGATTTTATTTATTCAGACTAATATGTAGCAAAACGCAAACCGAAAAATAAGACGAAAATTTTACATTTGACCATATCCTATTTATCCATTCATCTGTTTATTAATTTACCTCGCAAATCAAAAGGTGTATTATAGGGGACAACATACCTTTATACAAAATAGCACGTTCAAGTTTTTTTTTATTACCTTAATTCCTTACCTAGTTAACTTACCCCAAACCTATTTTTTTTTAATATAATATATATTTTTTTAGCAATATATATTTGTTATATTATATATTTTAAATATTATTATACACCTGGAAATGTCCGCTCTGAAGTCAATCACGTTGAAATCTACCTACCTACCACCTATCTATCTATCTATCTATCTATCTATCTATTTATCTATCTATCTATCTGTCTGTCTGTCTGTCTACCTCATGTTGCAGTATTTCTTAAATAAGCACCGGTTTTCCCAGTGCACGAACTTTATAGAATTGTGCTACGGGTATGAATAGAAAACAGGAACCTCTGCAGTGCGATGTGACCCTGTAACTCAGCAGGTCCTCACCTTCTGTTTTGGTACCAGGTCTTCACCTGCGTGTCGGTGAGGTTGAGAGAGGCCGCGAGCTCCATGCGGTCCTGCACGCTCAGGTACTTCTGGCGCTCAAAGCTTCGCTCGAGTTGTGCGAGCTGGTGGTCAGTGAAGGCGGTGCGCGCTTTCCGCGGCTTCTTTAGTCGCACCTGGGGACTGTCTCTGCTGCTGGAGATCTCTCTGTCTCCCTCTTCTTTCACTATGAATAAAAAAGGAGAAAGTAACGCATGTGAGTGGAAAGAGGCGCGAGGGGAAAAAACACCGAAGTTCGTTTTGGAAAACGCACAGCCTACTTGGTTAGTTTTGTGACATTCTCAGAGCACTGCACAAGTAGGAGTGTGTGTTTTGTGACTTTGGTGTGTATATTTCAGACAAACCCTAAAGGCAACCACTATAAAAGATGCACAATACGCACATAAGCTGCAAAACTAGCGCCTTTTGTATCATACCACCGCAACGTGCATATGAAAAGTTAACATAATTTGTGCTACATGTAAAACGAAAATATTGTTTCTTTTTGTTATTGAAATAAAATAAAATATTATATATAATAATAACTTTATGTGTTAGCTCATCAACTTTGATACACCGTGTTGGATAATTTGGCCAAAAAAATACTGTTAACAGAAAAAATGCATCATTCAAACTTTCCTCCATAAAGTTGCACATGTTTACACAATACAGCTTAGTACTTAGTAGCAGTATGTCCAAAATTACTTAAGTATTAAGTTACAAAATACTGATTTTTCTGTTTATATTAATAATGTATGTGCGTTATTTTGGCACCCCTGAATTCACTGACAGGAATAAAGAACTAACTGATGATATAAATAAACAAATCTAATTCAATACAGTATAACTTTACCTTTCTTTATCCTTAAACTCATAAGAAATAAGACCCGATCTTTCCAGGCCCGTATAGAGCAAGGGACACGGTACAGAGATGAGCGCGTCTCTGAAGGAGTACAATAATCCGGCTAATTGAGCCACAAGGGGACGGAGAGCTTTCAGCCGAGACTCGGAGAAAAACTTCACACAGATCTATAAAGAGCTCACTGTTACAAATCTGATTAACACTGGGACAAATTACACCAAAAATCAGCTTTGAAATCAAAGCAGAGCGCGCGCGCGCACACACACACACATACATATTACGAGCACCATGGCTTTGATACATAGAGCATTCATATCGAACCCTCTGATGTCGAAATTCAATGTGCCTGTAATAACATAGGAAGTGATGTGTAGAGTGGTGTGTGTGTGTGTGTGTGCGCGCGCGGGGGGGAGGAGGGGGTTCCTTATTGCTGGTATAGCACAAGGGTGACGTTGTTCAATAATAATAATAATAATAATAATAATAATAATAATACCCTCTGCGATGATGATGATGGGGATGGTGAAGAGGAGACGGAGGAGCAGAAGACGAATAAGAAATAGAAAAATTTATATTAAAAAAAAGAAAATCTTTTAGCATCTTTGCATTTTGTTGTTATTATAATTATTGTTGTTGTTGTTGTAGTAAAAAATATCTTTATTTTTTTAATTATTATTTTCTCTATTTTATGATTTTTAGCCTATGAAAGAAAATACCAGTTAACCTGGAGACAGGTGTGTTTTATCCCTTTTTTAACTCACTTTTAAGTGTTTTTTGTATTCTTTTTGCTTTTTTTTTTTTTTTTTTTACCTTTAAACACATTTCCAACTAATAAAACCAATGAAATAAAGGATATATATACGCTGATATTATTATTCTGCATTTACATTTACATTTCGCACCAGAGTAACGTGCGCTTTTAATTATTAAAATTATTAGCAACATTACTATTTAAAAAATGTGTATGTACAATTTACAGAAATTTCTTTTTGGGATAAACTGCTTTTGTTGAGGACAACTTGCAAAAATAATTAATCCAGTAGAAACTAAGTGTTAATAATTGTGTTTAGTTTGCGTAAAAGTAAGCGTTTAATGATTTGTAACGACATCTGAGTTTTATGACTGTTGTGGAAAAATTATACCATGTGCTAAAACAAAATATATAGGTTGGTACAAAATGTTTTAATTTAAAACACAATGAGAGTACATAAAATAAAAAAAAACATTATTTTGTTTTAAAATAAGAAGCTTGGGAACGAACTTTTTTGTTACGTGAAACTTAGATTATTATTAATAATAAAAAATATTTTGGATCTGAGATAATTTTTCGACACGTGAAAAAGTTTGATAGAAGTTTTACTAGGAATTTAAAGATGTCCTAATAATGTTGTTTTACCTTTATTGTATTCTCCGTCTGAGGACGAGTTGCTGTGTATTTTCTCGATGAACTCGTCCGCCACTTTGGAAGCTAACCTGCTCGCCTCGTGCGTCGGTTGCCCGTTGCTGGAATAAGGCGCGCACGCGGCTAGCGGCTTGCAATCGGCCAGGATGTCTCTGATCAGGAAGGAGGAGGTGACCGTGCGTGGCTGGGGCGCAGCGGAGACCGGGCCGTGATGCGTGTGGGACGGCAGTGCGAGAGCGCGGCCTCGCCTTTGCTCATGCGCCTCGCGCTCCTCGTCTTCGTCGCGCTCCTCCTCTTCGCGTCTCGGCGACGGCGGGCTCGAGCATACGCTCTCCGCGTCCGACGCGGCGCTGAACTCGGGCGGAGACCGGCATTCTCCCTCCAAGCCGCCGTTAGCCTTGGCGACGACCACCACCGGACTTCCGGGTCTGTGGGACAGCAGAGAGTCGATGCCAAAGCCGGAGCCGGAGCACGCGCCGTGGGTGGACGCCTCCATCGGGGGAAAAAAGAGCGCTTTCTCCCGAGCTAGGAGCTTTCAAACTCTCATTTGGGTTCGGCCAAGTTCGACTCACAAAAATGCGACAATCACAGCCTATCCAGTAGGAACATCCAACAGAGCTTCGGAAATATTCATCCAATGTCTGAAAAAGTTTATTCTTCCTTCAGTGTAGCGTTTAATCTTGATGTATAAAAAAACAAGCTCCAGTTCTCCTTTTCTCTCTGTCTGTTTTTGAAACCCGATTATACAAAAGAAATAAAATAAATACCTCAGTAATTTGTAAATGGTATTGTAAGTTCTGTTACAGCTTCTTCAAAGAAATTGAATCACTCACCGATTGTGATTTTAAATAACTTGTAAAATTATTTTGTAATAAATAAATGTGAAGATCCCCACGCGCTAATACACACCACGGTGTTAAGGCTACAGACAAGTCCAATTAGAATGCAGAGCTCTAGCGTGAACGCTGAGTTTCAGCACCAAGGACAAGAGCACAAACTCCAAGGGGCTGCAGTCAGAGATACAGCCGGGCTGAATGTGATGTACAGCTGAAAGTTCGCATCAGTAGCTGCCCATTCAGAGGAAACTGCAGTGGCGATCTCGCTGCTCAAACAGATAAAACCGGGCGATGCCAAGTCGTTAGTAGGATAAGAGAGAGAGAGAGAGAGAGCGAGCGAGAGAGAAAAGCTGCAGTTGGAGAAATGAGTGCGGGTTAAATGTACTCATCGAGTAGTGAAGCCGCACACACACGCACCACGGTGAAAAAGGCCTTTTAAAATAAAGTTGTTGGAAAACTAAGGAGCTTTTAGGAGTTTTTAAGGGCACCCCATGCACGTGAGTCCCCAGCGGCGCGATTCTATTGGCTGAGGGTCTGTTTTGGGGTGTCGACCGGACACACACACACACACACACACACACACACACCACCCTCACACTCTCACACACCCACGACTCTCACTTTGATGAGAAAGAGACACTGAATTCATTAGGAGACTCGGATCCAACTGTTTACAGGCCATTTTCACACACTGTTTGCTTTCATTACATCATTGATGAGGCCTATAATGGGGTTATTATGAGGAGCAGGGAGGTCTCTCTCTCTCTCTCTCTCTCTCTCTCGCTCTCTCTCTCTCTCTCTCCTTTTTTCTCTCTTCACTGCTCCAAGCTTACGTTCAAGAAACCTGAACCATTTCCTCACACAGTCCAGCCATATTTCCGCTTCTATTCTGTTCTTTTCAGAGATCGCATTACGACAACACAACACTGTATAAGAAAAAATGTCTGATGTTATGCCAAACACGTCGGTTGCTTTCTCTTTCATTTAGAAACCGTCATTTGATTCGGCTGTATGTTTTTGCGTTTATACTCCAATTGCCTCTGAAATGTAAAAATAGATTTTATTGCATTAGATAGATTTAGCACTTTAGGCATACTGTTTTCTGGAAGAAAAAAAAACAAGTAAACAAGTAACAAAGAACATACTGTATATCAATAAACGAATAAACAAAAATAAAAATATATAAATGTTTATTAGCCTATATATGGTACAACAAAATAATATAGACTTTGGTTAATTTAAATAAAAATAAATAAAAATAAAGCAAATATTTTGGTATTTTAACACATATATTAAATGAAGCAATTTTATTTAGTTAAACAAAAAAATAAATCTCCTTTCTCTTCGTCCTCTTCTTCTTCTTCTTATTAGTAGTATTTGTAGTACATTTATGTATTCGATATTTGTTTTTAAAGAGCTACTATTGCACTTTTATTTAACCCTGAATCCATTTAATTTTATGCACCTTGCCTTTATTTAACCTATTTCATGTGTCGATTTTTTTAAAGTGAAAAAAAAAAAAAAAACATGCCTATCTTACAGCCGCGGCGTTTAAGCTAACTACAGCCTAACTTTAATGTATTCGATGTTAATGAGCAATAATGGGACGACAGCGTGACCCAAAACTCTCAGTCACGCATAACGCTGCTGGACACGTCCCAAACCGCATACCACACACACTATTGCACTAAACAGTGCGCTCCTTATGGTCACTATGGTAACCTATGTTGGCACATTGTTGTGACATACTACTAAGTGCCTTAGTGTGCTGAGCTTCTATCACCCCCCCCATACCCCCCCCCCCCCTTCACGTCTTTCTTCGAGCCAGTTTAGCCCCTGGTGACTTTTCGACATGTCCCAATAATAACAGTGTGTAGTGCCCCCCGGTCCCCGCCCTCCCCCTCACCCCCCGCCCCCGCGCGCAGGGCAGATTGGAGGCGATGCTCAGTGGCTCGCGCGCAGCGGCAGGTTGGTGACTTGGCTCTGTGCTCCCAAGGGCTCCGCGCGCGCGGCTACAAGCTGTCACAATGAGGCGGGGTACACACACACACACACACACACGCACGCACACAGTTTATTTTAGAACTTGAGATCTGCAAGATTGCATGAGAAACATAAAACACCCACAATGCTAATGAAATCGTATAAGATTTTAGTAAACACAGACGAATAAGCACCAATATATGAAATACGAGAAAGAATAAACTGTATATAAACTTCTACACACTCTTGTAAACAAGGTTTTGTGATGCTATAACCAGGATAAGTCATGTCAAATACTTTTCCACCTCTTCCCACCATTCAAGACAAAGAAACACAAAGGGGAAAATGGGGGGGGGGGGGGGGGGGGGGGGGGGGGTGTAACATTAATGTATATACACCCTTTTATTATAACGGAGCATGTGATTGAATGTTAAAACCATGATTTGCAAAGAGCTGGACACAATCTCATTGGCAAAAGGTCTTGGTCAGAAGAGGGTGTACAAAGGACTTTTCAAAAAGTTACATGTATCATTAATGTATGTATGAAGACCATCATCTACATGTGAGAAAAATAGAACACAGCAGTGGCATTACCAGGAACAGGACATCGCTCCAAAACAGACAAAGGAACAAGATGTAAACTTTTCAGAGACACTGCCAGTTACCTATGGCAACATTAAGGGAGCTACAGGAATGTTTGGCAAGTGGTGGTTACTCTCTGCATGTGATTACAGTCCCTGCTTCTTCGCATGTTTGGGCTATAGGGTGAGTAGGTTAGATGGAAGACCTTTCTCCTGACAAATAAAAAATCCCTCAAGCCCAAATAAACCAATTCAACACATGTAGTAAAATGTGTGAAGCTTTGATGAGACCAAGACAGAATGTTTTGGGTTCAATTCTAAACAATATTTTTGGCAGAACAAAACAGTTTATCACCCAAACATGAGCACACCCTCGGTAAAGCATGGTTGTGGCAGCATCATGCTATGGTTGACTTCTTATCAGACTGGACTGGGGATCTGGTCAAGATAGAGGAAATCAGCAACTAAACAAGTCAAAAACTTTGGATTGGGCAAAATTAGATGTAATTACCACAATTATTATTATTATTATTATTATTATTATTATTATTTGGACAGATAAGATCCTTAATCAATTTGAAGGATGTAGAAAATGATTTTAAGAAAGATTCCACCAAATCAAGGTGTACTAAGTTGGTAAACAGGGGTATGTAGCAAACACCCCCCCCCCCCCCGCCATATTCACTGTATAAAAGTATAAAAAATTAAATCAAAGAAAGTAAATTTTAAATATCTTTAATTATTAATAGTCCAGATCAGAAGCTTTAGTTTTGCACACCAACCATCATTATGTTGGAAAAAAAATCTTAGTGATTTTGACTGTGGCATGATTGTTGGTGCCAGATGGGTTTTAAATTTAACAATATCAACAACCATCTACAGAATTTACACAGAATGGTGTGAAACCATAAAAACATCCACTAAGCAACAGTTACCAAAACTTGAGGGTAGAACACGTAGAACATATGGGGTTCCACACCTGCCAGCCAAGAACAGAAACCTACTTTTATCAGACTTAAAATAAAAGATAGTGGATGTGAGACATAAAATCATATGCAAACCTAGACAGACAGACAAAGATTAGTTAAATATTTATGAGAATAAATGGAAGGATACTTTTAAACTTCTAGAACTAAAGGTACCAATATTTTTACTTTTTTGCTGGTGCTGAATCATCAAGGGGACACGTGTTGTACTTTTAGCATGTATTTTTCCACATTTAGAAAAGTTGCATAATTGGACCTTGAGGACGACCAGCCTGAAGCTTTTCTTTAAAAACTAATAAAATGTTCTGTACACCACATGCATTTTCCCAGATAAAAGCTACACAACAGTAGTGCAAAAGATGTTCCCCTGATGACACCACCCCAGAGACAAGGAAAAGGTACTGTACACACATACTGTACATACACAAAAACTTCACAAAAACTATAGCTTAAAAGCCAAATGGAAAAGATTCAGCACTTCTGTGACCCAATATTAACAAAATATCTTTATCTTGAATTCCACCATGCCGGGTTTAAAAAAAAATGTTTTTGTAAAATAGTGTGAGTAAAAGCAAACCTAATCTTATAAGCACTGCAAAGTAATATTCTTCCGACTTCACATCCAGACATATTCGTCTGTAGAAAGACATGCAAGTCAAACAGTATTAAATTTATAGTGAAATCACTATGAACTAATTATGTCTTATGAAAAGCTTTTAAAGTTTTTTTTAAGTAAAACATGTCAACAGAGTTAAATAAAATTATTTTCTCATTAATTGCACTACAATGATATCACTATCACTATGATTCCTCCATTATAGTGACATCCTCCAGATGCCAAAAAAACCCAAAATTCTTTATTTGCTTAATTACATTTTATTGGCTACCAGCTACTTTGATGAGATACCCAGTCAAGATCATGTATTTCTCCCATTCCTTCCAAGACAAATAAGACTACACATTAAAAACACTATAATGGCATTCTATAAAAAAAAGAAAGAGTAGCATGTGTCTAAGGTAGTTGATCTATTGCAACGGCTGAGCTGCATTACTGGAATATTTAGAACACTGCACATTTAAACAATACTCTTTGACCATTTAGTTAGTGTTTAGCTTTTTTCATCTTTCACAACATCACAACTACATATGGTGCGCTGTGGTTGTGAGATATATAAATAAGCAATGCCACGAAATATGCCTTGTGATTTAGGCAACAGGGATTGGAGAAAATCAGCATATGTGTATAAGTACAAAGGAAATCATACATTTAAAGATTTGATTGGAATTTCACGTTTGATATCTTTACTAAATGTTTGAAGCCACTGGATGATTTTATGCTCTATGTGCTAATTAATTAAGTTGTTTTTTTCATGTTTAACCCTTTATATTTTCCTTAACATTTTTGGTAGAACACATTTTGAGTTAGTATATCTTATTAAAAATGGTGGCAAACATAACCTGATTAAGCAATCTCTACCATTTGGTTGAGATAGGTTGCTGTGTGTTTAAGTAGTATGCCTTTTTCAATAGCTTCATAGCATACTGTAGTATGAAGACATAAAATGGATCTAATGCCCTTAAAAGTTTGTGCCCTTGCTTTATCACAAAAAAACATAAGCCTTTATATTACTTTTTCTTACATTTTTTCTATAGTTTAAAATGTTTTGATAGTTTTACCATTAAGCAACATCTCAACCTTTTGAAAGAGGCATATACTTGTTCGAACTGGTTATTATTGCTTCAAGGAAATAGTAAAAAAAAAAAACTCTCACTTAAAAAAATTGTTTTAAAAAAACAAAAGAGGAAAAAAAATTGATGGAAACAATTTCAAACGCTGTGCTTTTACTCATGTGTCATGGCACGGCGGTTAACAAAATGAATTGCATTCTATTTATTTATGCTGCTTGTTGTTTATTAAATACATTTTATGGATGGGTCTGTCACAGATTAGGGTAAAGTTTGTCATCTCTGCCTTTTTGAAATGCTGTGTAAAACATGCATTTTGGTAAACTATATATGTGGGGGGAATAAACAAGATGACTTAACTAAGAAAAGAAAAAAAAAACAACAACAACAAACAGTGGGAAGAAAAAAAATAGGTGCAATCCTGGACCAGTCAGGGATGCAAATGATGCACCTGAAAGCCATCAAGTACGAGACTTGACAGAAAATAATGAGAACCGCTGAATCTTTTATAAGGTTAACACTCACATTTCCCAGTCAGCTGTCACACAAGAAAGAATTTAGCTCATGCATGGTGGAGAAATAAACCTTCATCGGCTCATTAAAGCTGACAGGGGGCTCGGGATGGGCAGGACTCGGCGGCAGCGTGCCACCCCGTTTTGTGTCAGTAATTTGCAGCGGAGACATACCTACCATGAAAAAGAGGAGAGAGAGAAAAAAAAATTAGGTTTGCTGCAAGAGTGAGAGAGAAAGAGATGGCAGGTACTGATGGTGCTGGCGGTGCTTGGGGTTAGTGTGTGTGTGCGCGCGTGTAGAGGGGGGTCTGCGGTCGAGAGAAGGCCTTGGGGGAGGGTGGAAAGATCGCTTGCACGCCAGGAGTCTGATTCTCTCCTAATTGGAAGCATTGGGCATTGTCAACGGAGGATTTTCAGTTGCTCGCTGACAGGTAGAACCGTCAGGATGATAGCCCACTTGTCAGCGCAAAAGACCAATAAAAACAAACCACTTTTGATTTAATTGGAGGCCTAGCCATGGTGGGGCTGGAGTGGATGGATGGGAAGATGTGGATCGCTTCAGGGAATGGTTTTCTCTGTGTGTGTGTGTGTGTGTGTGTGTGTGTGTGTGTGTGTGTGTGTGTGTGTGTGTTTTAAAAGAACGTTTGAGAAAGAAATCATCACCTTGTGTAAAACCCCTTAGAGCACCGGGCTCACATCCTTGGACAGTGTGGTCAGTCACTTCCCATGGTGCTGAGGTTACAGAAAACACTGGGTTTGATTTAATCCCTAGAGCACTGGAGCTGGCTCACCACTCATCAGTGTTTCTTCTCAAAGCTCTCTCTCTCTCTCTCTCCCTCTCTCTCTCTCTCTTTCACACACACACACAGAAATACATGGATGTCGATACGGTGATGCCTCAGTGACTTTGGCAAAGGAAAAGCTGACATGGCCTGCTTTTGCTGCTTCTGCCCATGCCCACGCTACAATTTGATTGGTTTAATCCATGTCCAGTACGTCTCTGCTCACCTGAGAGAACTCATTTGACACCTAATATTCAACAGAGATATCATATAAGGTTCATGTCCGCTCAGAAAATCCTTCATCCTATCATAGTTTTGACCTAATTGGTGCACATTTTTCTATGAATTTCAGATTTGCTCAAAGAAATAGGAAATACTAAGGGAAAGGAGAGGTGGTGAAACGTGTGCCAGGACAATAGTGTCATCCCAGAAGACAGCCTAAGCCCTGTCATTCTCACTTCAAACCTGGACTTCGATGATGTTGACAATCTTCTTTGCAGGTGCGTAGGTTCAGACACTGGCTCTTCGTACACACTATCAAGAGAGACGGGCAAAAAAAAAAAAAATTATGCAGGTACATGACACGGAGCTGTGATTTCAGTGATGAGAAAGCAGCACAATGAGTGACTGATGGTGCCTCTGCTTAGTGTGTGTAGCTAGTATTTCACTTTGCTAGCCTTGCTAGGCTAATTTGCACTGTGTATACAGTCTGTAAACTTGTCATTTGTCATTACACTCGCAATAGTTTGTGAAAATAAGAACAGACATCATATGCTTCATAGCAAAATTATAACCCATCCATCGGCTGTCTGGACCGCTTATATTGTGTGGGGTTGCAGGGGACTTTGGAGACTATTAGAGACGAAGCAGTAAGTATCCTGGATGCCTGGATGGGGTACCACCTGACCTGAAGCTCATTGCACAACCCATACACTACAGGAAATTTGGAAATGCCAATCAACCTAGACTGCAAGTCTTTGTACTGTGGGTGAAAACTGGAGTACCCGGAGTCCCCATGTACATGGACCAATGGTGCGATTCAAGCTCCCAACTCTGTAGGTGAAAAACCCACAAACCTGGAAGTGTAAAGACTTTTTTGACCCTCTTGCCCCAAAATAAAACCAAAACATCATACAGCTTAGAGGACATTGACTATGCAAAAAAAAAAAAAAGAATTTAATACTCCAAGGGTGCTAATGAAAAATGTTGCGTACATGATGATCCAACAGATCTCAGTGGTGTGTTTCTTCTTGTAATCCCAAAAATACAAATCTAAAAAGATCTTCGTGCACATTTATTATCATATTGCAGCATGAACATTGCACGTCAGGACCCAGCCCTGGGTAGCTGTAGGTGTGAGAACAGCAGCTCGCCCCTGACCTCTAACCTATCTGGCCCTTTGTGCCCCTTTATGCCCATGTGCATGAGTGGACCAGTGGTTTATAATATTTGACAGAGTTCATGGAAGACATCTGCTGAGAGAGGCTGTGGAGACAGGCCAACGGAGAAGTAGGGGAGAGGGCAGGGACGAGGCGCTTCAGCCATCCATCACTTCATTGGCATAAAGTGTAGGACAGTAGGCACAGGCTGGCACATCCGCAGCCTTTTCTCTTACAGCATCATCACATCGGTTTTCAGTAGACATTTAAGACTTACTTATAAAGAAGTGTGTGTTTTCCAATTGTTCAGCGGTACATAGGTAAGCCCTTGAAATATTGCAGCTTGCCAGGGTGAAATGTTCAATGTGTGGTGCTGTTTTGGCATCACTGCCTCTTTGTTTCAATATACTGCATCCTGTTAATGATTTCTGACGTGTTTTTTGTCAAGGTGGTTCTTCATATGAAGTTTGTCAGGTAATGACAGGTAAACGTCAGGCAAGTGTCAAATGTAATCAAGTTAAATGTGAGAAACTGTGGCAGAATGATGAGTAGAACCCGAAAGATATTTGAAAATGCTGCTCTCAGTTGACTTACTGGCTTTGAGGAGGGAAAAAAAATCATTTTTTTCCAATTTTATGATCCAATTCCTTTGGTAAATATTTCCAACAATATCCATTCCTTTTCATTTTCTGCAGCTGGGGAAGCCAGTGAAAACCAAAGAGAAAGGAAATATTTTATTAAAGAGTCAGAGTTCAATGTTAACGGATGGCACAGCTATTACCAAGTGATATGGGGTCAGTGGGCATCGCTTGGACTGGGGATCCCACCCAGCTGCCACTGGGAGACACACACAAGCTGTTGGACGCAAGCTGAGATGAAGATGCCCCTATGTTTCAGTGCTTTGGGGGCAAAAGGGCACGCCGTCCCCTGTCTCTATGTCTTCAGTCGGCATTTGGGAGAGGTTTGGCAGACATCAATGGATCATTCAATAGAGTTATGAACCAGAGGATGCAAAGAAAAAAATTTTTAAGGGTTCCTCATTCAAGTCTTTCCAATTTTGCAAACAAGCAGCCAAACATGAAATTCAAATACTTCATCATTTAAGCCTCAATCATGGATGGATGGTCTGTCATTGTTTATGACAGAATACCATTTTTTTCCCTTATATGCATTACGGAGCAAAACCTGTGTTACTTCAACGGAGAGATTGAAAAATGTGTGGTTTTGCAGTCAAAGACAGTTTTACCATAAAGAAAATGAAAAAAAAAAAAAGATTTTCTTTACGCATTTTAGTATGGGCTAGGCCACTCCAGTGTTTGATAGAAGAATTCGTTATAAAACCCTGAGAAAACCCAAAAGAGCCATTAGGGATTGGGCATGTATCAAGCTAAATCAGATATTTTGTATGCTAAAGACTGCTTACACACTTACTGTTTTTCCCCTTCCATCCACCAATACACATTTTATAGGAACATGCTTTTAGATTCTGAACAATCAGGTTAGTACAGAATGGGTGAAAAGTAACTAGGCATTAAACATTGGTAATAAAGTCCATAATTTTATAATACATTTATTTTAAAAAATTGTATATGTACTTTATTATATAGGAAAGTGAAAGCAAAACTTTAACTCGCAAATTACAGTATGCGCCGGTGGTGTCAACCATCCAGGAAACGTCCACGCCCCCAAACGTCCAGGAAGGGGATGTACAGTCTTCTGAAGGAAAAGACTCACGTGGAGAAAAAAATTCACATGGAGTGAGATCTGGACTTCTAGGAGGTCCTTCATGAGGTCCGTGTCATCGGAGAGACTGTTTTCATCATGAATATTGAATATTGAATATTTCCTAGTTCATTTTCACCCACCCTGTACTTTGGGGTAAAGTGTGCAAAACAGACATGGAGGATAAAGTCTGGGTAAAAAGATGAGTGTAGTGAGCCAAAATTAGGAGATTTTTTGACATATTTTACATTTTATAACAGAACATTTACTGTCATTTTCAACCAACAATTGCAGCAATTTCTAGTGTTCTAATGCTGCAGTGTATTTTTTGGGACACTTTTTTTTATTTGTAAATGATTTGATGTTGCACTACAACTGTGGCTGCATAAATTCTCTTGAACTTTTAAAAAAATGTATTTATTTTTACATAGATGGCTAAGAACGTCTTCACTGCCACAATGCATCAAAATTTATTTATTCTTAAAAAATACTTAGAATATTTTATCCTTATTCTGTACTAGTTAAATGATTATGATAAAGTTATAATGTATGCATTGGTCTATTTTTACTATCTTAAGTGCATGAGACACATTAGCTAGAAATTTGTTTGTAAAAAATAAAAATGAAATAAAATGCCAGTGGTAAAATATTATAATATTATTGAACCAAATAACAACTAATGTAATATGTTTTTGCTATTTAATTTGGTAAGATGTGTTATTCAGTATGTCAGTATGAACAAAAATCTAAATGTAATTGGTGCATGCAGTGAAATTCGGTTGTTTAACCTGAGCAAGAAAGATGACCTCAGAACACCACGGGGATGATAAGAAATATGCATTCATATTCACAGACTCTTATTAATCTGTGAATACCAGTATACATACAAAGCAAACTTTCTGGTCATCATCTTTTCTTTTTCTCTCTATAATAAAAGCATATAACACATCAAACACACTGCTTGGTCAACTCATTTTCCTACAAAGTTGATGTGTAGGTCAAAATATCTCAATTATCACACTCTTGTCACTGCTCAGAATGCCACCCCCCAACCTCCCTCCACCTGCCGTGACTTTTATTGCTTCATTAGTGAACGCCACATGCTATAGTGCACACCCCCTTCACATCACTAACGCTGATCAGTGGGCATACGAGGGTGGAGACAGATCTATACACACTCGCTGCTTTACACATTTACAGTATTACCAACTCACTTACATGCAAACTGCCCACACTATTTACTATAATAAGGAAGTTTCATGCCAAAATACAAAAACGTACATGAACTTAACATCAAATCTAGTCAATTACAAAAACTTAGTTATTATATAAATTATATGAACACTCATTTCACTTTTGCACATCATTAGTTAAGCATTCAGTTTGTATTTGATCTCATTATACCGTGATAATTTTAATAGTTCATAGATAATACATAACTTTATCTCTGCCCCCACGGCTTACCTGTGTAAGCTTTGCTTGCATAAACAAATGACGTATTAATTGCATTTGCAGAATGTTTCAATTATAGGAATTTTGCGCATGGACTATGTGAGAGGGGAAAACGTCCTAAATGAATTAAGGTTTAGGTGTGTTCAGGATGCAACATACAAAATAACTGTTGCCCCCCCCCTACCCCCCCCATGCAACCATCCTTCTGCCCACTATAGACCTGAGTTCGGAGGCAAGTAACTACAAGCTGTGCATCTCATTAAGAAAGCAAGCTAGAAAGCAAATCGTCTAAATGAGTTAGCAGCTAAAAGCTATCTGCATTAACTAGCTACATAAACTCAAATATAAATATACAGTCAGTCTCCTACATATAAACGAGTTCTTTTCCGAGAGCTTGTTTGTAGGTCCAATATGTTTGTAAATCCAACAAACATTGTCTAAGTCCTAGGATGCCAACACAATTGGCTATTCATAGTTTATTACACGAGTGTTCTTTAGAATCGTGCTGATGGTTGAACAATTTATGTTAAAAGAATGAGCAATGCCTGCTATCTTTTCACCTTGCTCCGTTCTCTCAATTATTTTTACTTTTGTCTCCAACGTTATTGCTTGATGCTTCTTAGCAGAACCAGCTTTATCACAGCTGCTTTTATGCTTGCTTCTGGACATCCTGGGCTTGTACTGCACTTGTAGAGGATGCATGCACATGACAATGCATGCTGGATGTGTAATATAACTTTCATGATTTAACATGCGCAAACGCATCTACATATCTTCGAACATTCGTAAGTTAAAGGTTCATATGTAGGGGACTTACTGTAAATGGTGAAGATGCAAGGCATTTGTGAAGTTCTTCCTGTGTGGAATCATGGTTCAGTCCACCATGTTTAATTTGGACAAAATAAAGCACTGCAATAGTAGCTGGTTTAGCTGCTTTACTAAAATTAGCTAGTTTACCATATATATATATATATATATATATATATATATATATATATATATATATATATGCTATTGCAAATAATATAGTGTATTATTATAAATGTCTTTTTTTTTGTTGCAAAGTTAGCAAAGGACTAGTAAGACGTTTCATATCCAAAAAGATTGACGATGAACAAGCTAGCCATGTTTCTTTCTTATGCTCAAGGTTGTAACAGTCTGCTCCCTCATCATAGGTGAATACCTGGTGTTATGTGTATAATCAGGATCTCCCACATGACCCCATGTATATGAACTGTGTAGGTATTTCTGGACTCCTGGATTCAGATCCCTGTGCGTGTACATGTGTGTGTTTTTGTGTGTGTGTGTGTGTGAGACTGAGAGAGCGTAGGGGCGGACTGTCGAGAATAAGACCCCAGCAAATGCTCATTAGAGTTGACCTTGGCACCAGGAGCTTGCGTTTGATGGATCGGGTACAGGGCCAAACAAGCCCCCGGGGAGCCATGATCTTATCTCTTATTGTACACACACCTCCCTCCTGCTGACCCTTTCCCCGCTCGCTCACACTGCACATCTCTGCACGCATCACAGGCAGAATAAATCTGTGTCTGACAGAGAGAGAGAGAGAGAGAGAGAGAGAGAGAGAGAGAGAGGAAGAGAGGCATAGGACAGAGAGCAAGAGAGAAAGAGGATGAGAATGAATGAGGCGGCAAGAGAGAAACACACACAGGGGGCCCAGAAAAACCAACAGCTCACCAAGGTGTCATTAGCTACATAAGTCAGCTGTGCTCGATGTGGGCTGGAGAGCAAGATGGAAAGGACCTAGGGTGGAATTCAAAGATACGAAGAGGTGATGATGTGATCAGTTGACGAGTCCTTAAACGAACTTTGTGTTCCATGAGACTCATGATGAGTTTGTTTCCTGTCTTATCCATCTCTCTGCTTCTCAAATATGAGTATCCTTCTCCTCTGCTCAAATCCTCCCCCGTATATCTGCAATGGCACCCAGTCAGAGGACAGGCAGCGATCAGAGGCATGAGGCAATATCCACCTGCAGGGAGGAAAACTTAAACACATGAGCTTCTCACAAAGCTTTCAGAAATGTAGACATCCTCTCATTCGTGCTGAACTTGAATGGAAAGCTTTCTCCGGGTCTCTAATGGAGCAGCAGGGGAAAATTGCCCTATTAAGCATATTTATTTTACACAAAGTGCCTTCAATGATGCATGTGACGTAACAGTATACCCAGTTGAACGATGATGCAACAAAAAACCCGCCTTACACAATGAGTGCAAAAAAAGTTCTAATCTATGCCAGTTTGCCGCGGGAAATTAGCACAGGTAACATTCAGTTTGGTAAAATAGCCCATGGCCTTTATGACATCATTCTTACTTTTTTTTCTTTATTTTTACACCACTTTCATTGAATTTAGTCATTGTCAACTTCCTCCCACTTCTTTTCTATTGCACAGCCGTTACGAATCAGGGATGGCACAGGCTAACAGATGCTTTCTCTGGGATTTGACACGTGAAGCCAGCTACTGCATGCCTACAGGGAAACGCATGCGCACTTCTTGATCTATCTGGCTTTTTTGAGACCTCCCTGATCATTCCTTCTATTTAAAAAAGGCATGAACCTTCGAGAAAGTATTGGACGGTCAGTTATTGATCTTTCAATGTCTTGCAAAGATCACTTGCTCATCCAGGTTTCTGAGAAGCCCCCAGAGGTTTGTTAGAGAACATTAGTGAACAAACAGCATCATGAAGCCCAAGGAACACACCAGACAGGTCAGGGATAAATTTGAGGAGAAGTTTAAGGCAGTGATATTTTTTTATAACCTATCCCAAGCTTTAAACATCTCACGGAGTGCTGTTCAATCCATCATCCGAAAATGGAAAGAGTAAGGCACAACTGCAAACCTACTAAGACATGGCTGTCCACCTAAACTGACAGGCCGGGCAAGGAGAGCATTAAACAGAGAAGCTGAAAAGTGGCTGATAGTAACTCTGTAGGAGCTGCAAAAATGCACAGCTTAGGTGGAAGACTAAACGATTAGTCGTGCATTCCATAAATTTGCCTTTTAAATTGGCCTTGGTGACAACAAACATGTAGAAGAAGGTGCTCTGATCAGACGAGACCAAAATTGGCCAACTTTTCGGCTTAAATGGAACTAACACTGCACAACACCCTGAACGCACCGTTCAGATTGTGAAACATGATGGTGGCAGCATCATGTTGTAGGGATGCTTGTCTTTTCAGGGACAGAAAAGCTGGTCAGAGGAGATGGGTGAAGATGGATGGAGCGCAATCTTAAAAGAGGACCTGTTAGAGTCTGCAAACGACTTGAGACTGGGTCAGAGGTTCACCTTCCAAAGCGACAACGACCCTAAACATGCAGCCAGAGCTACAATTGAATGGTGAAGATCAAAGTATTATCATAGGTTAGAATTGCTCAGTCAAAGTCCAGACGTAAATCCAATTAAGAATCTGTTGCTCTCCATCCAGTCTAACTGAGCTTGAGCTATTTTGCCAAGAAGAATGGGCAAACATTATACTCTTTATATGTGCAAAGCTGGTAGAGACATACCCCAAAAAGTACAGTGCAAAAATCTAGAATTAAATTAAATGATGTAGGTTAAAATTAAAGTAACAGGAACAAATACAGTGAAACCTCAGATTGCGAGTAATGCAGTTTGTGAGAGTTCCGCAGGACGAGCAAAGATTTTTAATAAATTTTGACTTAAAAAACGAACAAGTCTTGGTTTACGAGTACAGAGTATCACATATCACGCATGCGCATCTTGTTCAAGTGATCACAACTGTACCAATGTTTTAGCTTACTTTGGATTCACACACAAACACACACACACAGCGCCTGCACGCACAAACAGAAACACTTATCTGTCTGGATTTAACTTTTTTAAAGGTAAAGTGCAGATTAACTTGTTTTATTTTTACTTAATATTTTGTGTTAATTATTTATATATATTTATATTTTTGGGCTGCGGAACAAATAATTTGAGTTTCCATTATTTCTTCTGAGAAAATTCAATTTGGTTTACGAGTGTTTAATTTGAATACGAGCCTGCTTCAGGAACGAATTAAGTTTGCAATCCAAGGTTCCACTGTGTTTTACTGTGACATGATGCAAACGGACAATATAAAAATGGGTGGTTTATGTAACCATTATGTAATCATTCAGCATCAGCAGTATACTAATTACTGGCCTGATCATCTGTCGTTATCTGCACCTGTCATGCCCTATGTTTGATGCTTTTTTTAATGCTTGAATGATTCATCGAACCCTGTGTGGCTTAACAAGAACAACAACAACCAAAAAACATTCATCTGAAACTGGTCAGGTACAAGGACTGGACTGAAAATGAGGGCCAAATATGAGAGCCAAAAAGTCCCTCAGGAAGCCTGGAGAACGATTCCTCAAAACTACATTAAAAATATAAGAACGTCTGGCTTCTTGGAAGCAAAATATGAAAAAATGAGGGGCTGGCTCAGGACTTTTACACAGTACTATACAGTATATAAGGGTGAAAACTACTTCAACATCTATTTATTGGGTCCTGCAGGTCCTTGAGGATCTCAGTCCAGATAAATATCTCTAGACCAATGCTTTTTCCATCATGGCACCTAAGCAGCCAATTTGTGGTAACAATACAATGCATTTTCCAAGTGGATGACCAAGTACTACAGTATAATAAGTAATTTTGGCAAGAATATCTGCTAAATGCCATTAGCAGATTTAAACCTGCATTTGAATATATGCAATGTCACATGGCAGTGAAACAATCTCAGAGGAGAGTGTTAACAGGCCTCTTCTGTATACATGAACCTACTGAGATCTATGATTAGCTATGATTATAGTATGAAATATAATTGTAATCCAGTAAGAAGGGGCAATTATGATCTCTTGGAGCCGTAGCCATATATGGCTACAGCATTGATTGAGTGATTCATTCATTTATCTTTTATACCATCTTCCATCCCTGAAGCCTATCCCAAGAGACTTTGTGTATAAAGGCAGAGGGTACACACTCATAGGGCACACACCTGCACTAAAGGCAATTTGGGTACACCTATTAACATAATCTGCATGTCTTTGGAATTTGGGAGGAAACTGGAGTACACAGAAGAAACCCACCAAGCACAGGGAGAACATGCAAACTCCACGCACATGGACCCGAGGTGAAAATCGAACCCTCAACCCTTTAGGTACGAGGCCACAGTGTTATCCATCATGTCTACAACACTGATGATATTTAAATTAATAATCTTGTAGCAGAAAGGAATTCAGCCAACCACGTATGTTCAAATTCTCCCGCTGCAAGAAAAGATATTTTTCCTTGCAGGTGCACATTTGTTCTATGTGTCTCGAGGAGTTAGTCGTCTTTGACACAGCTATTTGGCCCGTATGTCAGGTAATACGTCCACCTAGGGCCAGGTGGGAGCATCATGTGTGTGTGTGTGTGTGTGCTGGTGGCAGGACTTGAGATAGCCATTAAACCACAGCTCAGAAAAAGGAAGCACAGATGCCAAGCATAGGTCATTTTACTGATGGAGAGAGCCAGCTGCTGACTTGGGGTCAGTGACTCCTGTGAGAACTCAGTGTGTAAGTTGCTTGGGTCAGTGTGTGTGTATGTGTGTGTGTGTGTGTGTGTGTGTGTGTGTGTGTGTAAGAGAGAGAGAGAGAAAGAGAGAGAGAGAGAACAGATATGCTTGGGCAATACACATTATTTATAATAGAAGCAAGACCCCTTGTCTTTGTGTGGACCTACTGTAAAGGAACTCAAATACTTTCTATTCTCTCAATATTTATATAAAAAAACAACAGCATGTATTGTACTGTATAAGGCAGGACAGGTTGCCAGTGGTGAGACGGATCCCTCCTCCCAAAATCTCATTCCTCTCCATGCCCCCTTCCTGTCTGACTCCTATCGCCTGGGTGGGCTTGATGTCTTTCCTGTGTGAGGTACCACTTGGAGCCTGGCTTGACAGTTGGGAACGGATACGACGCATGGATGTTGCTGTAATTGCATCTGGTTGCATCATGAAAAAGTAATAATTCACTGTCAAGGATGTCAAAGTGTCAGCGTTCAGCAGAACTGATAAGTTGTCAGCGACGGAAAGAGTTTAAGCCTTTTTCCAAAGTCAAGCCCTGGAAAGCTGTAGGAAATAGAGTGGAAGATGTTCAGATAAGGAATGTGTGTTCATTACTTTCCTCTTATATTACGCATGAGATAGATGATGTGCATGCCATGTGGAACGGACTGGGCCATTTTGGTTGTAACATCCTCTTGCCATTTGAGTGCTATTTTGTGAAATCAACAGAGGAAGACATAAACCTAGTCTATTTGTGGACAAATGTTTCATTTGGGTCTAAAATTATCATCTAAATATGCTAAGCTGAAGTAATCATGGGGGATTAATGGTCACAATGGTAACGTTGCCATGCATATGAATGCCAGTGTATGACCATTAGGATACAGCTTCCATGCAAGCTTCTCGCTGTACTGCATCTCAGCACCAATAAGTACACACTCTCAGAATATTCTCAGCCAGGGCTCGAGTTTGAGGGGTGATGCAACAGCTGCCTTGCCGTTGGTTAAAGAAAGTTCACAAAATTCAATGGAAGCTGATTTAGCTCGGTGTTTAATACACCATTGTTTAAACCTCCAATTCCAATTAACTCCTATTTATAGCCAAATGATGAAACTTGAGTAATACCCTGTAAAATAAACTGCGGAGATTTTCATGCATGATGGTATTAACTGCAGGACTCATTTTGAGATCAGACGATCGCTTGGGTCACTTGTGAGTCCTGTGATAGCACGCTGCATGCACTTTCCTCTGACATTTTCACAAGTAAATTTCAACCAGCTGGCTATCACCTCCTTCTGTGCATCATCTGTTCACCATTCCTCAGTTCAGCGTCTTCTGAAGAACAGGCTCAAAGTCTCATCCTTTAACTAAACAGTCACTGCGAGAGCCGAGAAAGTGGCGAGATTCTAACGGCTGCCGTTCAAAAGAGATTATGAGCTTCGGAAAGCCCAGGGATTGATCCCATTGTATTTTAATGAAGTGCTTATGAACTCGCTTAGACATGCAAAGAGAAAAAAAAAGACGGACGAGTTACAGCAGGACTGACTCGCTTCTTCATAATGGAGAAGAGTTTGCAAAGGGAGGATTGTGTTTTTTTTTTTTTTTTTTTAGTTCCCAGAGAATGCCCGAATGTCATGATATCCTCAACTGTCCGTCATCTTTTCACTCACTTTTCTCACACTTTTCCCTCTTTCACTGGTTTGTGTACGCTTTGGATTGCGCGCACAAGCAGATTAGCCGACCTTATGGTCACCGCTGTGACCTTGTCGCGCAATAGAGACGCGCAGAGGCCCACAAAAGAAAACAAAGCGAGCACACACACAGAGACGCAGAAAATGCGTAGTACCAACAAACACTTTCTTTCAGGATATTCCCAGAAGCTTCCCTTCGTGCCTTTGTGATTAAGCTTTCTGCTGCCCCTGTGTGGCAGAGTTCATCCGTGCCTCCAGAGTAGCACACAAAGGCCTCAGTGTCCTAGGGAGTGTTCCTTCTTCCATCTAACCTAAAAACACTACTAACCCACGTATCCCATGAGACCCGGCTGTAATTAAGCACATGTGCTCATTAGCAGCCTGTCCTTCTTTCTTTTCACTCACCTTTGCCTATACCGCTCTATTTCTTGTCCTCTCTTGTTCCATCCCCCTCCTGCTCTCTATGGTTTGTCAGATGAAGCGATTGCCTCCGTCTTCCACCCCCAGTGGCATTTAACTATTCTCATTTGCATGTACATGCCCTCGCTGTGTGGCCAGCGAGCCGCTGAGATTGATCAACAACGCAGCGGCATGTTTTATTACATGTCAGTCAGAGGCAGGGACCATACGCAGTGGGCATACACGCAGGCGTGCATACGCATGTGTCCCCAGGCTGGCATGTATAGAATATACGTACAGACATATTTCTCCTAACCTATATAGTTTATCTGTGCTTGAATTACAAAAGACGTATTAACCTTCATTTGGAACGACCGAAGCCCATGCCTACTAATACTAGAAGGGTATTAATACAAAAGGTGGCATATGGGCATCCAAAACAACCACAGTCCCTAATGATATCTGTCATGAATAGTCTAAATACCTTGATACTTGAGACAAATCTTGTAGCTCCAGGGTGCCTGGTGTGAGTCTGAGCTCAGGTTACCGCCTGTGTGCAGTTTCTCATGTACATCATGTGTCCTTGTGGGCTTTCTGTATTTTACTCTCTCACAATAACATGCTGGATGTAAGAATGGCAACTCTAAGGTGTGAATGAGAATGAGAATGTGTGGTGTCATACAATCTACAGGATAGGATTTAGAGCCACAGTAAACCTAACCAGGAGAAGGCGGATACAGAAGAGGAATGACAGAATTATACAGTAGATTCTAACTAGCTGAAATTCCCATGGGGAAAAAAGGTTTGTAGAAATAGTTAATGTACCTTTAGTGTAATCAGTGATATTATTATTTCAAGTTGAAGCCCACATACTGTACTGTACATGTTTGCCTGTCATCCTATATGGATATGAATATTCCATATTCTCCATATTTAATATAGAGTTATTACTGCATTTATCACTGTATCCAAGTTTTTAATACAAAGAAACTTTTTTCATAAGGTTCAGTGTCTTTGTTTACACCTTGTTTACGCTAAGTTGTACTTCTTTCCTTGTCAGCCCCTGTTCACTCCCTGTTCGGTAATTGGAGAGTGAATCTCAGATGAGAAATCGAAAAAGTAGATTGGATAAAGATTATATTTCATCTTAAAAAATGACTCCAGCATGTTAAAATTCACTTATACCACTTCAGCGCCGTTATTTCAGCGTTAAACCGATCCCAGCAAAAAATATTTAGTTTAGCTTTTCTAATTAAAATCTATTGGTAAAGGTGTTTATTTACATTATAAATAAACATTTATTTAAAAATAGCTTTTTAAATGTAGATTATTAAATCCGGCACTGAACTGTTCACACCATCGCTTTGATTCAACATTTTGATTTCACTTATGGTGCAGGTTAAACTTCAGGCAGATATCTAAGTACAGTACTGCAAATGTTTCATTAAAGACAGATCTATAGACAGTCAGACAGACTGTCTGTGAACCTTTTTTAAATGTCATTAAACGATCAAGTTCTGACCGATGTACAGACAAAACATAGTAGATTACTATATATAAAGAACTGTTTAAAAATATTAAAGTTATAATATAAGTTACTGTGTATTTGTTAAATGGTAGGATAATTAGAATAGAAATTTATTTGATACTTTTGCGCAAAAGCTGTAGTTTTTGGTTTCTCAGACTCTACACTATCAGACAAAAGTTTGGACACACTTTCTAATTCAACAGTCTTTCCTGATTGTTATTTTTCTTTAAACTGTAAAACAATGCTGAAGGCCTCTAAAATATTTAGTAATCTTTGTAAAGTCTTCACAATGGCTCTAATGTAAGGCGCTGTTAATTGGTGATTTCCGAGGCTATGTGAGCATATCTGGAGTGTGAAAGGTACATCATCCCAGGTTTAACCCATTCATACACACAATCTGACAATTCAAAGCACAGCACTGACACGTGCACGGAAACATGTCCTGTATATCAAATCTGTGATCAAGAAGAGCTTAACAAGAACTGCTTCAAAAATGGCACAATTCAGCTTGAGGTCCTGGTTTCAGTCCCTTTTCACCAGCTGGAAATCAAAGTAAGGTGAATGCATCAAAAATTTGGCAAATGTTACATTAAATTTTTCTAGTTAACCGTATTGGTTAATATCAAACTTATCAGAACATGAGAAGTCTTCGTTTTGAAGGACAGGAGCAAAATACTATAGAAACCGAAAAACAGTTGGTAAGACTTCTTGTATTTTCAGACCTTCTTCACTCCATTAGCAGCTAACATTATGCTGGTAGTAAAAAAATTAGAATGCTACTCCATTTTATAAGATATGATGCTAGCTATAACCTTTTATAGCTTGCAATATGGCAACTGTTTGCTTTGCCTTTTGCATTTTATGTCCAAAGAGTCCATTTGTCCTTTTTTTTTCTATTTTGTCCCACCCTAGTTTGTAAATAATTAACAATCATTAGACCTCAACCCCATTTTAAATTAAACATCATGTCTTACGATAAAGACCTTCAGGATCTTCATTAATTGGATCACATTGGACACAGGCTGGAATTACAGTGTCAAGGAACTGGAACGGCGACTGGATGCTCTCGATTGACCTGATACTCGTGCATGGGTCAATGTCTCCAGGATGAGTGTTGGGGTCTACATTATAGTTGTCTTGATCTCAAAGCAAGTTTATAGCAATTATATTGAGCAAGAGATGATATCAAAAACAGTTTAGTCCTGGCCTTTATTAAGCGTGTCCAAAGATGAACTTCTTACAGAGACGCCACATTAAATTTTACATTAGAAGTTTATACATAATGCCTAAACTTTATTTGGTTTTCACACATTTTTTTACATATGGTAAAGATATAATACATCCAACACACTTATAAGATAATCCTTATCTCTTATATGAGATACACTGTATATTTTTTACTCAATTTTCACTATTTATTTATTCACACATGAATATTTTTTGCACAATTCATTTATTAGTTTTGCTATTTGATTTATACATGATTACATGTAATATATACAGTATGACCTTGGGGGATCATATGCTCTTCATGCTTCATGTACACAATCAATCATGTGTAAATGCTCGTTGTGTCTTTGGCCACATTTCCTCTTGGCTGTTCTGCGAAATACTGCTTTGGCATGCCTGCAGTTCAGCACACCCTCCAATAATAACTTCACAATCTGTGTGGATAAACCTACAAATGGCTCCTGGAGATGACAGTGTTCTGCTTATTATTATTTTTTCTTCCTCCTTCTTGAGGAAACAGTTTTTGAAGACTTTGTCATAGCCGAGCCCGCTGTGTCTCAGACAGCTGCAGAGGCCGATGGGTATTAATATGCACAAACCGGAGGGCACGGAACAAAGTGCTGATAATGAAGTGCGGAGGTTTGGAGGCGTGTGGAGCTTAAGAGCAGCCACGGGGGAGTCAGCACATGGTTAGCCATATGCCTCTCAAAACAGAGCAGCCTCCTTTGGGAGAGCAAGGAAAAGCATGTACACACTCTCTTGTACACTTTGGCATTTCCTTCCCTTTAGCTCTCTCTCATTCTCTCTCACTCTCTCCCCTGTCTCACGTTCCATCTCTCTGACCTCCTGCAGTAGCACTCGTCTCAGAAATGTTCATTCTGGACCTGTCTATATGGCTTTTTTTCAGGTGAATGGAGGTGATCTAGGTCGGATTAATACAGGGACTCCAAACATAGCCTCGAGCAGTGCAGGGCTATACCCCTGTGGTGTGTGCAGAAATGTGGAGGCATAGGCCATGATCCAGAGAATGTTATTTTACAGAGATACAGAAAGCTCCAGGAGGAAGGGAAAGAGAGAGAGAGAGAGACATAGAGACATATAGACAGTGATACGATGGCAATCTGTAGTGCAGCACAGACAGAATTCAAGAGAGAGGATGAGGAAGGGATTGTTCTCTTTTATTTCTCATCCTAGCCCACCAGGCCGCTGAATCCCTGCCGTCCCCGGAGACAGCGTGCGAGTAATCCAGGCTGCGCCTTCCTCTTACACAAACGCCAGGATCAGCCCTCCTCACACAAGTAATTAGAAGATAATGGGGAGTAATGCGGCCCGATCTGTCCCCATTACCTCCTGGTGCTGCTATCACAGCGCCATCTGATGCCTGATCCAGGCACGGCAGATCTCAATTAATCTAGCTTTTGCCTTTACTTAATCCATCAGCCTTGTGAGTGTAGGGAAAGAGAGCAAAAGTTAGTACAGGCAGCACTTGCTGTGTGCAAATTTGCATTAAAGAGGAAAAACGGCCTTGTAGCATTTCTTTGTATGCATGCACTTGCACATGGATGGTTTGATCTCTGCGTGTTCGCGTCTTACGTTATAGCTGATAATGTGCATTCTCCAGCTGTCCTCATGCAGCACCAATCTGCCTTTGTGTGCCAAGGATAACTGTGTGCTATAACCGTCTCGGTTTCAGTCTGTGCCTGTTGACGTATAGCAAGCCTTTGCATCATCATATTAGCATAACTAGAGACAACTTTAATGCAAATATCCGTGGGTAAAATCTAGGTTGTGTTAATGGAGCGCCCAGAAACCTGGAAGAAACTGCAGGTTTTGATTAAGCGACAGGTCAAATGACCTATTTTCAAGCAATACCGATTATTACCACTTAATCCGTGTGTTTTCTTTTTTTTATGTACAACTATTTAAAGCTAGCTGTTATTAAATTCACACGGGAAGAATAATAAAGCTGTTGGATGTTCCTCGCCCATGTCTGTTTGCACCCTCAGGCTCCACGTAAACAAGGGTCTTTTTCCTCAGAACAGACGTTACAGATCCACCAGAAGAGAACTGAGGTCTATCAGGTCTTCTTGTGTCAGGAGAACTTGTCTGGCCCAACTTTATCTATAAAAATTTAAGCACCACTGTACTCAAGAACATCTCCAAGGTAACTTTTACAAGTCAAGCCCAAGACTATAGAATATAAGACGGAGATCACAAAACAGAACAGAAAACATCTTTTTATTGTTCTTTTTCTTGGCTTTATTGGAACATTCTTTATGGTGTACAGACCCAGGACTATACTGAAAATGCTGATTGAGCAAAAAAAGCTAAAAATCATGATGGTTAAAAAAAGAAATATATATATTACTATTATGTATATATTATATATAATAGTCTGGAATTTTGTTATCTTGATCATGACTATATTTGAGACAAAAAGATAAAGTCATGTGAAAGACCATTTTATGAGCCTGACATAAACGAGGAGAATACACTTTGTTATCTTTGTGCTCCCTAAAAACCATGTATTCTAATTCCAGCCACATCATGACCTCCTTATTCTCGTCACTAACCTTTTCGGGGTCCCTGTGCACAACTAAAACAATGTCAACCTCTGTCCGAACACAATAATGCACTACTTCTCTTCTCCGCCTCCTCGCTCTATCGGACTAATTTACTCTAGCTGTAAACCCGGCTCTTTATTGAGATGCTAACTCCCTTTATGAGCCCCTAATCCTGTAGCACGGGGGATAATTTATAGGGCATTTACATGAGGAACGCCAGCTAATTGGGGCATGTGTCTGAATAAGCTTGCACCACGCCTCTGTACTACTGATGAGCTTTCGCTAGAAGTGACATCATCCACCCCCCCCCAACTATCATAATAACGATGCCTTTTATAGATTTCACTTAAAAATTGTATTCACAGCTAGGCTGGTTTGATTAATAGGTCTCTCAAAGCCCTTGTGTTGTGCTGCTGAGTGTGTCTGTGTGGGTGTTTGTGTGCGCTCTGGTCAAATAAATGCTTGACCTAGTTGTGAGCTCCGCAGGCCGTCCACTAAAATTGCCACCAAAGCTGCTGGAGTCACTGGTGATAAAACAGAAAACTCAAAGAGTTATCCTAAAGCTTAAATATGGTTCATATTTGCTGTGGACGGTTACTGGATGCGATATGCAGACATTGGAGTTAAATGAGGCTCAGAAGGCCCCCTTTAGTTTGATTGAACATCTCCAGTCCTCATGCAGCTGTCACCTTTGGCTAACTGCCACACATGAAGCTGGAAAAGTCTGGCCTGAGAGTTGGGAATCTACACCTCTTAAGCGCTGACCTCTGAACCTGTCGTGGCCTCCGTGTTGCTCTCCGCTGGCTAAGTGGCCCTCCGTGTCAGCTGACCTGTAGCTATTCTCTTCAGTCTCAATAGAAGGAATCTGCGTTCAAGCTCCACATGAAGGAACCCAACCCACCCCCTTTACCTCTCACCATCTCCCCTCTCTCTCTCTCTCATTTCCATCCGCTCGTTTTTTATAGCTTCACGGTTATAGATTAGGCTTTGTCTGCCTGTGCGTGTACCTGCGCCGGTCCCAGCTGCTCCTCATTAATAACCGGGCCCTGCCTGCAGCAGCCACACATACATACACCACCAGGCTACTTTATCCCGCTAAAGTGGTGTTAGCTTTCGGGTGTGTCTGGGAACGGGCCGGAAAAGGCAACACATGAGAGAGCCGAGGGAACATCCACCATATTGGGTGTACGTGCTAAACATAGTGTTTTTACTGTGTGATTAGTGGAGTTAGCATGCTAATGATGCTTGAGTGGTCTTAGCTGGTGGCTGGAGCTGGTGCAGACGGGCGCTATTGTAGGACTCGGTGACCAGAACAGAAGCCCTGAAATCTGTTGCCCTGATCTTCACTTTAGGAGCCAGAGGGGAATAAAGGCGTGGAAATAGGATTTATTTAGCACGCCTCATCAAAAGGGAATTAGCATGGTCCACGAGGAGAGACAGGGGACTGGAACACAATGAAGGGATAAAGCAGGGAATGGTGAGATGAGCTGCTGTTGCTCCTCCTCAGATATGGGTTTGTCTAAGCTGCATTGGTGAGGTTCCCTGAAGTGTAGGAGAACTTTGCATGAGACAGGATTCTATGACAAAATGTTACTTATAGATACCTGGGGTAGTTAATTTTTACAATGAAGTGCTCAATAGCTTGGCCTGTAATTTGAGCACTTCATTGCAGAACTGGTTAAGTACCTAGAGGAGAAAAAAATAGTTAAATTCAGTACAATATTGGGCCTGTTGATGTAGGGAAATAATCAATGGCAGGTTGAGGTCAGATGGCTGTTATCATCTTAGAGTTGATTAAATCTCTAATGAGAGTGTTTTTTAATTATTGCTTTGTATCACACAGGAATATGCAACAATTCGAAATTTTTATACACTTATTTCATTAATTTATTAGTATATTTTATCTGTTTATAGAAGGGGCATTCAAGTCAAACTGAGACTTAGGATGAAATTTCTGATGAATAAAGGAGTAAAACCTATTTACATTTACAGAAGACTTCAAGCAAAGTACAGTGATGAGACTCTTTTAAAACTGTCCTAAAGAAACAGTTAAATTTTTGAATGGTGCAAACATATCAGTAACGGCTGTACGTCCATAAATTACCATTCCATTCGAGTCAACATTCAGCAAGTGGAATGCCTGATTCCTGAAAATCAGAGGTGAACTTGTCGAAATTGTGTAATAGACAAATCTGTCTGTAGGAACTGTACAGTCATTTATCAACACTACTTGCACATCACAGGAACTTGGTTGGAAGTTATTGCCACATCCCCTTTACAGTATTGACCTCACCCCAAGCCATTTCTACATGTTTGGGCCATTGAAGGAGTTCCTGGGCAGCCAGCGTTTCAGATATAAAGTCCAATCATTGCTCTGGTATACAGAGAAAACATTCTACCCTGACGGTATCCAAGCAGTAGTGAAACACTGGAATAAGTGCATTAGTGTAGCAGGGAATTATATAAAGAAATAAAGGTGGTTTTACTTTTCTTTCTACATAACTGTGTTTTGTTATTCTGCACAATCAAAAGTCATGGTTTGATTTGAACGCCTGGTTTGATTTAGTCATTTTGTTATGTTTCTGAAAAACCTGTAGCATTCTAGCCTGAGGTTCACCATATCAGTGATTACATATTTGTGGATATCCATTAACATGTCCGCCATACAAGACCCTGTTTGTTTTGTTGCTACAAATGATTTACAGTACATTTTCTATATCTGTTACAACATACCATATATTTCATTTCTTTGTTCCTCCTGCTTTTTTAGGCTGTGTTTGGCTCTCAATGTACATAATGATAACCAAAATGATAACCCAGTTTGTTTCTTTCTATTTAATACATTTAAACCCCTGATGATAAGTTGATATCTAAATAATTAATACACCTTGAGTTGGCTCTGGTGTTTATTTGATAAAACTCCTCATTAATAAAAGCTGCTGTTGGTGCAGTACAAGCTCCGCTGGATTAGGTTCCCATGTTCTATTAATACCCACATGCTTTTTCTTTCACACAATGATTTTATAGCTGTGGTCCAGTTTTACTTTCACCAGGAGATTTTTATATCAATATACACTGTCTAGACTAAAAATACATTATTGTTTCAATAATCTCAAATTCTAAAACTACAGTATTTACTGAATTCCAGAGTGATGGTTAGGTAAAGGTATGAACAGAAAAAGAAATGCACCAACCATGCATTGTGCTCACTGTACACTGTCTGTTACTACAGATTGCTGTAGATTGCTATGAAGAACATCCTACTAAAAAAAAAAAAAAAAAAAAAATCAACATAAGAAAAAAATTCAGTCATTGTCACTGGCTATATTTCGCCTTTCCGTGCTAAATTTATTGGGTGTTATATGCTACTATTGTGTAATCTTTGGGAGAGGCAATGTATAGTATAGGATAGTAGAGTAGAGTAGAGTAGAGTAGATTAATATTGTTTAGCCATTTTATTCTGTTTATTCTAGAGTATTTTTGTTGCTTTAAAGCCTTTTTGTTTTGTTTTTTTCTGGAACAACCAGCTTCCTGACAACACAATTCCCAAGATGGCAATCGCAAGCATGGTGGTGTTAGCATCATGTTGATCCTGCCATTAGGGAGATGAACTACTGATAAAAAGCCAAAAATGTTTTTTTTTTCCTTAAAAAGAAAGGTTTGATGTGAGGATATTGATCTTTTCACAAAGATTTTAATCAATTTAATTTTTATTATTAGACGTGAATTAATGAAGTTGCTCTATGCTAAGGTGTAAGGGTCCTCCACTAGAGGTCACTGTTTTTAGTTTGTAGTTTTTGTTGGCCGACTCAGTTTCCCAGCAGGCACCTCGGTCAGGTGATGCAGGGCACACCTGAACCGAGGTAGCCATCAACCAATCTATAAATAGCTGTTTAGACTGGGAAACTGGGTCGAGCATTTTTGGGTAAAACCACTGTCAGTTATGTGGGCATTTTGGTTTGTTTTTATTTGTTTAATTTGTATTTTGATTTTAGATTGTGTTAACTTGGGCTCTCTTATTGGCAATGTCTCTGTGTATGTTTTGTGTGTCTGTGTTAGTGGAGCTGATTCGGTCCTGTCCTCCTGTGTTCTTGTGGTTAGCTAGAGCAGGTAAGCAGTTAGGTGTATGTGTGGCTAGGAGCATGATTAGCTAAATGCTATGTTGAGTTTATAGTACAGTTACAGTACTAGCATGCTTCTAGCCATAGCCCTTCTGTGTCTCTAGCTATCCTGTGTTTCCTCTTTCCCGAGTTGCCCAGTGAGCCTAGCCTTTAGGTGTCCCCTAGCCTAGCCTTTGATGTGTCCTCAGCCTAGCCTTTGATGTTTCCTGAACCTAGCCTTTGATGTGTCCTGAGCCTAGCCTTTGATGTGTCCTCAGCCTAGCCTTTGATGTGTCCTGAGCCTAGCCTTTGCTGGTCCCCTAGCTTAGCCTATGATGGTCCCCTAGCCTAGCCTATGATGGTCCCCTAGCCTAGCCTATGATGGTCCCCTAGCCTAGCCTATGATGGTCCCCTAGCCTAGCCTATGATGGTCCCCTAGCCTAGCCTATGATGGTCCCCTAGCCTAGCCTTTGATGGTCCCCTAGCCTAGCCTATGAGGGCCCCCTAGCCTAGCCACTGGGTATCCCTTGTCTGTGTTTCCTCTCCCCCTAGCGTCCCAGTGTGCCTAGGTTTAGAGTGCGGTCCCTCCGGGCTTTGGAGTAACGACTAGCTTGTGAGTGCTGCCTCGCTTAGCCTTGGAGGGCTGCCTCGCCTAGCCACTGGGTAGTCTTTGTCTGTGTTTCTGTGCCCCTATTCCCTAGTGTGTTTAAGCTAGTAGGTAAGTATAGCTTAGTGCATGTTGGGGCTGAAGACATGCTTAGCTAGGTGTATGTGTAGCTAACTGCCATGGTTAAGCAATGCTTAACCATGTTTAGCTAGAAGCCATGCCTAGCTGATTGCCATGTCTTTAGCCCTTGTCCTGTCCCTCTCTTGGTCTCTCGTCTCGTCGTTACGTGTCTCCAGTGTCTCCAGTGTCTCCAGTGTCTCCAGTGTCTCCAGTGTCTCCAGTGTCTCTAGTGTCTCTAGTGTCTCCTGTGTCTCTAGTGTCTCCTGTGTCTCTAGTGTCTCCTGTTCTCCCTAGTGTCTCGTTTCAGCTCCACACCTCGTTTATGTCCTGTTGTGTTTGTCCCCCTGTTATGTGTCTCGCCGCAGGGCGTGTTATGTGTCTCGCCGCAGGGCGTGTTATGTGTCTCGCCGCAGGGCGTGTTATGTGTCTCGCCGCAGGGCGTGTTATGTGTCTCGCCGCAGGGCGTGTTATGTGTCTCGCCGCAGGGCGTGTTATGTGTCTCGCCGCAGGGCGCGTTAGGTGTCTCGCCGCAGGGCGTGTTATGTGTCTCCCCTTGTCTGTGTCTTGCCAGAGAGCTCCTGTTAGCACAAAGTTAAGTATCATTTAAGTTTGTTTGTTCCTTTGGTTGTATCTTTATTTATACTTTGTTTAATTATCATTAAAAAGACTCTTTTTTTGGTTACACCACCCCTCTGCCTCTATGCCTGCTCCTTCCGCCCACGGCGTCAACACCTGCCTTTACACCCAGAACGTGACATAAGGATTGTATCTGTTTAACATATACAGTATGGAAGATAATGAGGGCTGCCATAAAAATATTTGAGTTCTGACATTTTTTGCTCAGAATTCTGACTTTAATGTCAGAATTTTGAGTTACATAAAACCTTCTGAGTTTAAAGTAAGAATTCTGACGCTAATTTTAAATTACAGCGATTAAAGTCCAAATTCTGTCATCAAAGTTTGATATGAAAGTCACAATGCGTTAAAATAATACAATACAATGTTTCTAATGTAAATTCACTGCTTTCTAAACTTCTGTCTAAAGGATACTGTTATCTTTTTTTAAATGTAGCTGAGTGAAGATTTAAAGCTTACTGTAGCACTTTCTTTTTTGAAGAAAAATCTTGGGATTAATTTTATACTGGGAAAAAAGTTTTCTCTAGAATTTCGCAGACTATTCAGCAGAATAGGAGAGTGAATGAAAATGCAGAGGTCTGAAAGCAGCGTCAGATATTTCTGCCTCAGGCAGCTCAACCTGACCTGAAGAGATACATCTCCTGCAAAACCTTCGATTTCTCCCTCTTTGCTCTTTTACTCATGCACTCTCTTTTGTCTCTCTGTTGAATTCAGTAAAAAAAAAATGGCTTTGAGGCATCCGACTCGAGCCATGCAACAAGCAACAGAAAGAGTGTAAACAAAAGTAACCAAAAGCTTTAAGTAGTGTTGAACCTTAAGTCTCCCACCTGCTAGAGCACTTACACACTGATGAAATGCACTGAAACAACACCCGACAACCAAGTCTTTATATTACACTATATATCCCAGGGTCATGCTGTGTAGGTATACAGGATTTCTGATTCTTTACTGTAATACAAGGACTTTGAGTTGTGACTTGGAAAGGAAAGCATTTTTTTTTCTTCTGTAATTAGAAATTTGTAAGTTAAACATTATTCAATAAGATGATATTATTGATTGATTACAAATAAAATATATGTATTAATTCATATAATAAATAAAAATACTTATGCTTAATGCTGTTAAGGAAAAATATATTATGGTTTTTCTTCTATTAAAACACACCCTAGAGTGTTTTGTTCCTCTTATACTACAGCAAATTTGAAAACACTTTGTCACATTTGTTGTAAAAAAAAGAGAAAAAGTGACATACGATTCTTTTTATCTGTATCTTCTTTTATCTCTTTTAATCTTTTTATCATAGCTGTTTTTGCCATGAAACTTCTGCAAAACAAGATAGGTCTTGTTATCACTTATATTATACATTTGATTAAACTGACAAACTTTTATGAGAGAGTTTCTACGAACTATTAATTTTGAAGACAGCTGCAGAAAAAAAAAACACAAAAACATGTAGATCTACAAACGTTCCTTATTTTTTTTGGAGTAAATTATATCAGATAAACTGGCATTATTGATTTATTTAAAAGAAACGTTCTCAAATGTGGAATTTTTAAACTTGCCTGGAACACTGAAATTATAATATAAAATAATAAAAAGATTGTTCTGGTAATTTTACCTGGCTTTTTTTTAGCCCTTTTTTTTTTTTTTTACAGTAGATTTCATTATTTTTAATTTCATTTTTTTTTTTTTTTTTTTTTTACAATTTTGTAGCTCAGCATTGGACTTCACTGTTTTTTTATATGTAAAGGTTCGGTCATTATAAGCAGATGTAGATGCCTAGTATTTTTGCTGTATTTGTATGGCTTTGTAAGAACATACTTTTTGCAGATTTTCCATTTCATTGCCCTACTACAGTAAATACATAACTTATATAGTATCCTAAACTTTTACTTTAAATTTAGTATTTTAAACCTATTACATTTTACACAATAGGAAACAAAACAAATTTGCAAACTTAAACTTTACAAAATTACAAAATTACATTATAAAGTACTTCCTTCCACATCATCACACTTCCAAATGATGACCAGTGCATATTTATTTGTGCTAACATAACTTGGATGTCAGGGCTAACTGCACTACTGGGCTACTACTGTATAGTACTGAACTACTGGGCTCACTTCAGAGTAACAAAGTAATATCACACCATATCTTCTGATATCACATCAGGATATATGAGTATACTTGTACATACAGCAGTGTACTTTTTTCCATAATGGTATGACATAGTGATATGAAAACATAATAAGGACAACTAACCCTATACTTCTACAGTATACGTTTATACATCTGCACAGATCAGCCATAACATATCGTGCTGTTGTATCAAAAAAGGATTGCATGTATTCTTGACACTTCATTCCAAGTATATTTAAATATGCCGACTCAATATGCTTAGTCAGGTTAGTATATAAAAAGGAAATATAAGTAGGCTATATGTGACAGGTTTGTTTCTTGCAGGTTTAAATCTTACATTTCCCTTTTCTGAATCAGACTCTCTTGCTTGTGATGTGCCTTAATCACTGTTCGGCTAATTCTGACCCACCTAAGTCGCATCCCTTGACACCTCCTGTAGCATCCAGGAGCCTGAACTCGCACTGAGACACACAAACTACATCAGTAAGCAGCTTGTCGTGGGCACCCACTCCTACAGATCCATCTCGCCTGCAGTACAAATCATGGTTGGGCGCATTATGGTGATTTATCGCTCCCAGAGCCGCAGAACAGCGATAGATCAGGAGAGCAGCGGGGGACCTGGGGAGCCAGAGCGGGGGACAGGGGACACTCAGGCCCCGCTAAAAAACCCACCAATGATGAAGTGCTCTGTGACACGCCGGTGATTTTATTGCCACAGCGGCCGTTTCGTACAAACAAATGTTCTCATGCCCTCCTACACGTATATATATTTATGCCCATATGCGACTATTTTCTGCTGCCCTACACTGGGTTAATGTATACAGTAGCTGGAGTTTCAGTCCATGGTGTGTCTTTCCTTTGCTTTTTTACTTCCTTCGTCTTCTTTCGTGAGTGTTGTTTTCTGCAATGCAGAAAGACAGTGCAACTGGAATACAAGTGTTGCATATAAAAGCTTGCTTGGAGAGTTGGGGTAAAAGTGTGAAGTAAATGAATAGACACATCCTCCTCCAGGTACCTTCACTGAAAAGAAGTTTGGGACGAATGTGCACAAGGCTGTCTCTGGTGTGTAGTTTCAAAATAAATTCTCCATATTCACTCACTAGACTTGGACACCTGTTCGGTCGGGATCAGTGACAGGATCTCCACTAAACTCTGATTAGCGACAGGATTATGTCATTAAAAATGCACTAAGCTCTTTCCATCAAGACGACTCGCAAGACGTTTGTCCACCTTGCGTTTAGGGGTCCATACAAAAGGAACCCCCTTACATCTGCACCTCCAGGGGGAGGACAAACAGGGACAGAAGTGAACAGGGCGAAGACGAAAGACCTCGTCGCCACGTCCCTATTACGAGCACATGCAGACGAGGCCTTTCAGCTAAACTGCTAACAAAGGGCCTTGGTGAAATCCCCCTTTTCCTACAGGAGGCCAGAGGCATGGACTCTATTATCATAGTCATTTAAATACAGTAATCTCATTTTCTGCATCAGCCGCAAGGGCATGCCAAATTTTCAGTGTGTATGTGCGTTGGGGGTGACGCAGGATTAGTGTCCTTTTTTTTCCATTCTGTTGAGATCGCCAGCTCACGCAACACGCACGGGTGTGCGTGTGTTTGTAAGCGTGACAGCCTGCCGTTGGTGTGAAGGTATAATATCAGATCTTACAAAAAAATCTAGGGTGGAGGTTGAGAAAAAAAAAAAAAGACGCAAGCTGTTTCCATTCTTCTCGTCTTCCGGTCCAGTGGAAGAGTTGATGAGGTTTAAATGAAGCAGAATTAGGAGATCAAGCAGACAGCGAGCGGTGATGCTATCTCCCAGCCTGTTCCCACAGGACGCCAGCTGACCTGGATGAAATGGATAGACGAGTGGGGTGATATGAGATAGAGCTGGGAGAAAGCAAGGGCTGGTGGATATCCTTTAAACATGATCATTTCCAATCACCTCTAACATCAGCTCAAGTCAAGGCCTCGCTTAATGAGCTCATAGTCAATCAGGCATAATGCTGCATCCACCACCCCCCCCCTCTCTCTTTCGCTCTTTCACTCATCATTGTTGTTCTTTTGATTTAATCCTGCTCTCTTCAGCTGACAGGAAAAGCCTATTACCTCGGCCTTGCTGCTCTCGCCTATCTAAATGCTAACGATGTGAGGGAGAGATGCGATGCTTCCAAGAGGACGGAGCTTAATCTGATGGAGTCTCGAGCCGTGAACTGTTGTGTCTTACCTTTGTTGGATGAACTGCTAGAGGGGGGGGTGTTATTAGCTTAGCCAAGATGTCCCTCCTTGTGTACTGACCCAGCCTGTGTAGGGTCAGCGCCCCTCATCAGCGCTCGCTTTCCCACTCCTCAGCCCCTGCTGCCCTTTCACAGTCCAACCTCTGCCATGTTTAGCTCGCATTAATTTCAGGCACTCAGATATTGATGGAAAAATTGAAAGTGTCTGTACTTGCTTCCCTGATAATATCACTTACACTGGCCTGATTGGATGTGGCTGGTGAAGTGGGCTAGAAAAGCCTGGGGTAAAAGCCCTGGGTCACCTTGTAAACCAGAGCTGCGTCCGGTTCGATCTGGCACGCGGTGATGTGCGTACTGCTGAGGTCTCTAAGGCTACGTTACAGTATCACCCTCCCTCAAACACATTATATAAATTAACACTTTCTTATTGCTCCCAGCAAGAAGGCGGCGAGTTTGCCGAAGACACGTGTCCTCGCCGTCCTTTTGCGCTGTACTGCCAGACTGCCTGTCCCCTGTCATTACCAAGTCCCTACCTTTTTTTTTTTTTTCCAATTTACCCTGTTTCAAACTTGTGTTTGATTTCACACTGGCCAATGATACAGCAGTAGGTGAGATTGGGAGTGAACAATCAATCTTCGTAATGCGATCGGAAGATGGTGCAGTGTGAGTAAATGTTTGCACAGGCGCTCATCCAGGCCTGCCATCAAACCCATTCTAGAAGAAGAGGAAATCAATCCAGTGCAGGTCTCGCGCAGTGTTTTTCTGCCTTCGCCTTTCTCTCTCTCTCTTTCTCATTCACACCATCAGTCTCTCTCTCTCTCGCTCTCTCTCTCTCCTTCTGTCTCCTCAAAAACAGGAGGGTATCAAGCGCATTATAATCCACAGCTCTGTGCATTTTTCATATAGACTTGCCTTTTTATGTTTTATGTACAGCAGCTCAGGGGAGAGCAGCTGTGTGGGCCCTCGATCCTCTCTGACAGAGAACTCATTTCACTGAGAGAGATGGGGCAGAATGCAAAGCGTCCTTTTGTTCTGTGACTTTCTCAGCACAACAGGACAAATCGCAATCCATCAGCGCCACACGGCAAAATGCCACTAATAATGTCTGATGATAAAACCTAAAAGCATTTTAAAGTTATGATAATCCTGACTGAAGGAAAGACTGGTTAAAGTAATAATCCCATTGCATAATGTGAAACTTTTGGGAATATTGGGACCATTTTTTTTGTTATATTTAGATATAGAAATGCAGGACTCTTTAAATATTGTTAAGTGTTTAACAAATATATATATATAAAACATACACACACACATAGATAGATAGATAGATAGATAGATAGATAGATAGATAGATAAAACTTTCAAAAAGGATAAAAAAAATGTAAATGGCCTCTGAATTTAAAATGTAATTAATATATATTTTTAGTTCATATATTCGTATAGGTGGCACAGTGGCTTAGCACAGTTTCCTTGCACCTTCAGGGTCATGGTTCGTTTCCTGCCCAAGATCTCAGGTTTCCTCTGGGTACTCCGGTTTTCTCCCTCAGTCCAAAGACATGCAGATTAGGCTAAGTGGCATTCCCAAATTGCTCACAGTGTGTGAATTAGTGTGTGCATGTGTGTATGTGTGTGCCCTGAGATAGATTGACACCCCTTCCAGGATGTACCCCGCCTCGTGCCCTCAGTCTTCTCCAAAACGCTGTACACAGGATATAGTGGTATAGACGATGACTGAGTGAGTGATATACCATTTCTGTTTAAACACTTGTATTTGAGAATATTAGCAATCACCATATCATATTTTTCTTGTTTACTTATTGTTGTTATTTACTTAATATTTAACTTAAGGAAAAAAACTAAACGAAATGAAAATGTAACACGTTAAAAGTCTGCACTGATTGCCATATTTCCCGTATCTGTGCTTTTAGGAAGGGAAACAGATGGCAGGAAGCTTCAGCAGCTTTTCCCACGCTGAGGATGGCACAAGCCTTCTTCACCACTGAAAGCCATCTATTAATTCTGAGCACATAATCTGTATGAAGAGCAATACTGCCTTCTTCTGGTGTAACACTCTTACTGTTGTCAGATTCAGGGTCATTAACATCAGGAGGAGCTTGTCCTATTTCTATCATACTACTGGGTTTTATTGGGGGTGTGGCTTATTGGGTGGCACAGGGTAGCAGGAGGCACATCACCTGATTATTAGTATAATAATACTAATAATATGATAATTATATTATAGAATAATTATTACTAATAATTAGTGATAATAACCCCCCCAAACACACACACATAAAAGCAGGATTGCTCAAGGACAACAGAGGATGCAGTAAAGTTGGCAGAGAGAGTAATGGCACAATTAGGCCAAATTTGAAACAATCATTTTAATGTAAAATAAGGAGGGATGAAAACAACAATAACATAAGAACAACAAGGGGAAATGCAAACATTATACACCAGCACTATATTTATATTGGATCTCTGTTAATAGGTCAAAAGAGCTAGGATCAGTTTCAAAAATGGACGGAATAAAGATGAGGATAATAATCATAAAGCTTAAGAAGGTGTTTCTTTTGATTCTTTGTCGATAACAACCAATGCTACAGTACATTTTTAGTCACAGCAAGTCCTCAAAGTGTTTTCCCCAAAATGCAAAGGCAAAAAAACAAGCTAGAAATCGTGAGGATAATATGAAATTGTAAAACAAGAGACTGAGACTTACAACCCTGGAAAAACTAGGATCATTCGGGGCTACTAGGAAAAATGAAGAGCATATTTTCACGCTTGAGAAGGTGGTTGGGCCTTAACTGGCTGCTGCCGGACAGCGACGCACACTTGTCCCAGCTTGATGCTTTGTCAATGTGCTGTGACTAAGCCAGGGGGGTCCTATATCCCTCTCTCCTTAGCCTAATTAAAAGAAGATTATCCTGCATGGAGTCCCAGACCACACCAGCGTGCAGTTCGTACTTTCCCCTTACTTTCTCAGGATAATTACACCTCCAGGAAATGGAAGGGAATGGGCTAAGGGGCTTTCTGGACGGCTGCCCAGAAAAAGAAAGGCAAAGAAGAGTTGAGCTTCTGAGCTTGGTCACTTTAAGTATGCGGAAAAGAGCAGCTCATTACGTCTGTGTCCTTGTCTTTCTCTCTTTTGTCACTTTTGCTCCTAGAAACAAGTGTCTCAATTGAAGCTCTGCAGTGTGAGTGCTACTTTATATCTAATCTTTAACACTTCAGGATTATATTGTACATGCAGTGCCATCAAAAATAATTTGCCAAACTTTCTATGATCCCGATCATTAATGAAAATGCAGTTTTGAAATGATTATATCATTTATTATATCCAAACCCCAGCCACTGGCTGCAGTGCCGGTTCCAACCGCGGATAAAATGAGAGGGTTGCGTCAGAAAGGGTATCCAGTGTAAAATCTGTGCCAAGCTTGTATGAGGCCAAATCGATCTCTGCTTCTTTATTCCTAACTTTTTTATTCATACTCCCTCCTAATAACACATGATGAGAAGTGTGGACGGATATACTAAAGCACAGGCTGAAAGATTTTGTGCATCAAACAGTAACTGGAAACTAATCACAGGAAGGAATTAAAGTAAATCAATTAAAGAAATAGTTAAAACCAATCAGTAAATATAAATTCTTTGCTTTGCTGCCTTAAATAGAAAATTAGACCAAGAATAGACTTGGACAAGGGTAGTCTAGTGATAAAGGTGTTGGACTACAGAACAGAAGGTTCCGGGTTCAAACTCCATCATAACCAAGTAACTGTTGGCTGCTGAGCAAAGCAATCTCCAGATGCCTCCCAGATGCCTCGGGATGGGTAAAGAAAGAACAGGTGGAAAAGAATTATATTCTGCACTGGGGCTGGTGTTTGGGTATTAGGTGGATCTTACATATTTGTTTAGTCTTATAATAAGTTTTTTTCTATTTCAATTCCTAACACATTTGAACTTTTACAGTTTTTAAAATTACCTTGCAGTAATTTACCATTAGGACACAAGGTGGGGTACAACCTGGACACACAAACAAAAAGGTGCAGGGCAATAGTGCTAACCAGTAACGATTCAAAAAAGCACTTGTATTTTTTAAATATTACCAGAATATTTATTTGGAAATGAGTTTGTTTAATATAAAGACAAATTTGCAGGTAATGATTAATATTATATACATGTATTTTGTCTTTTGTTGCACAGTAAAAAAAATATATAAACACTAATAATGTACAGCCGTTTACTCAGATTTAACCAAAATGCATTAATTTGTTTCCAAGCAATTCTTGACTATTGGATTATTTGCTTTTGGATCTAATGCCTTATTTGCCCAAAACTAAGAGAATAGAATTTTTTCACTTTGCTGCCTTAAATAGAAAATAAAACCAAGACCAAGGTGTGGGACTACTGATCAGAAGGTTCTAGGTTCAAACCCTATTGTCACTGTTGACCCCTTGACCAATGCAAATAACCCTTAGATGTGTAATGAGATAAAAATATAAGTTGCTCTGGATAAGGGTGTCTGCCAAGTGTTGTAAATGTAGACTGCAGCCAAAAGTGCCTGTATTTGATTTACTGACCAAATCTAATATTTTAGGTTTTTTTATACCATGTTACTGTTATCCCACATCTTAAGGTCTGAACAGATAATTCAAGGTTCAAAATCTTTGATCTTTGTCTTGTTACAGTTGCTCAGTGTTTGAAAGGGAAAGGAAGAAAGAAACCACCAATGACTAATATTGAGTATTATATAAGTCAAGAGTCAGTTGAGTGTGAGAAATAAGACTAATTATAAATTCATCGTTTACTTTTAAGTGTGGTAATTGTACAATAAGTATTGCACGTAAGTATTGAAAAATAAATAAAAAATAATTAATAAAAGTAAGTAACAGTAGGGGAAAAGGCTTGATTGCCAAGGTCTTAGATTAGTTTCATGCCTAGTCCCTCCACTTTAGAAAGAAGAGTTGTACAGTTTGGAAACTGGAAGAAAGGATCTCCAGTGGCACTGAGTAAAACACACCATCCAGCAAAGCAATCTGTTGCATTAAATTTTTTTTTACATTTCGCTTTAAACTTTTCGCTTTTCTTTGGTACTGCAGCCACCTTACAATATCTCCACAAATGACCACAAAAGGTTTATGTTAACTCACTATTGTGCCCCCAAATCCTCCTTCACTCCGTCTTGTATGCGCCGTCTTTCTTGGCATGAAATTATGACGGATGTCGAATTTGATTGATGCAGAAACTAAATTCTGATTTGACTGTTATAAAAACCAGACACATACACATTGAATAGTTGAAGCTATCATGATAGCTTCTATAAAAGAAAGCTATTCAGTGTTAGCCTTAGCTAAAGTTTTTTTCTACACCTCATGCTCAACAGGGCAGTAATTTAACATTAGGACATGTTGTGGAAAATACTCAGATTCGGGTTTTGCTTCCAGAAGATTTTGATATTTATTTATCAAGGCATAACAGACGGAGCTGGTCCATGGAGCAATTAAAGCTCTCGTTTGTTTCCTCCATTACAGTATATATACAGTGCGCTATACATTCCTACAAACTCTGTATCCTATCAGGGGCCCTCTTCAGCGCACAATGAAGGTGCCCCAATGTATAGCTCAGATTTCCTGTGTAAGCACATTTCCAAAGGCCTATACCTTATACTGCTACACACATGAAGAATAAGTACGCACATACGTTTTAGACCTACTGGCTAAAGCCGATTATATCAAAGTTGAATACATATTATTCCTTTAAAGGTATTAAAATCATCTCACAGACGCAAGGTGGATTACATTCTGGCTGGGGTGCCAATTCATCACAGGGCGCGCGCACACACACACACACACACACACACACACACACACCGTCACACACTACGGGCAATTTGGGAACACCAGTTAGCCTTTGGATTTTGGGAGGAAACCCACCAAGCACAGGAAGAACATGCTAACTTCACACACACACAGACCTGAGGTGGAAATCGACCCTGAACCCTGGAGGTGCAAGGCAAAAGTGCTAACCAGTAACGACTCAAAACGGTACTTATACTTTTACCAAAATATTTATTTAATAGAGTAATTGCACTTTTATTCATGTACAAAAGAAATCTATCAATTTAACTACCTACTTCTGTTGTAACAGACTCATTTCAGTGCAGTGTAATGTTTAATCTTTGGCGCTAGGTGGAGCCAATGAGTTTGTTTAACATAAAGACTAACATTTGCGGATAAGAATCTATAGTATATAGATATATTTTTTCGTTTATTGCACAGTAGTAACACGGTAGTGTTAGCAAAAAAAAAAAGCAATTATTATAAACACTAATAATGTACAGCCGTTTACTCAGATAAAACCAAAATACATTAAATTTTTCCCCCCAAGCAATTCTCGACCTTCTAAACATGGCGGACGCCCTGCGTCGTTACTTAGAAACGCGTTGAGGGGCGTGAACTAAGGCAGAAACTAGCCAATCCGAGTGAGGGGCGTGGTTTGTTTCTACTCGCCAGCGCTCTTGCTGTTGCGTGTTTTAATCCCGAGCGTAACGGGGAGCGCTGTTTTGGTTTTTATTTCGTCGTCTTGTGTGATTTAGCGGCGTTTTCCAGGATGGACGACAGTAAAGAATCGTTCTCAGTGAGAGAGGAGAGAAAAAGGGATCGCCAGACAGGTAATATTAAACACCAAGCTGCTAAGCAACTACCATCCGTGTGCATTGTTTCTAAATAACGGTGGTTAATACGAGGCGGAGCTACGGCTCCTTTTTAACGTAACGCAACGATGACGTCACACAAATTCTATATTTTGTAATGGTATTTATGATTTAGAAAGTGTTATATTTCAAAATTATTTCATTAAAAAACAAACAACAAATTAGTGAGTAATTATATATATTTTTATAATGTTTATATATTATTAGTTGATTAGTTTGACCAGGGACCAGAGACAGGACCTTTAATACAGCACTGTTATACTGGATAATCAGGGGTGTGGCACTATGGTGGCACAGGGGCCACTGCCACTCTCAAACATTCTCCCTGCCACCCTTGTCTAAGATCACAGTGTCGGAGAGAATAATGGATCATACCGAGGTTATGTTTATTGTCTTGTTGTGATTTTATTAACCAAAGCACTGAATAGATCAAATCAGTGCACCCTCTAAAGAGACATGGGAGGAGGAACAGTTATCCATAAGTGTTTATTTTGTTTTTGCAAAAGGACACAAAACTTAAGAGATACTCATATCTATGTCATTCTTCAATTGCTAAACAAGCGGTTACACGAAGAAACTGATTTCCATCATTCACTGAAAATCTGACTCAAATTGCTATATACTGTAACTTAGTTATACGTTCTTTTATTCACCTTTGGATACTGATTTATCCTGTATACAGGATCGCAGGGCCTGGAGTCTATCCCAGGAGACTTGAGGCACAAAGCAGGATACACCCTGTTGTATATATTTTGTGTTAATAATTTTTATGTAATAAAGTAAAAATGAAACAAATGAAACTGCACTTTACCTTTAGAAAAGAATCGCGACAGAGCAGTGTTTCTGTGTAGAGCAGAGAGAAAGAGTGTGTGTGTGTGTGTGTGTCTGTGAAGGCGAAAGTAGGGGGGGGGGGGGAGGGGGGGGGATGGGGGGGGAGGGGGGGGGATGGGGGGCACAGTGTCCAATGACGCATGCACACAAACACTAAGAGCAGGCTGATACAGAGAGAGAAAATGGATTTTTAACCTCTCTAATGAGACTTGCTTTTGCTTAACTTGCGTGCTGTACACACACGCATACAGACATAAAATATGTTTTACACACACACGTGGTCACAGTGTTATAGTAAACAGTACACACGTGCACTGATGTTGATTATGCCAGTAAAAGACCCAGCAGGGGAGATGATTACCCACAAAAAGAGAAAAACCGACGGCTCAGTTGTGATCACGTGACGCTCAGCGTCGAAACAAGAAGCACATGCGTGATACATGATACTCGGTACTCGTAAATCAAGACTTGTTCGTTTTCCAAGTCAAAATTTATCAAAAATCTTTGCTCGTCTTGCGGAAGACTTGCAAACCGCGTTACTTGCAAACCGAGGTTTCACTGTATATTTTATATTGTATATATACATATACATACATACATACATACATACATACATACATACATGCACATACACACACACACACAAAATGGGCAATTTGGGAATGCCATTTAGCCTCAAAGTAGTGAAAAAAAAACGACATATCCGGAGGAAACCTACCAAGCACGGGGAGAACATGCAAACTCCACACACAGACCCGTGGTGGGAATCAAACCCAGTCCCTGGATATACAGCCGCCAGTTATACGTTATATATGTTTAACATGGAAATTTATATTTGTATCTACCACAGAGGATCCTGTGCTGCGTGAATAGTTTCGAGCGCAGCACCTGCAGGATTACAGAGGAATGCAACATTTTTCCAACTTAAACAAAAACATTTACAAATTGATCTAAAAATTAATTAATTTAGAAGTGATTTTTCCTACATCTCTAATATATAATATCTTGCACTATTGCTCCTTCTGTTTTTCCTGCATGATCAGTGATAATCCAGTCTAGTAAACCCTACACTGCTTACTGTTTTTAGATCCAGGCCATTACACAGCTGCTGACCTTGAAGGTAAAGAATCGCTAAAAGACAAAAACAATGCATTAACCTTAATTCTATGTTGAGCGTCTAGAATGTAGCATGCTTTTTACACTAAACTTTTAGGAATTAGAAAGTTTAGTGATATCCGGACTTGCCTTGGTTGCCTTATTTACTGATTCCATAAATTACTTTTTTTGTTAGTGTTATGCGACTAATCCTTGATTTGCTCGGGATGTTGATCATGTACTGTACATACATAGGTTTTGAAATGAAGTTGGAGATGATCCAGATGTGGTATATAAACAATCTTTTAGTTTTAATGGGAAGATCAGAACTGATTGCAGGATTTTCTTTACTGTAATCAAAACGACTACTGACATGCATTGTGGGCATTTAAACAGATAAACAAGACAAACATGGAAGCTTGAGATTTAAAATGCTTTCACTTCTGTAAGCCCAGAGATAAACAGATTCTTTTTGGGATGTTTTCAAAAAATTCTATAATACAGTATTCCAAAATACAGTTTGGACACTGTGGATTACATGAACAGTATATGCTGTGAGGATAAAAACTGTTCTGTGATCATCTCCGAACTCTTATTCACAATCTGCTCATTATCAACACACTAAGTACTAATGGTGTAACGGTATGCATATTCCGTTTGGTGTTGGGTTGGGGGTCTGGTGCATGTTGTGATCCGAGTGAATACTAAGGACGGAAATCACCAGGGAACAGCCAATATGATATTATTACGATATTTAGGTTCTGATTTTTAATTTTTTATTTTTTTTTGTCGTTTTTTTTTTTTTTTTTGCATTTATTGCAAGATTTAGTAAAGACACAAAGTGTTAGCAAGAATGGTAACAAGAAGTAAAGGGAGCCAGTGTAAGGTTTACTGTCTATTTAGTTAATCTTTTATTTTATTTACATGTCTTTTCTAAAAGTTTTTGTATGCACAAATGTTATTAGTGTGTTGGAAATTGGTAATATTGGTAATATTTTTGGGTGGCTGGAACAGATTACAGTGGAACCTCGGATTACGAGTATAATTCGTTTCGGAAGCGGGCTCGTATTCCAAAACGTTAGTAAACCAAATTTCATTTTCCCATAAGAAATAATGAAAACTCAAATTATTCGTTTTACAGTCCAAAAAAATAAATACATAAAAATAATTAATACAAAATATAAAGTAAAAATAAAACAAATAAACCCGCACTTTACCTTTAAAAAAAGTAAAAATAAATCACACACACACACATTAACAGAGAGACTGTTTTATCTAAACGGTCTGTAAAGGCGAGAGTGTGTGTTGGTGTGAGTGTCAAATTACGCGCACACACACACTCGCATTTACACCCACCCGCCCACACCCTACTCCTCTCGGCTTCGCACACACATACAGACACACACTCTCTGCCTTACACAGAAACTCTGCTCTGTCGCGATTCTTTTTAATGGTAAAGTGAAACATGATAGGCTGATACAGAGAGGGAGAGAAAAAATGGATTTTTAAAACAATACACGCGTGCTTGTACACACGTGCTTACAAACACAAAACGAAAGATGGTTTACACACACATGTGGTCACAGTGTTAGAGTAAACAGTACACACGCGTGCATGGATGTTGATTATACCAGTAAGAGACGGGCACTAAGACCCAGCAGGAGAGACGATTACCTGCAATTCCCAGCGCAAGAGAGAAAAAAATTATTGGCTCAGTTGTGATCACGTGACGCTCGGCGTCAAAACAAGAAGCGCATGCGTTATACATGATACTCGGTACTTGTACTTTTCAAGTCAAAATTTATTAAAACTCTTTGCTCGTCTTGCGAAACGCTCATAAACCCCGTTACTCGTAACCCGAGGTTCCACTGTATCTGCATTTACATTATTTCATATGCGAAAGCGCTTTAAGAAGTCGCCTCCAGAATGGATTCAATTTGTATACTGAGGTTCCTCTATATGTTGATTAATCTAAAGCTGATACTTTATACAGTGTAAATAGCTACATGACTCATTTAAAGGTAAGAAGTTTAACTTTGTTTTAGGGCTGGGCGATATGGCAAAAAAAAATCTAGGTTTTTTTCATAAAGTTTGGCCAATTTACGATTTCGATTTTTTTAACTAGTCAACTTAAAACATTACAACAACATGACTGAAGTAACATTCTCCTTATAAGTAACTTGAAAATTGTATTTTTAATGGCCATGTCATACATAAATTGGTCAACAGATGGTGTAAATAAATGTAAAACTAATTCTCAAGTTAAATATCTTTGCAGAAGATTTGAATGAAAAATGAAGGTAAATATTAGAAATAAGTTTAGAAATAGTAGTTCATTGTACTTTGACATAAATATTGTGAAGAGCTTACTCCTTCATCACCTCAGAATATGAATCTATAACCTTACATTTAATGACTGGCACTGTTATTACAAAAGCAAAACATAATCGTCATCATCATAATTTTAGCTATTAACGAAATAACTTTGCAGTTTCCATTCTGCGTCAACATACTGGGCTGTAATGTAATTCTGAAGAGTATGACTACTACACAGGTCAGTTGTCGTAGAAAAAAAAAAGCATGCCTTTTCAAGCTGCTCCGCTACTTTTTCATGTGTTTTAGTGTACATTCGGGGAATAGCTACGTCTTTGAAATATTTGAGGCTCGGCAACTAGTATCTTGGTTCAGCAGCGTGTAGCACTTTTATGAACCCTGGCTTTTCGATGGTGTATATAGGAACCTTAGGAACCTAACCACCTATAGGAATGTCCTTAGCGATATGGAACGCAGCCATCTGTAATTTTTGTCCATCGGGACGCCTTTTTGTCGTATGGAACGGAACTGAAAAATTATACCGCTAACACCATCTGCCGTTTTGCAATTTTATTTGGACCTTTTGCACTTGGACTTGGCTTGTCTTCATCTCTTAACTTTGAACATTCTTTCCATTCAGCTTGGTGTCTTTGTCGCAAATTGTACAAACCATATTTCACTTTATAAATTTGTTGTTGTGTTTATTTCTATTTTATTAGTTAAGCATTAAGTTTATTAGCTAAGCATTTAGTATGATAATCGTAAGTTGTTCTGTGACATCATTTTATCTGTGATGTCATTCCATAGTTGCATGGCTATTGCACACGGTTAGAAATCAGTTAGGATACGGAAGTTGTGGAGAACACAAGCTTTTGACCGTAATCTAAGTTCGTAATTTAAAAGATACAGCAAATAGGTTGTTGTAACAGTAATTTAAGTCCGTAAGTCACAAGATACAGCAAAGTTGGTATAACCACAGTGGATTTATGCAAGAAACGATAAGAAGTGTTAAACATTGATGTTGAAAATAAAACAAGAGACAAAGAATTCAACGGACGTTTGAGTCGTGAGTAACCAAGTGTAACAAGAAAGATACGCATCAAAACTTGTGAATAACGTGCCGTACATGTAAAGTCAAAAGTTTAAGTGAAAATAAGTAAATTAAGAGTACACCTTACCTGCATGTAACGTGCGATCTCAAAGGAAAAAACACCAGTGACTGTTGACAAGCAACTGAAACCGAAAGCGAAAAGAGGACTTGCCTGCCTTAAAAACTTACTATGGCAGGCGGCGAAGACAACGCCGCTGTCACCGAATCTGAGCGTGTGGTGGCGCTCGACGACAAAGGTTCAGCAGACAAGATTCACAAAATGAAGAACGCCAGAGAAGGCAAGTGGAATCAACTGACTGCATTATCCGACGAAATAGAGTTGCTTATGTACAATGCCTATAACTTGCTTGACGTTGAAACTAAATACTATACTGACTACAAAGTGCTGCGAGAAGACTTTGTTAAAAGCAATAGAGACTTGCGATCGTGCCTAACCGAAGACGAACGTGAATGTGATCTGTAAAACTGGTATCAGTTTAAATTTCTGTACTGCACAGAATTCGCAAAAAAGGTGGAGTCGTGGATCACAGAAGTTAGGAGCTGCTTTGTGATGCCTCCCACATGCAACGATGAAGTTTCACCAATGGACAGCGTGTCAATGGTGGAGTCTAAGACACTCGCTTCTAATAAGCCTGGAAGTGTAGCTACGGCAGCATCCAAAAGGTCCTCAACATCTACAGCATCCCCAACTCGGCTAAAAAAGGCAAAAGCTAACAGAGCAGTTTTGTTGGCTGAAGCAGCAACCTTAGATCAACGGCAGGCTTTAGAAATGGAGGAAGCACAATTAAAGGCACAACTTAAGACTAAAGCAGCACAACTGAAGGCTAAAATGGAAAGGCTGAAAATCGAAACGGAGCTTGCAAAGGCTGATGCTGAAATAAAGGCGTATCAGGGCTGTGAAAAACGACAAAGTCCCGCAAGACAGAGCGTGACCATCGAACCGAGCAGCGCACATGAATATGATGAATATCACGAGCACAGTGCGTCAACGGAATATCTCAGACTGCCATCACGTCGCGAGGCAGCCTGTTCAAGTGTGCCCGTAAGTGTCAGACCTAAAATGACAAGTACTTTAAAGGAATAGCCTACCCATGGTAACGAACATACACTTCATAATATTGATACAGTAGAGTTTCAGAGTGTGATGCAACGTCAGACAGTTATTACAGAAATGCTTGCGAAGAGTCAAAGGCAATTTTCTTTACCCCAGCGCGATGTTGCTTTGTTCTATGGAGACCCTCTTGAGTTCACGGCTTTTATGAGGGCGTTTAAACACGTCGTAGAAACCAGAGCTGATAGTAATACGGATAAGCTGTACTTTCTCGAGCAGTATACTAGCGGAGAGCCTAGATATCTCATAAAAAGCTGCCAGCATATGCCAAATCATCTTGGTTATGCAGAAGCAATAAGACTGTTACAGGATAAGTTTGGAAATAAACAAAAAATCGCAACAACGCTGATGCAAAAGGCATTTAAATGGCGGAAGTAAAGCCAGAGGACGGAAAGTCGTTAAACACTTTCTCCCTGTTCCTGGTAACCTGTCACAATACTATGGCAAACGTTGAATACATGGATGAGTTAGATAATGCTACCAACATGAAGATAATTACTTCAAAACTGCCCTACGAATTGCGTAAAAAATGGAGGAGCCATGCATACGAGTACGAGGAGCGCAGTCAGAAAAGAGCCAAGTTTGTGCAGCTGGTGGAATTCGTAGATCGACAAGCAAAGGTAATGTCCAACCCACTTTTTAGAGACCTGGACGTTTTGACTAGTGATAAAAAACACTGTAACAATTCTCAAGGACTCAAGCTTAAAAGGGAAGGAAAAAGAGGTAGCAGCTTTGCAACTGGTATTAAACAGGTTGGTAAGAGGCACAAGGACTTGATTACAGCAAAGAGTAATGGCGCATCAGTCATCAGCGCTTTCACGAAACCTTATGCATCCTGTGAGAAAAGTCACACCTTAGATGAATGCTACCAGTTCAACGCTAAGGCGTATAAAGACAAATTGGACTTTTGAAGAAAGAAAGGATTCTGCTTTGAATGTTTAGTAAAAGGACACTTGCGCAAAGACTGCACAAGAAGAATCACATGTCAGTCGTGCTCAAAGAAACATCCTCGCATGCTACACTTTCATCACTTTTATCTCCAGGTCAAGACCTTGTGATATCCATGGACAACAACCAAATCACTCCCTCAACCACCGCCCGCAATCTTGGGGTAACCGTGGACAATCATCTGTCATTTTCCCCACACAACCTTATGCATCCTGTGAGAAAAGTCACACCTTAGATGAATGCTACCAGTTCAACGCTAAGGCGTATAAAGACAAATTGGACTTTTGAAGAAAGAATGGATTCTGCTTTGAATGTTTAGTAAAAGGACACTTGCGCAAAGACTGCACAAGAAGAATCACATGTCAGTCGTGCTCAAAGAAACATCCTCGCATGCTACACTTTCATCACTTTCATCTTCAGGTCAAGACCTTGTGATATCCATGGACAACAACCAAATCACTCCCTCAACCACCGCCCGCAATCTTGGGGTAACCGTGGACAATCATCTGTCATTTTCCCCACACATCGCTAACCTTACTCGCTCTTGTCGATTTCTTCTTTACAATATCAGAAGAATTCGCCCATTTCTTTCTTCACAGGCTACTCAGGTGCTTGTTCAGTCCCTTGTTATTTCAAGACTGGACTACTGCAACTCACTCCTGGCAGGCCTGCCTCTGTCCACGATTCGTCCTCTGCAACTGATCCAGAATGCAGCAGCACGACTCGTTTTTAACCTTCCCAAGTTCTCCCACACCACCCCACTCCTCCGCTCCCTGCACTGGCTTCCTGTAGCTGCCCGCATCAAATTCAAAACACTGATGCTTGCCTACAAAGCCAAAAATGGCCCAGCACCCACTTACCTCTCTGCGCTAATTACACCACGCACTGCACCACGTTGCCTCCGATCCTCCAGCACTGCTCGCCTCATCCCACCATCTCTCAGGGATCGAGGGCGGCATTCATCCAGGCTCTTTTCTGTTCTGGCACCTAGATGGTGGAATGAACTTCCTCTAGATGTCCGTACATCAGAGACTTTGACTATCTTTAAACGACGACTCAAGACGCATCTGTTTCTCCAGTACTTGGACTAACCCCCCTCCCCCCGAAAAAAAAAAAAAAAAAACTCAGTTGTGTTGGACTAATGGTACTTAGTTATTAACCTAGTTAACCCAGTGTAAGTATGTATCCAATGTTGTAAACATTAAAGCACTTTTTGTAAGTCGCTCTGGATAAGAGCGTCTGCCAAATGCCTAAATGTAAATGTAAATGTACACTTTGCCGCACAAGACACAGCTCATGTAAAGGTTATGGTAAAAGTTGATGAAGCTGAAACAGTTAATACCTTGCCTGCTACAGTGAGTTATGAAACAAGTGCCTGTACTGGGGCTGGAGACAGTTGAATTTTTCGCCATAGTACATAGTCCAAGAAAAGTGACAAGACAGTGGAGGTGTATGTATGAAACAACTGAACAACTAAAACAAACCACTATTCCGCAAATGGAATTGTATGAGGCAGTAGTTGCTGTGAACACTGACAAAATGTTGAAAGGTCAACTGGAAATGGAGTTGCAGGACTCTATTTTTTTGGACTGACAGTTTAACTGTTTTAAGATATATTGACAATGAGATCCATGGGCTCTCCTTTCTCAAAGAACCAGAGTGTAGATGGCCTGAGAACATTCATGACCTGTCGATAAAGGAGGACAATAACGAGATCAAACATTCAGCTTCAGTGAATCCCGTGAGTACTAAAGAGAGCACAGATGCTGTGAGCAAGCTAATCAACTATCACTCTGACTGGTACAAGTTGAAAAGATCCGTTGCCTGGACTCTTCATTTCAAGGACATGCTCATTCAAAACCAAAAATCCAAAGAAGAAATTTCCAAGTTGCAAAGGGGTGACGCATCTGTAAAAAGGAACAGTTGCCTTTCCAAACTAGACCCAGTACTGCAGGATGGAGTGCTGAGAGTTGGAGGATGTCTTGGTAAGTCTGCAATGCCCGAGCACGTAAAACACCCAGTCATTATACCTAAAGATTCACATATCACAACTTTAATCTTAAGAGACTTTCATGAAAATGTTGGACATTGTGGAAGGAATTATATGCTCTCAAAATTGCGGCAAAAATACTGGATTACGACTGCTAACTCCCTTGTGGGAAAGTTTCTTTCAAATTGTGTGACATGTAGAAAGATCAGAGCAAAGACTGATGAACAAAAAAATTTCATAACTGCCACGTGACAGAATAACACCAGATCACCCACCATTCACTAACATAGGAGTAGACTATTTTGGACCTTTTGATGTCAAACGAGATAGAAGTAATGTTAAAAGATATGGCGTATTGTTTACTTGTCTAACAACAAGAGCTGTGCACATTGAAGTTGTGCAGTTACTGGACACAGACTCCTGTCTGAATGCCATTCGACGCTTTGTGTGGAGGAGAGACCAGGTGTCAATCATGAAAAGTGACAATGGAACAAACTTTATAGGTGCTGAGATGTTGAATAAGTGAGTGTGGAATAAGTCAAAAATTAAACTAGTTTTCATGCAAAAAGTGATACAGTGGATTCAATCCACCTTCTGGGTCTCATTTTGGTGGAATAACAGTCATAACAGATAAGATCAGTCAGAAAGATCCTGAGATCTGTACTGAAAGAACAAACACTAAACGATGAGAGCTTGCATACATTTCTGTGTGAAGTGGAAGCAGTTATGAATGACCGTCCCCCTACCACTGCTACAGATGATCCCACAGATCTGGAACCCCTGACACCCAACCACCTGCTGCTGATGAAAAAACAGTCAAACTTGCCCCTTGGACTTTTTAAAAAGGAGCATATTTATGCATGTCGCAAGTGAAAGCAAGTTCAGTACCTTGCTGACCTGTTTTAGAAGCGATGGGTGTGTGAATATTTGCCCCTGCTTCAGGAGCGTCAAAAATGGTCTCAAAAATGGACCTGTCGATTGGAGATGTAGTTCTAATAATTGATGAGTCTTCTCCAAGAAACTCATGGGTCGTCGGACGAATCACTAAAGTGTTCCCTGATAAAAAAAGGACTTGTGACCAACTAAGACCAACACTCTGGAAAGACCCATTGATAAGTTGTGCCTCATACAGTATGTGAAATGGACTGTTAACTATTTCATAACATGTGACATTTTCTTTTGTACGCAAAGCTATGAATTAACCTTAAGAAACCTTAAGATAAATAGTATGCATTTAGAAGGTTTAAAGTGAAAATTAACCTAAATGGTAAAACTACATGGCTCTATCCAAAAAATAAATAAAATGTAATTGCCAGTCTCCCTGCCTGTCAATTAGGGGCTGGAAATGTAAGAGCCAGATTTCACTTTTTAAATTAGTTGTTGTGTTTATTTCCATTTCATTAGTCAAGCATTAAGTTTATTAGCTAAGCATTTAGTATGATAATCGTACGTTGTTTTGTGACGTCATTCCATCTGTGACATCATTCCATAGTTGCATGGCTATTGCGCACGGTAGAAATTTAGGATACAGAAGTTGTGGAGAACACAAGCTTTTGACCGTAATCTAAGTTCGTTATCTAGAAGATACAGCAAATAGGTTGTTGTAACAGTAATTTAGGACCATAAGTTACAAGATTAAAAGTTGTTATAACCACAGTGAAGATGTGCAAGAAATAGATAAGAACTGTTGAACTTTGATGTTGAAAATAAAACAAGAGATTACGAATTCAACGGACGTTTGAGTCGTGAGTAACCAAGTGTAACAAGAAAACTTGTGAATAACATGCCCGTACACAAATGTTGGAATAAATAAGTGGTGCTGCCACTGCCGGTTGCAACTGACTTTCTGCATATTTTGCATTTGACAAAAGTTTGTTCGACGTCTGACCTCTCAAATCTGAACCATTTCTAAACATCAGAGGAAACGTTACTGCCTTTCTTTGGCACAAGGTCATCCTGACGTGAAGAGCCGTCCATCTCTATGATATTTCTGTAGCCTATTACGTTCCTTCATAGAGTGCTCTACTCTCACAAGTGAGCGGTTAATTAGTGTGGTCGGAGAATATTGACTCTTAATTATTCTCCTTTTGGTGCAATTACAATGTATCTAATATTTTTATTTTTTAAAAATCACAATACCTTGATAAAAAAAAATTTTTAGCGTTCTAAAACGTCAATTCGAATTAATCGAAAAAAATCTAAAGAATCGCCCAGCCCTACTTTGTTTATTTCTGACGATTTTGATTAGACGCCACTGTGAACGGAAAACTAGCATCTGGAAATAAAACCCAGAGTTAACTTTTGTTGTGGTGACATTTTTCACCAGAAAAAACACGCTCCCTGTTTACTCTGTCAAGAGAAAAGTGTTCAAGTTGTGCCACCAGGGTCATCACCAGGAGCAAATAGTGCAGATAATGTTGTTAAAATTGTTTGCACTGTTTTGCAGTTAAATGCGTAATGAAAGAAAACAAATTTCAAACCGTTCCAAAAAATTTACCAAACCGTGACTATTTGAGTACCGTTGCACGCCTACATAGTACTGTTTGTTTTTTACTCCTTTACATTTTAGATTTCAATAAACCTGCTTCATCAGAATAAATATTAAAATAAGCTAATTCATTACTACTTGAATCTGGTACAATTGTGAAAAATTAATTCTCTTAATCGTCATGAGTGATTTAAGAATTTCTTTTTTTATAAACCCCCTTTTTTCCCCCTCGTAGTCATTGACAGTACAGACAGTGACATTGGCTTCTGCGGCTGGTTCCTGGTGCTGTTCTCGATCCTCCTGACCATCCTCACTCTTCCCGTCTCCATATGGATGTGCATTAAGGTAAGTGATGGTTGGTGGTTTACGGTTAGTACAATTGATAGCACGGCTGACCTTACAAGATTACACGGGGGTTGTGTTTCCTTGCATGATGGTCGACTGGGAGCGGCACAGGATTGCCTGGCATGCATTAATGTAATGTGAAGTTACTTCAGCAGTGCTCATTGTCATAAAGTCTACAATTTCTTTCCATTAAGCACTGTCGTGGTTTGTTTAATGGGTAACAGGCTCCGACCCAACAATTACAGAGCATTTGATATTCATTGTGCCAACAAGTTTCTGATTTTTGAAGATGGCATTCTCACGACTCTTGAGCACCAACACAACGAGCTTTTAGAGGCTTTAAAGGTCTTTAAAGGTCAGTGAAGAGTTTAGTTTTTGGTGGTGAGTGAGTAAATGTAATAATTGTACATGTTTATAGGCAGACTCCAGGATTAGGGCTGGGTCTGGTTGTTTGCCATGCTAGTAAAGTTGCCTTTTCTGGGAAAAGTGTTGCTTCATAATTACTGGCAAAACATACGAGTACACCTAGCTCGGGAGATATATACATACGAGTTTGGGTGTTCAAGTCACCGGAGCCATGATGATGCAGAAACACTGGCCTCCCAGGAACTCCTTTCATGGCTAAACAAAGGAAATTGCTTGTAGTAAGATCAAAGAAGTACAGGGGATGTGACAGTAATTAGCCAAGTTCCTGTAATGGGCAAGTGGTGTCGGTGAATGATTATTTGTTCAGTTCCTGCAGACAGAGATGAGAAGTTATCCTTTGTTTTTGAATGATCAGGCCTTGAAATTACTTTTTTATGCCTTTATTCACAAGAAATTTCATTACAAGTCCCAGTTTTACTTGAACACCCATTTTCTATAAATATACATACCTGTACATATATAATCTGTTATCATTATCTTGCTGTTCATCCTTATAGATTGTAAAGGAGTATGAACGTGCGATAATCTTTCGCCTGGGCCGGATTTTGCGAGGAGGAGCCAAAGGACCAGGTAAGATTGTTAGTCCTCTGTGGAACTCGTCCTTTCTCATCAAAGTCGAAAATACAGCTGGAAATACTGAATGCTTATAAGATAAAAGGGGTTTGAAAAAAAAAGTGTGCTTAAATTTCTTAGGATAAATGAGAAATATCTCATGACAATTTAAGGATTTTAGATAGATAGATAGATAGATAGATAGATAGATAGATACATGGGATAGCGGTTTTAAAAATGTGCCAGGGTACTAGAGTTTGAAATAGTTGATAGTTTTACAATGCAAGATCTTTTTGATTTGGCTAATAGAAATCCGTTTCTTTATGGCCAGCGCTGATAGCGGTGATGCAGCGCGTGTAGCGGAATAAAATCTGAATGAGTTGGAAATAAGAGTAGATATACTGTAGTGGAGCAGCAGCAGAGGAGACAGGGGCAGACGTGACACGTATTATGTTTAAAAAAGTGCTGTTTCAAAGTGTGGGTGTTAAATTGTGTCTTTTGTGTCTTGTCTTATTTTGGAGTGGACAAAGAAACTGTAAAACTAAATATACACATTTTCTTTTGTCAAACCCTGCTTAATTTAATTTTGCAGAAATGCTAAACACCAGCACTTTATTATAATAGAGTCAGTTAGGGAGCGTCTAAAAATTGTATGACCCCGGTTAATGTGTAAGAGTTTACAAATATTAACATTGTCTACCGTGCAGGATATCTAACACCATTTCAGTGTTCGGATACAGTATGAATGCAGGGTTTATATACTTTTTATAGCAAATATTTTTCATTAAATAGATTATTGAAGATTAATAATCTACACATTTAAATAAGTGATCACACATACAGTATAAATGTATTGTGTCACATAAAACCCAGGAGTATTTTCAAAATTCAGGAGTATTCATATTTCCTGTAACAAATTGTATTATTCTCACTAGATTGAATTATGAAGTTGAATTGTATTATTCTCTCTCCATTCTTCGCATTGACAACACAAATTAATTTTGAAAATTAACTACCAATATGAAATAACATAGTCCTAGATTATGATTAATCTAATTAGTCTCATCAGAATGTTTTCTGAATGTTTTTTTGCGTTTCACACAATTAATAAACACTCTTCTATAAAAATCTTTTTAACCCCAAAGCAGTCTAGTGTCGCTTGTCCAGACAGACTGAGAGAGAGAGAGAGAGTATATTTCGCAATCAATAATAGTATCCCTGTCAAAAACAGATTTTAGCATCATGACAATTTTGTGATAATAAGTTACCAAAGTCAGTTTTTTGGCCTTGCTACTATTTATTATTAATTTTGTACAATGTAATGTTATGATTTTTATACATTTATCATAATCTTACATAGTATATTGGTACTAAAAAAGGTACTTGCAGTAATTGCGCAATTTGAAGTAATCACTATTTTGACTATTCGTTTGTCTGTATAGACTGACTACAACCCCTGGCAAAAAAGTATGGAATCACTCCTCTCAGAAGATGTTCATTCAAATATTTAATTGTGTAGAAATAAAAACAAGCACATACATGCTACAAAACTATTTTTACTCAACAATTCAAGCTTCTGGCTGTATAAAACACTTTAAAAAAAAAACAAAGAAAGATACTTATAGTCAATGATAACTTTTTTAAAGATCAAACAGAGAAAAAAATATGGAATCACACAAATCTGAGGAAAATTATATGGAATCACCAAATAAAACCACTACTAGTGCTTTGTTGCACCACCCCTGGCTTTATAACAGCTTGAATTCTCTGAGGCATGGATTTAACTAATGACAAACAGTATACGTCATCAATCTGTCTCCAGCTTTGTCTTATTGCAGTTGCCAGATCAGCTTTGAAGGTTGAAGCCTTGAAGTGGACTATTTTTTTATTTTATTTCCACCACAGATTTTCTATTGGATTAAGGTCCGGACTATTTGGGGGTGATTCCATACTTTTTGCCAGGGGTTGTAGTAAAGGTCTTTCCCTTTAAGCACAGTGCTGACAGCAGTGATGTGTATGTGTGATGTATAATACCCGCCGAATCTCATCTCTTAGAAACACTGAGTGCTCACCAACACCGGCACTTTATTATAGTAGGGACAGGAATCACCAGGACATACTTACTTAGCAAAAAACCTAGCAAATACAGGTAGTCCCCAACTTACGAACGAAATCGTAAGTCCAATTTGTTCTTAAGTCTTAAGTCTGACAAGGTGAGTCTTGTACGCCTTGACACGAATATACAATGTAAAGCGCACCAATCCACTTAACTCTTTCATCGTGTGGAAAAATCTTTTTCCGACCAGACACGATGGTTTAAAGCACAACACCTGCAGGATTATAGAGGAATAGCACCATTTTACCATTCAAATGGAAACATGTATACATTCCAAATTTATTTAAAATCTTTTTATTTTGGAACCAGTGTGGCGATACATAAATTCCCATACAAAATTGTCATGATACATAACTGAATAAATTTTTTCCCCAATATTTCATGGTAACGGAGTCAGACCTGCCCAACAGTATAAGATTCTTGAGTTTATGAGAAGCTGATATCATAGTTGGCCTTTAGTGAAACCATAAACGTCCCTGCAGTGTGCCAGTTCTAAAATAAACGAAGCCAGTCCCGGCGGCTGTTTTACACTTTGTTTGCTTAGAAACCCATTCATTAGGGTGAGTGAGACCACAGTGTTCAGCTACGTGTTTATTTACGCTTATACCACCATGCTACTGAATTGGCCTGTGTTTATTCAGCTCTGAAAGGTTTGCATGATATAACCCCCACTAATTAAATCTAATAATAAACAGATGTTTTTCTTTAACAAAGCTCTGAAGCATTTAGTATTCTAATAATTGACATGGTCAAGCTCTCAGTAAGGGGATGTTTAACATTAAATTAAAGGACGCTGCATTTTTTTTTGGTTGTTTTTTTTATTTAAAAAGAGAGAAAACAAAGGAGAGGAAACAGCAATTACGTGTATAGTGTGCTCTAACATATCTGGAACCACAGTGTAGAAGTTAATTAAGTACCAAAGATATGACAGTCGTGCTGATATTCAGTACAACAGCAGGACCATGAGCGCGATGTTGCTTATATACAACACTTAAACAAATTTGAATGTGGTTATTCAACCAGTTATTTTGCCCCACCAACAGATTTCGTTTTGCAACTGGCGGAAATAAGTAACCACGACTGGCGGAGCTGGCGACTGACAGTGTAATTAACATGAGTGGGAGTAGTTTTAAATTCTCACCCATGCTATGTAGTCAGAAGGTGAGGAGAATAGACCATGGAGGTGGTGGACAGTCCTAAGAAACTTATCCAGCTTTAGAATATCAGCAAACGTCCAAGTTCCCGGTTTAAAGCCCTATAAGTGTTACATGGAAAGCTAGTCCATTATCGTATGTAGAATGTACAATACCTTGTTCCACACACTAAGTGGTGCATGTGATCAGGAATTAAAGAGTGATTTTGTTACCTAGCATTGTTGTGGGCTCTCCTCTCAGTACTGCAGACCGTCCATGGCCTATTTTCACTCAAAGCCTGTAAAACCCATAGTATGGGTGAGAAATCTAAAATTAACAATTGTTAGATTAACTGGGATGCCAAGCGATACTTGTACTAAAACATCCCAATGCTGTTACTCAGTCAGAACTAACTGTAATCAATCACAAATCATCATCAACTTCAGGATGTGAAGTGGAATTTCCATTTCATTGTTTTCTACAACAGGTCACTTTGCCCCTTGCAGTGCAATGCTGGTTTACCACAAAGGCTGCGTGGTACACACTAAGACCTGGTACAAAGAATAAACAGTGTGACTGTTTTTCCGTTCCTGTTGGCCTACATCCAGCATTCGTCCTGCAGGGGCAGCTCTGAAATGCCAGCTAAGATCAAATCTGATAAAAAAGAACAAAAGAACCCTATAGTCACGCTTGCTGCGTAAACATAAAACTGCGCACAAAAACTCTGGAACGAACCTTGAGCAAACATTTTTTTTTTTTTTAAGTTGAAAAGCGACCTTTAGAGTGAAAACTTTATTTTGCTCATGCCCCAGTGATGACAGCGTTGTTTATTGCATAAACAAATCTGTCATACTTTTAAAAAGCCAAAAGACATTGGTAACCTTTTTAGGAAGGTACTCCATAATGATGATATAGAATCTGCCAATTCAGGATGTGTTCTATTACATTAGCTCCGGTCCTGCTTGTTCTTCTGGAGCATCTAATCCACTTAATGCACCAGACAGTGTAATTCATGGTCATTTTGATGAGCTTTGGCTCTGTTGTCATGGAGACATGATGTAGGATGAGGAGCAGACCATACAAGCCTTTACGAAGTGCCATGATCAGGTCAAGAGTGTGAGAGAGAGTAAGCTTAAAGTGTCTTGCATACAGTAATAACCTGTCTCATCTTGGAAATATAGCGGTACCTCAGAATATGAATTTAATCCATTCCGGAGGTGAGTTCTTAGAGTGAAATTTTGTACATCGAAATGCAATTTCCCACAGGAAATAATGCAGTAATTGGTTCCAGACCCGAAAATATTACCGATATTATCAATGTCCAACAATATAATCATATTTTTGCATATAAAAACAATTAAAACATTTAGAAAAGACATATTTAGACATAGATAATTAAGTAAAATATGAAATAGACATTAAACCTCACTTAACCCTTAGGGGTCGACGGCATCATCTTCGATGCCAATCACTTTTTGTCTCTTTGCAAGTGTTTTTGTAAATTAAACCATATTGTAGCAACCCGGAAAAAAAACATGCACACAAACGGTAGACGGTTTTCTTTCCAAAAATGGTATTGCCAAATAAATGTAATACACGCAAGTGAATCGCTCTCATTCAGAAATGAGATCGCATGTATGTATAAATCAAGATCATGATTTTTTTCCCCCGATTAATCATGCAGCTCAAGCGCACACACACTAACAGAATCTCTGTATTCTGACAGAGGGAGATTCTGGATCTTTAACAAGGAACCTTTCTAATGACACTGCTTTTGCTTTACACACGTGCGCACACACACGTGGTCACAATGTGTGCACTGAGCACACACACTGAGACTGAGCATGAGAGACTATTACCCATAATCCCGCAGCGCGCTTCAGAAGAACTATTGGCTCAGATGTGATCACATGAGCGCTCGGCAGACAAAGAGCATGATATTAAGTTAAAATTTATTTTAAAATTTTGCTCGTCTTGCAAGATGCTTGCAGACCGACTTACTTGCAATCCAAGGTTGCACTGTATTCCCGATCAATAAACTCTGTGTAAACACTCCTTTCCAGCAGTCTTTACTACAGTATCATCCAGTGGCCCCTCAGGTGGAGGACTGGTTTGCATTTTGTAAAACATCTGACCAATCATAGTTAAGACTGCATTCTAGTAACTAATTATAACACTGGAGGCGGGATTTGTTAGAAAATATGAGAAACCTGACAACTGTGAAGTTGTAGAGAAATACTACTACTACTATTAATGGAAAGTTTGGATCATTTTAGTGACTCGGTTCTTTGAATCTCGTTTATCAAAATGAACAAATCTTTTTTTTGAGTTATTTAGTTCATTTCGTTCTTTTGTTCAGAAATGAAATAAAATGTTACATTTCCAATAAACAGAATGAGCAGCTTCTGGTCCAAGTCAGTCGTTCTTTTAAATCTATTGCACTGCATAGCGTCTATGGGGGTCATGTGACAAAAGAACAAACGATTTGCGGACTAAACGACTCAAAGGTAACTACTCATTTCTGTTTCCTGTACATAACCCACAGAGGTGTTGTGATGCTTTGCGCTTGAGAACCCAGGAGAAAATGAACAAATCACCCTCCGAAACTACTCGATGTTCTGAGTCACGTTAAAGACTCGGTTAAAAAGAACAAATCATTCATGAACATCCCATCACTAAACTACTACAACTTTTTTTTCTTGGTATATTTATGACAAATTAAACACTTTTCACAAAAAAGTTGCATTCTGATTGAAGTCACTTAATATATATCACAATGTTCAGTGCATGTAAAGTAGCCACTGTTCTTGACACAATTTGTAAGCCGTCCTTGATTTTTATCTCATACGACGAGTTCTTCAAGTTTCTTCTGAAAATCTGGAAAAGTTCCAGGAAGTTTTAAGGACTTCGCACTTTTCTGTTTCTCTTTAATTTGAAAAGCTGTTTTTTGACTCGAGAAAGCAAAAAGAGACGATTAGTGAGAGATAAACTGTTTATATCCAAGGACTTGCTGTAACTTTTCAATTCAATTCAATTTTATTCATATAGCGCTTTTAACAATGGTCATTGTCTCAAAGCAGCTTCACAAAAATGAAAGAAATTTAATTTCAATAAAAAAATGTAAAAAAAAAAAAAAATTTATTAATAATAATAATAATAAATAAATAATAATAATAAATAAAATAAATAAATTGTGTGTGTGTATGTGAGAGAAAAATGTGTCTAGGTAATAATGAGATGAATGAATGATGAATGAAATGGCTCTGATGAGCAAGCCAAGGGTGACGGCGACAGTGGCAAGGAAAAACTCCCTGAGATGGCAATAGGAAGAAACCTTGAGAGGAACCAGACTCAACAGGGAACCCATCCTCATTTGGGTGATAACAGTTAGAGATGATATACCATCATGTGTGTTATGCAGCTGAAAGTTCAATATAACAGAAATTCTTTAAATTAACATAAAGTCCAGTTCAGCACAGGGAGTCAGTAGGTGCAGAGGGCAGATGGGGTCTGGATCACTGGAAGTACAGGAGCTGAATGTGTAGCTCCAACCATCATAAAGCAGAATCCAGCTGGAGCTGGTCCTTCTCTGGATGCCTCAAGAACCTCGCAGGGTTGGCCTTTGTCCACCACGAGCGTGGTGGATTGTAGCGTATCAGAAGACTGGCTAAATATGTGGGAGCTAAACCATTTAAAGCCTTGTATGTAAGTAATACTATTTTGTAATTACTAGCCAGTGCGTGATGATAATGTAGGTGTTATATGATCATATTTTCTGGATCTGGTAAGTACCCTGGCAGCTGCATTTTGGACTAACTGAAGCTTGTTTATTGAGGATGCAGGACAACCACCTAGTAATGCATTACAATAGTCCAGTCTGAAGGTCATAAATGCATGAACTAGCGTTTCTGCATCAGATACGGATAAGATGCTCCTAAGTTTGGCGATATTTCTAAGATGAAAAAAGGCTGTTTTTGTAATATTGGAAATATGATCTTCAAAGGACAAGTTACTGTCTAATATTACGCCCAGGTCTTTTACTGTCGAGCTGGTAGTAACAGTACATCCTTCTAAACGCAGGCTAAATTGTGAAAGTTGTTGTGTGTTGGTTTTTGGGCCGATTAGTAATATCTCTGTCTTGTAAAAGAAAGTTATTGGTCATCCAATCTTTTATGTCCTGGACACACTCGTTAATCTAGACAACTTAGGTATTTCGTCTGGTTTTGTTGAGATATATAATTGGGTATTATCAGCATAACAATGGAAATGATGTTACCCAAGGGAAGCATGTATATTGAGAACAGCAGAGGTCCTAAAACTGACCTTTGTGGGACCCCATATTTCACTGGCATTACACCAGACGGTTTTTCCATTTGGATCTACAAAATGGTATCGATCAGACAGGTATGATCTAAACTAAATCAAAATTTTAATGCCTGTCCCTGAATACCTTGTAAGCGATCTATGAGAATATTATGATCTATAGTGTTGAATGCAGAACTAAGATCAAGTAAGACTAGTATTGAGATGCAGCCTTGGTTCGAAGCTAAAAACAAGTCATTTGCAATCTTAACTAGTGCAGTTTCTGTACCATGATGGGGCCTGAAACCTGACTGAAATTCTTCAAGGATGTTGTTTTACTGCAAGATTGTGCATATTTGAGCTGATACTACTTTTTCTAATATTTTTTATATAAAGGGAAGGTTTGAAATCGGTCTGTAATTTATTTCATTCGCTTCCAAATTAGATTTTTTAAGGAGCGGCTTAATAACTGTGACCTAGATATAATGAGGAATTAATAATGTTTAGAAGTGTCTCTTTAACCGTATTCATCACTTCTTTTAAAAATCTGTTTGGGATTGGGTCTAACAGGCACGTTGTTGATTTAGCCGAGGTGATAAGTTTATACAGTTCTTACTGTCCTATACCTGTAAAGCACTGAAAAACTAAATGTGAAGCTTTAGGCTGAACTGGATCGTGAGATGCTATTAGAGGTTGAACCTTCGTTATTTTCTTCCTGATACTATCGATTTTCTCATTAACGAAGTCCATAAAGTCTTTACTTCTAAACTATGATGGGATACTCTCTGCGGGCATCTTAGGTTTTGTTAGGCGAGCCACTGTACTGAATAAGAACCTGGGATTGTTTTGGTTTCTTGTGGGAGTAGCAGTAACTCGGGCCATACTTCTGCAGTATACCAGCACACCTGGTTGTGTTTTATTCTTTATTTGTTGTGTGAATTGGTAGCAGCTGTTTATACACCGTACAGGTTTGCACTGTAGGTTTGTTGACTGAACCAGCTTTACGGAGCTTTGTGTCCAGTCAGGCTAGTGGTGTATTTCTAAACTCTAACCCTGTCGTAACTTATCTCTTTCCTTATTTGGCTTCCCGTTGGTCAGCATTCCAGAATTCGACCTTCTGGGGTGTAAGGTATTTCCCAACAGGCGTTAGAGCACTGAGTGAAGTAACTAACATTAGAACTAGTCTGCTTCACTGTTACTGACCTGCTGATGAAAATGAGGAATTTTCCACTAGAGCCTTAAGCACTTTGTCAACGGAGTAACAGAACCCAACCCCCTCCCTGGCTCACTTCCTAGTAGCCCTCCGAAAAGTTTCAACAATGCATGCTTCCAAGTTTTGCTTGGAAGTTTCACTTTGCATTTCCACATTGCCACGCTTTTTATATAAGGAGCTTATTAACAGGAAACACATTTAATTAAGGCATAAAGGATCTGTGCAAGTTTTTGTTCAGACTGCTTCACGTCTGAAACCCTGGCCTCCCAGTAACTCCTTCGATGGCCCACAAATGGAAATGGCTTGGAGTAAGGTCAGGACTGTGCGGGGGATGGGGAGGGAACTCCCAGCCGAGTTCCTGTAATGTGCTGAATGTGGTGTTGGTGAATAAATGTGTGTATCGGTTGTTCACAGGAACGACTGCAGTGGGGTCCGAGATACCTCATGCAGAATCGTCAATCGTGGACGTACGGCCTTCTTTAAAACCTTTGTACCTTTCAGATGAGATTTTTATCACTGTACTGTGCTTCTGTAAGTGTAATTTTTTTAACGCTTTCATTAATGAGAGATTTCATCACAAGTCCTAGTTTGACACTCCTTGTAACAGAACACGGTTAACACAAAGTTAACCAATAGTTGTTTTGCAAAATGTATTTAAAGCAATATTTATGAATTATTTAATCAATTGGCCGTCCAAAGAAATTATAATACAGGGCTTAATTTACGCCAATGTGTTGCTTCCGTTGCATCACTTTGCCCAGATGGCTTGTGCCAAAAGGTTCAAGAGTTTTAACTTCGCAAGCTCCATGGCATTATGCAATGAGCGGGGTGGTGCCGGGAGTCACCGTGTGCTACAGGACCTAAAGAACCTAAAGACAAAGAACTAAAGTGCATGCCAGATTGGAGAGAGGTTTCAGAAGCGGTTGCTGAATCTAGTGATCGTTTTTCTGGTTGTGGAGATGCAAATCTGGCATGCAAAGTGATATGGCAGATCAAAGCCATTAGGGTTTTTTTGCAGTCGTTCAATTTCATGGCAAGTCTTTTATGTAAATTAAGGATGCAAGGTGACGGGATAATAGAGGGATGCTTTATTAAAGAATGCATAACTGCAATCACTATATGAAACTTCAATAAGACCACTATAGAGTATGAAAAGATAAATCTTATATTTAAACCATGTCTTTACTTCCCCATGTAGAATAAGAGATTTATACTTGTGGTGGCATTCAAACGTGTGACTGTTGAACTGTTTATCTTGCTGTGTTGAACGCACCAGCAAACGTTTCTTTAACACTTTCTAAAATAGCCCACCCGCTAGTGCTTTATAAAAGGACGAATGAACAGTAAAAGGAAATAAAACAGTGAATTGCCCCTTTAACTACATTTTACAACAGCAGGTTGTATCACTCACACTGAGGAATGGTGGAAGTTGCGCATAACTTATAATAGGTTTTCTGTAAGGAGATGTTTGTTTAGCATTTTGGAAGAAATTTCCAGTTTCGGTGCTTGAATGAGTCCAGATGGAAGCTTTGTGGGAAGTTTTCTGACACATGAAAGTCTTCAGCGGTTCGTGCATTGCAGTTCCTTGGCTTACGAGAAAACAGTTGTTTACATCTGGAAATTCCACAATGCTTAATCTCTGGTTATTTCAGTCTGATACCGAAATATGACTCTGATCCACACAGGAGGATTCCCAGTGTTAAATTAACACAGATCGTGGAGGGTTACCCCCTGCAGTGTATATACAGTGGGCGTTCAAGTCAAACCAGGACTTCTAATTGTGCAGAGTAACAGCACAGTAATGAGAGTTTACGCCATTTATTTCTCCATAATTACTAATGCACTTATTCCAGGATTTCACTAGTGCTTGGACACTATCAAGGTAGAAAGTTTTCTCAGTACGTTAGAGCCATGATCAGGTCGAAGGCTTCACGTCTGAAATGCTGGCCTCCCAGGAACTCCTTTAATGGCCCAAACATGTGGTCAGGATTGTACAGGGGTGTAGCAATAACTCCCAGCCGAGTTTCTGTAATGTGCAAGGTGAACGATTGTGTGTACAGTTCTCACATGCAGATTGAACTTTTCAAGAATCAGGCTTTCAACAGGCCAAACGGCTCTGAGCCACCTCGACCGGAATCGTCATTCACAGTTTTTAAACGTTTGCACCGTTCAGATGTTTTACAGCGGCTGAGAGTCTCATCACCGTCAGTGCTTAACGCATCTGTAAATGTCAATGTACATTTTTAACTTCAAAAGACAAGTCCCGGTTTGACTTAAACGTCCCTCGTAAACGTGTAACTGGACACAAATCTAATCTAAAATTGTAAAATCAACACTAGGGAGTGTTTAGGTGTGATCTGACTTTCGGATTGAGTCACGGTTTTCTGCTGATGTCATTTACCACATCAAACACTAGTCACTTCCAAGAAGTGCTTAGTGTGGGCCAAGTGAGATTACAGTCCATGGTAGAATTAACAGGAAACACTTGAACATAATGTTGAGTTTGTTTTAACAGATGCTGCTGCTGTATATTAAGACGACTAACTGGAATGTTTTTGTCTTTGTGTCTCCTGTCATTATCCCGCAGGTCTTTTTTTTATACTGCCGTGTACAGACAGCTTCATTAACGTGGACATGCGCACCATTACTTTCGACATCCCCCCTCAGGAGGTGAGATTTATCTATATATATCTATATATATATATATATATACCACGTGATCGGCTGATTACCAGATTAGATAACTGCATGAAACTGAAAGTGTAGTATACACACACATACACGTATTAGGAGCTAACCAGTTCCACTGCATTACATTTCCAATAGCTATTAATAAGTTTAAGGCACAAATGATAGGTTTGTTGTTAATAAATGAGAAATCAGAATTATCTGCAACTACCATCCTGTGATTGATTTCGATGCCTAATTATTACTGATCCTGTGTCAGTTTAATGTAATAACTATCTTTGTTATAACTCATGTGCGTTTCTGTCCAAAGGTGCTCACTAAAGACTCTGTGACCGTGAGCGTGGACGGCGTGGTGTATTACCGCGTACAGAATGCCACCCTGGCTGTGGCCAACATCACCAACGCAGACGCTGCCACACGCCTCCTGGCACAGACCACTCTCAGGAACGTCCTGGGCACCAAGAACCTCGCCGAGATCCTGTCTGATCGTGAAGAGATCGCCCACAGTATGCAGGTGAGATACACACACACAAACACACACACACACACACACACCAATGTAGCAGGTGAGTTTTTAAATCCACGATTAGTCGAAGTCCGCAATTTCGACAGTGCTGCTTGTTAAGTAAAAAAAAAATCTATTTATATCATATAAAGCAGCTTATTAAAGCATTATTATTTTTATTATAAGTAGTAGTAGTATTACTATTAATTTTTTATTATTACTGTTATTATGATTGTTTTTTAAAAAATGTCAGTCCAAGTGTTCATTACTTTTGAAATAAAACGTTCTGTCTGTCTCTGTTTCAGTCCAGTCTGGATGATGCGACTGACGACTGGGGCATTAAGGTGGAACGGGTGGAGATTAAAGACGTTAAACTGCCCCTACAGCTCCAGAGAGCTATGGCTGCCGAGGCCGAGGCTGCACGGGAGGCCAGAGCTAAAGTGAGACACTACCACAAACACACACAAGCACACACACACACACACACACACACACACACACAAGCACACACATCATACACTTCTGTCAGCAGCCACAGATCTTTAAAATCATTCCCAAACACGAGCATCACGCTGCAGCTTTATTACAAATGTCTTTGTTTTTCATCAAGTTTTTAAAGTAAAGAGTACAGGATGTGGAATCTCCCATCCTCAGCGCACGTTCCAGTGGTATATTTAGAACACACTTGACTTTATCATTCCCCCATTTGTCATCCTGCTGCTCGGAGAATGACCCTTTCCCATAGGCGTGGAAAAAAAAAGCTGTTTACAATCCGAGCGCAGAAGAATCCACGCTTACATAAATAAACCATGAGAAAAGGACTCGTCGAAGGGGAGGACCGTCAGACCGGGAGGGGGAATGAGTAGGGACTAAAACATGTGTCCCGTGCCTCCTCGTATCCCAGAGCGAATCACGGTTTATATTAGCAGTTAGTGTTGCGGAACGTCCATGCATCAAATACTTAAAGTTATGAATTTATTATTTTTTTGTTTAGCTATAGGGCTGGACGATATGGCAAAAATTTATATCACGATATATTTCTTCATTTTGATCGATACGATATAATTCCGATATCGATATGGACAATATTAAAAAGCCTCAGGAAAAAACTGCCGAGGAGACACACAATGGATGTCTGCAAACTGAATTTGCAAAGTCTATAATACCTCCAGGCTCCTCCTATTAAAATTATATGATTTTTTTGTTAAATTAAAACAGTACAAAAAAAAGGTTCACTTTTTATTTGTATTTAACCTTTACAAACAAGAAATGTGAAATAAACTATCAAATAAATAAAACTCTCAGACTCAGCTTATTAGTAGAATTAGCAGAAGCGCGCACACACACACACACACACACACACACACACACCCCTTTACAGCCCCCACCCTCCCCCAACTCCTCTCGGCTTCGCACACACAGACACACACACTCTTTGCCTTAAACACAAACTCGCTCTGCGCGAACCACGAGAGAAGAGCAAAAATGGATCTTTACCCTCTATGAGACTTGCTTTTGCTTTATACGCGCACTGTACAAACACGCTAACAAACACAAAATTAAATATGTTTCACACACACACGTGGTCACAGTGTTATAGTAAACAGAACACGCGTGCAGGAATGGTTAATAAACCAGTAAGAGACGAGCACTAAGACCCAGCAGGGGAGACGATTACCCACAATTCTGCAGCGCAAGAGGAAGAAAAATCGTGTCACCGTTATTGAAAAAAATTCTATCGCGATATATATTGATATTGAATTATTGTCCAGCTCTAATTAGCTATAAACATAATTCCAGGTTGTTTTTTTTGTCTATCAAAATCGTCAGCTAGCCAAAAACATATACACACTGTCATATAACTGGGAATGATCTTTTTATGACTTTTTACATAATTCAGATGGGATGAAAATGAATGTGTGAACAGCTCAGAGTGACATTTTACCTCCTCAAACGTCCCCAAAGTTGTAAAAACTCGACTTGACTCTCAGCGAGTGTCTACGAGCAGGTGGGGACATGCTGCTTCTATGGCGGGTAGGCGGGGCTTCTAACGCACACGATTTTTAGAACGGTCTAAATGTGTTTAATGAGTGGGTTTGAGACACATTTGCTTATGAGGTTTGGAGAAAAAGGCAGATTTGAGGCTTTTAATGCGTTGCGCCATAAAATGTGCCACTAAGAAGCTGCTGCTGAGGCTGATGTATATCAACCGATTCATCTCTATTATAGATTATTTAATGTAAAAAAAAAAAAATAATTGGGAGATTTTTTTTGACAGGTTGGGATCTACTGCCATTAGGATCCCGGGGGGGGGCTGAGACAGTCTCACGTGATTTTTTTTTTTTTTTTTTTTTTCAGATACACATTTAGAGCTCATTGCATGTCATGGGCTCAACTCAACAGGAAGTCAGTTATTTTGGGTCATTTGCAAAACGCACCCAAAGGATTTTGATATGTTCTTTGCAACTATATTTTATTATCAGTCTCCATTTATGGTATACAAGTCCCTATGAGTGAGGTGCTACTATGAAAAAGCTGATGTATTAGAACAAGTGCAGACATAATTAAAAATGACTTCATTCTCGCTCTCTCTCTCGCAGGTGATCGCCGCTGAAGGAGAGATGAACGCGTCCCGAGCGCTGAAGGAAGCCTCTCTGGTGATCGCCGAGTCTCCGTCTGCGCTGCAGCTGCGCTACTTGCAGACCCTCAACACCATCGCTGCTGAGAAAAACTCCACCATCATCTTCCCCCTGCCAATCGACATGTTGCAGTCCTTCCTGAAGCGCTGAGCTGACGTCTACGTCCTACACACACACACACACACACATACATATAGAAACACACAGTTATACACTGAAGATGTAATGCAGGCAAATACAGATCAGCAGCACCTAAGGATCCAACATACACATACACACATACACACACACATACACACACACACATTCTCTCGCTGTTGCAGTGATATTATCATCACTTGAAGTCAGGGGTGATCTGACAGCAACATCACTGATGATAGTTGATAATTCTGTTAGGGCTGGGCCATGTGACGCAAATATCACATCCTATATACTATAATTTATAAAGATAATGTTATTATTAAACTGCCAGAAAAAGAGTCTTATTGCATTTCAAAATAAATGTTTAAAACAATTAGTGTAGGATTGTTTTTATTTAGTCTACCTTAAAATGAATTCAAATAAAGAAATAAAATAAAACACCTACAGTATATAAATTTAAAATCCATTAGAAGTATGTGCAGTAGGTTACTGGGTTCAGTAGGTCGAAGGTTCGAACTCTGCTGTGCTCTCACCCCAGCTTCCTAACTGGGTTATGCAAAAATGTTTTCCTTTTTTTTTTTTTTTGGAATTACAGTGAAAATTTCTATTTTCTTTTTTTTTTTTTTTACTTAATATGGATATCGTATTATGTAGCCCAGCTCTAACGTCTCTGTGCCTATTACTTTGTCTGACAGAGCCGCTACATAACAACCAAATCTATCCTTATAAAGCCTTAACCATAAATGTTCATGTTTAAATGTGTAGCGTTTACTCATATGCTGTTCTTTTCTTTTTAAAAGAGTTTCTAATATCGTTTAGTATTTTATTAAATATTTTTTGAACATAAATAAGTCTAAATCAAAATATATCGCAGTCATCTTTGGTTATAAGTTTTTCGAGCCTTTTCAAGCGTGTTACGTTTAACAAATAGTGAACATTCATGCGTTTCTCATATCCTCAGTCAATCGCAGGGACAATGGCAATGCGCCAGTACGCAGAAGAGGGCCGACAGCAGGGTCCTCTGAGAGCGTTATATACGCACGTACAAAGCTTTAGTGTTACATTAATACAGTAGCTTTATAATACAGACTGCTGACTTCATGTGGTTTGCAAGAAGCACGTCATGGCCTTTAAAGCTAGGGGAGAGCTGGGTAATGCGCGGGCAGGGGGGGGGGATTGGGGGGGTCACCAATTGGTGGATTGAGTAGAGGGAAAAAAAAGAACAAAATGAATTTAACACCACATTGTTTTACCTGTTTTTTTCCCCATATATTAATTCATGTATAAAATGTATCTCTCTGTAATGCTTGACTTTTTTTTTATATATTGTTTTGCTTTGAATTACTTACCTGGAGCTTTTGACATTTGCTTAGACTTTCTTATCTTTTTGTGTTTTGTCTTGTGGATCAGGAAGAAATGTGGTTCAGCAGTTGAAATCTTCCATCTTGCATAAAATGTTATTTCAATTTTGTATTCCACCTCTGGAGAATACCAGTAATGTGCCATAAATATTGTCTAATATCAGTACGTCTCCATTTACATTACAGCTACTGATTGATACCATTTCTACCCTGGTATTGTATTGTACTTGTCTTCTTTATATTAATTGCATGTACATGAAAATATATCAGAATCATTTACCATGGATTATGCGTTTGTTCATTCTAATCCGAATGCATTAAACACATCAGGCAACTTTGAAACAGTCCACAGAGCTGTATTATTTTTAGTATTGTAACACATGAAAGGCCCATCTGTTCCATAGCTGTGAACAGGGTTTATAAAACAAGCTGCAAAGAATGGAATTTGTTGCATACTGGATGTTTGCTGTTCCAGGATGATGCTATTCTAAACAAGTGGTCAAGCTAATCGTTAAGTAAAGGACATGCCGTGGAGACACCATAGAACCGTTCTTCATAAGGATCAGTGATTTGACACAGTCCTGGATTACAAAAACAAGTTGTCTATAAACATTAACCTGATATGGAACAGACTTATTCCACACAGCAACGTTATGTGACAATAAAATGAAGTCAGCTGACTTTATTCATGGTGATTTATTACATCCAGGTCATCACATCTATGGTGTTTTTCAGACATATTCCAGCACTCGGCGTGTGGAACAGTAGTAAGTGTTAATACTTTTTAAAATGTAATCTTTACAAATAATAATAAGTTATCAATAATGAAACCAATATGAAACCAACAGTTGGGCATAAATTTATTAGCACAAATAAAAGTACAAGCAATTTATTATCCCATGGTTATCTAAAAACTTTGTATGGCTTATTATAGTAAAACTCTTAATTGACCTCTCAAGGCGTCTGTAGCCAATTGAAAGACCACATTTGTTTAGTTTTTAGCATGTAGTCAGCCCAAACAACTCAATCCACAATAAATAAACACATTCTCTTTTAAGTGTGATGGAAGAACTGATGTGAATTTGCGAAAAGTATCACTTTCCATGGCCCTTTTTATGATATATGAAGAACAAGGCTCGGATCACACACACTGTGTTTGGTCTGGTTGGAGTTAAACTGCTCTTCTGCGCCCTCTGGTAGCAGGAACTCTCTAAATAACATGACATCCCTGACGTGGAAAAGTTCATGGACACACTCAAATATTTTGGCTGTTACTGTTTTCAAAAGGCATTACATATTGTTTGCTACGCATGAAGAAATGGCTGCATTTTATTTCTAAGTAAAGTGACACCACAATGCACACTAGGCAGGATTGTATTGCTGCTAAACGCCCCTAGGCATCTGCTCATGTACGTCAAAACAAACTATATGCCAACATACAGGAAGAAACAGGTTCTGCTAATTTAATAAACCCGACTTTTATGGATTATTGCATTCGTAAAGACACGTTGTTGTTCTGAGTAACATTATTCTAAAACATAACCTTGTTAAACGGTCACGATAAGTCTTAGCTCCTTGGTATTTCCTAATTTGAGATTTATCCGCCCTTACAGGATCAAGATCTGTGATCCTCAAATTATGATCAGATTTGTTTTTGGTCAAAAGAAGCACTGTCAAATATTTCACGGATAAGGAGCTACCCTTATTACAACAAATGTATCGCTTAAATACAGTTTAATCATAATGCCTACTTTTTAAACACAGTAAAAAAAAAATTAAAAAAGTGCAATTAGAAATAAAAGCGTTTTTGACTACAGACAAGGCTTGGAGTGTCCAAGTTGCCTTTTTACACTGGTCTCTCAGCAACTCCCAGATACCCCAGTGGAAGTATGCTCAATCAGTGGAAAAGGGCAACTTCCACTTCTACCCAATTAAGGCAAAGGGGTTTTAAAGGTCAGTAGGTGCGGGGTTCAAATCTCAAGGTCAGCCATGGCGCGCTCCAGAGGGTCGCTGCTCCAGTAGTCGTGTTCCCAGGCCAGGAACCAGCCGGTGAACGTGGGAGGCTCGGAGCCCTGCTTGATCTTCACAATAGGAGTACGGCGGTCTCGGTTGGCAGGATCCGTCTCGATGTAGCGTGCAGCTAGGAGATTACGGATAAAAATGAGTTTTAAAATTGCGCAACACATTTAGACATCCCTCACAAACCTCACTTTTTTTTTTTACCTCTTCTTGTTAATAATTTTAAAGATTAATAAGTGTAAATGTAGAGGGTTAAAAACAGAGCTGTTATCCAGTTCGAATTAAAAAAACATGCATAATGATTTACTTTCCACACATCGGAGTCTGGTACATGTGTTACTCATGAGTGAGAAATTTAATGAGCCTCACCTGAAGCCATCGCTTCAGTCTTTTCCTCCTCTTGTGCCTCATTACCGATCCATACAAACACCTGCAACACATCCAGAGCGAGTCAGAAACCCCAGAAGGCAGGGATGATTTAAATGGCTGCATGCTACTCGAAATATCTTTAGAGAAAGTGCAAGGCAAATATTATGAAATAATTCGATGATTAGAAGTCTCTGGAGCAGGTCATGTCTACAAGATCGATGTAAAAACTTGGAAATGTTGGTTTGAGCCACATATAAAGAGAGAGCTGAATGTTACCTGGTCCCAGGTATCCAGGATCATGACATCATCTGTAGCCAGATCCTCTTGAGTCATCTCCCCAGGTACCTCCTCAATCTACAAAAGCAGAAAACGTGCTGTTAACAGTTCAACTAACAATTATTTCGATACCTAAATGAAGTGATTTGTTAAAATCAGACTTAATAAAATAAAAAAATTAATCCAATATTCAATGCACTTTACTAAATATAAGGTTCAGACACCAAAACCTTATTTTTTTATTAACCATGTTTCTCCAAGACGAATCGTTTTCGTGTCATTTTGCACACACCCGTTAATGCTAGTGTATTGTCTCTTAATTTTCAATGCTTGGAATCGGGAAAGCAAGTCCACTCTTTTTGTGATTTCACTCTCACCAATGTTGATGTGATGTAACCATTATTTCTCAGTGCTAATAGGTATAAAAATAAAAAAAAAACACTTGACTTCCAACTGGATTAAAAACGTCGCCGTTTCTGTCTTAAAGTGAAATCATGTTCGTGAAAACACTCACGATGAAGCGCCCGGTTTTGTTGGAGCAGGCGAACAGTCTGGGTGGGTGAGCGTCCATTCTATCCTTAAGCCTGGTGGATGTGCGGTACTCGCTCTTTCCTCCCAGAGCTGCCCAGAAGTCACCTACACATGAATGAACCGAACAAATCCTTATGCAGGGCAAGTTCATAATTATAATGCATTCCAGAAAAAATATATAAATTAATGATCCTTTTACATTATACATAACACTGTACAAAATTTTGGTGCACAAATAATTTACACTTACTATAATATACAGTATGTAAAGAATCAAAAAATTGGTAACATGTTCTTAAAGGAAAATAAATCAAAGTCATGGTGATGCAATGTGTCCTGTTACCGCCATTGTTCTCCTATTTCTACAGTAATTACTGTACATACAGTGATGTCATACATCCCTGATCCTGTTACCACCTACGTTATAGCATCTATAAACTAACACAGCTTATGTTACATTACTGAGAACCCATTATACTGTATAATAGCCTCAGTTCTTACCACTCTCTCCGCCCTCTGCGATCTGAGAAGGAGAGACCCCGAGGATACCACACAGGTCCTGTGCGCCCTGTTTCTCCGGGTCACTGGCGCCAATGCCGACCCACATGGAGCAGCTCGATGGGGTCACCAGGACAAAGACATCGTTGGAGTTCAGGTTTGAGGAAACAGCATCAACCTGGAGAGAGGAATTCCAATATGCATGAAGTCACACTACTATGCAAAATTCACTTTGTCATTTTTAGACAATTAAATAGGTCTAAAATTTAGATCAGCATTCTTTATCTATTTGTGTATTGGCCAAAATGAAAGGGACGGATTGACCTCGGAGGTTCAAGGTGACGGTGCTAACCCCTACGCCACCATGCAGGCTCACTGAATACTGATGATGTCATCATGAATTATTTTTTACTAGTCAAAATGCATTTAAAAAACTTCTTTCCTGTCTCTTATTTGACACCTATTTGAGACAGCTAAGACTTGTTTAAAAAGGAACATATGCCATTTTGTTTTTAATACACTATGTCCTTTTAAAAATGACTAAAGATTGGAGCTGGCTTGGCTGCTAAGCCAACTTTGGCCACCAGAGGGAGACATGATCAGTCTATATGATATAATTACTCTCATCTGTCCCTGGCTCTATTTTAGAGTCCTTTGCCACACAGTTGCTTAGTCATGAGTTAACTTTGTGAGGGCGAGACTTAGCAGGAATCTGTAATTTAGTAAAATAGTGCTGGTTGACTGAGCCACTCTCTCGTGTTACTTCACTCCAGAAAGAACTTTTAAAAGTTCACTCTTTCCCTTCAGCCTCTTCGAGAAGACAAAGCACTTGTTTGTTTCAGTTCTGCCTAGTTTACCGTCTTCTGTTTCACCATGTGCTCTGTCCTTTATCAGAACGCAGCATGTTAGCTCCTGAATGGCAAGGTTGATTAAATTCACAGATAAACGTACACTAACGAGTAATCTTCCTTAAACAATGATTCACTGGTATGATTTTAAATCCCATAAATTAGACTGACGTTAAAGTGTTAAAGGAATTCTCTGGCGCTCGTTAAATGATATTTTGTGAGTCACACTGACCTCTACAGCCCGGGTGCATCCCGCAGAGTTGGAGCGCACTTGGAACAGGCGTGTCTGCGCGGGTTCGGATTGACCTCCATCCCTGGACGTGCCTCCCTTATACACCACCATGGGCTTTCCACCAAACAGACTCATGAGGTGTGCAGGCTCCTTACCCTGAACCACACGCACCTGAGAAACACACAATATATTATTGTATATATTGTAAAGGAGAAAAATGCTTAGGAACATGTATACACCTACATATATATAGGTGGATCTAGGAAATGATCAGATTATGTTTAAAGTCTTCTGATAATCAGCTAGTTTACAGTCTAGCAGACCAGCTTACACGTCGCTGTTATTCAACAGTACAGATGATATCACCTGATATCAAGTTACAGTAGCTGACTTGGCAAGGTAATCAGCAAAATAAACAAACATGCTAAACTAGTTTTGATGTCCTTCCATCATGTGGTTTGTCTTTAATGCTAGTTTCCCATTCTTTAAACCTTTTCAACCATGTTTGCACATCAATGGCGTCATCTCAACAAACGGTCTATAGTGCACCGCGAGACCATATGCTGCACTTATATACTTATATATAAGTACATCGCTTGAGATGGAGACTATGTTGAGTAGAAACTTTTTTACTCTACCAAAATGTACAATTTTAATAAAAAAAGTAAATAAACGTTTTCATTACTTTCAATACAGCCATCGTGCATTTGTAAAACAACATCAGTGAGACGAAACAATAAGCTGCATAAACACATTATATTATTTTTTATATACTGTATATTTTCTCAAGCATAGCTGGAACATTATTTTAATACTAGATTGGGCCATAAATCATCATCAAGTCCTGTTGTAACAGATCTTAAGCTAATTTCCATGTTTATTTTGACTGCTTTCCACCAGGTGGCATCGGTGAGCCAATCAGATCAGATCTTGTTACTGTAGTGCCGACATTCACAACTCTCAGCAGCACTTTTTTTTCTGGCTGGCTGGCGGACAACAAACGGTCCAACGCCTGGAAAAAACATTGCTTCATCAGGTTGCGGACAAAAAGGGCCCTTTTGCTTCCGCTCCCCCGAACACTGGGCCCGACTGTCTTCTTTCCACTCCACTCTGCCTGAATTATGCGGTTGTTTACTGTTCAGCCTGATTCCAGCCATATTTGGAAACGAATTAAGTTCCCTAAATGTTCCTCTTGAGGTTTGTGGTTCGGAGGCTGATATTTACCCCAAAAAAAAAATGTAGCTTTAGCCAGAATCCAGCATTTGACAGCACATTCCTGCACTTGGTTTAATCTGACATGCGAGAAATGCACACGACAAACGATGCATTCAAGATGTGTGATTTGACAACTCTAATGTGACAGTGAATAGCAAACGCCCTATGTATACACACAAACACATGATGCATGGAAACATATGAATTCAAGCAAAGAGATGATCACAGTTGAGATGTGATGTGAAAGAATGTGAAAGATGTGAAAAGCAGTGGTGCCAAAATTGCTGGCAAGAAAATTCAAGCAGGAAAAGGGGAAAACTTTACCACAAATACCCTAGAGCAAGCTGGCAGACAAAAAGGCTCTGTGTTAAATTATAAACCATGTGGTGAACTGATTTAAGAACAACCAACGAAGTGTTAACTTAGTTACTACTTAGTTAAAACTACAGTTTTTTCCTAAATAAAGACGATAGAAGTTTTTGTACAATGGAAAACTGTTCAGGCCTGAATGATGTTGCTTGTTGAGTGGATTACAAATAATAATAATAATAATAATTAAAAACAAATCTTTATTACTTTCCTTCCCAATCTGTGCATGTTAAAATATAAAGGCATCGTGCTGATCACATGATCACATTCTCTCTTGAACGCAACCTCTCATTACAGAGACGGGAATTATCTTCACATGTGAAGTAGAGGATATAATACAGTTACATGACCGCATCATAAACATGGCCATGAAACAGGATGCAGAATTCAGGCATTTAAGCCACACCTGGAGCTCTATTCCTGCTATGTTTCAGTCGGCATTTAAATTTTATAAGAATTTAAATACTACATGCAGTATCATCGTGATCATAAAGTGTATTGTTCTCCCTTTGTTTTTTTTTTGTTTTTTTCATTTTGCTTTGATGTGCAGCTTAATGATTACAGGCCCCTTTATTTATTAAAGTATTTGTTTGTTTGTTTTTTAAACTAGGAATGTTAATGATTGATCATTAACTAGTTTCCAGATTAAAATTGGTTTATTCCAGTTAAAAATATGTTAACAGATAAATATTTGTTTTGCAGAACAGTTCTCCTTAGCTGCCATATCTATTAACTTTCACACCAAAAGACTTTGTGTATATATATATATATATATATATATATATATATATATATATATATATATATTTTACATATTGGATACGGCTTTTAATTGCTTGTTTTAAGTACAGGTAGTCCCCGACTTACGAATGAGTTCCGTTCTGGAGGAACATTCAAAAGTCTGATTTGTTCTTAAGTCCGACAAAATCACACACACGCACACATACAATATACCGGATTTTAGACATTTTATACATTCACTTACACACAGAAAATATTGTATATATTTGTAAATATTGGTATCTGGTATACGGCAGCGTCTATTGTTTGTGTACAAAACACGTGAGCTATGTGATTGATTTTGTTCGTATCTGCTGAAAATTCTTAACTCGAATGTTCGAATGGCTTCATTAATGCATCCTACAGAACTAATTTGTTAGGATTGTGCTGTTAAACTGTTTAAATTTAAATACATATAAATTGTTACTTTTAATTTTTAATCGATTATTGATTGTCAATATGGTCAGTTAAGAAAAGTTTATGGAATTTGCAACCCTATCAAGAGTCCTACTTGAGACAAATACTCCCTTTATACCTCACACCCTTTTCCATTCAGTGAAGTACATTTCCTTACAGGGTGATTTTGAAAATTTTGTCTAATTACCACTTTAGCTAATAAGGCCCCATAAGGAAAGTTCCGTAGCTCTGTGAAAAAGTCAATTTTAATTATCTGATGATTATTTGTGCAACTGCTAAGGAATCTTGCTTTATTTTTTCAAACCTCAGATAAAAGATCTTCTAGGAGATAGAGTTTCTCCTAAACAGTTGGTCTCTAATTTATGCAACATCCTGAGGAAATTCTTGATTTAATCAAGGGAGAATGTTTTTTGTGTCCTTGGGGTATGTGTGGTGTGTGTGTGTGTGTGTGTTTTTTTTAAATAAAGAGAGGCATGCTGGTCAGAGACAGGGCTACCTGAGTAGTGATAGGAGCACCAGCCACCTAGAAACACAAGCAGCAAAAAAAAAAAAAAAAAAAAAAAGGATGGGAAAAGAAGGAATGAAGATGAAAACAAGCAAACAAAATGTCAGGACATAACATTTGGCGTCAGGGCATGCTCATTGCTTGGTGAAGATTCGGTTCCCGAAATTTGACATGAGGATATTTCCCAGTGACAAACCACAATATGTATGTACAGTACTGATAAAAAAGGCTTGAACCACCACATATTTCTACTGTATATACTATATAGGAATAGTTCTCCAGGCTTCTTAAAGGACTCTCATTTTCAGTCCAGTCCCACCTGAGCAGTTTCAGGGGAATATTTCTTGTTTGTTAAGACATTTGAATCATTCAAGCATATAAAAAAAAATGTAATGTAATGTACATAATTAAATGTAATTTAATTCAGTATAAAGAAATGAGGGGTGGCTGAAGACTTTCGCACAGTTCTGTAAACCCATATAAATATAATAATTATTAAATTAAAGCACTAAAGTTAAGGTTAATCACTTACCTGGACAGGTCCTCCTCCGAGCTCATCATCCAGCTGCGTGGCCAAGATGGCAGACGCTCCGATTTCATCCTGTGAGGAGTCCGTTCCTTGCCTAGAGGAAAAAAAGATTGGGCTTCATAAACAACCAAACAACCAAGTACTGTACTCAGGGTCTGCTGATAAAGCAAGCTGCTACACGTCATTGTCAGGCACGGCACAGTGCCAGATGCTTGGCTCTGTTTTTATCATTCTCTGATTATCTGCTTGAAATAGAATCTCACTGTTCTGAATAACACTGACACATTTTTAGGATTATTTTGGGAACATTTCAGGGTTTTGTTCCTTATGCATCAGAACAGTGAGGCAGTTTCATAGCATGTGTTCATGACCTATAGTGAACTCTTACCAAATGTAGATGATGTGTCCCTGCCTGCCACCATGCCTGTAGTTGTAAAGGATGATGTAACTGTCTCCACCGTAGAACTGGCCATACATGGACGGGTCAACTGGAACCTTGTCCGAACCTTCAATACGCCAGATCTGTAAAACGACATGAACATGAGATGCTTTACTGTTGCTCCGAAGCATTAAATGCACACCAAATTCCTATTTTATCGTACCATATTAAGCTCTCATTATTAATTAAACTGTCTGCATGTCCTGAGCTCTCACTTGTTTCTCGCCGCTGCCGTCATCGATCATGCCGTGCTGCGCTGCCATGGCAGGCGAATCGTGCAGCGTGGCAGCATCGAATGGCACCTTCTCAATCTTGGCGATGTGGTTGGAAACGTACGCCACGCCCATGCCGTCTGTCTGGTCCACATCGCGCCAGTTCTTGAAGAAGTGCTTGAACAGTGGAGTCTCGCCCATCTCGGGGAGGATCTGCACCTGAGTGTGCTTGGGGTAGCCCATCTGCTTAATGAAACCATCTGCTGCCTTCATGGCTGCCTTACGCTCCTCAACGTTGGCGTCCTTTCCTGTTTACATGTTAAAAATGTCAAATTTGTGAACATTATTCGCATATAAAAAGTTTCCCACTTCCTTGTTCTGATTGTTTTTTAAAACATTTAAATTTGACCAGCATGATGTGAGCTTTTACATTTTTGTGCAGTTTTAACCATCACATTCAAATATGCAAATAACTAGAGAGGACTTTAGCTATTAAACCTTCATGCTAAACTAGCGGTAACTTAGCTACATAAGCTCATATGTTGTATTTTAACAAGTATAGCTAGTAGTTTTACTAGATACTTTAGTCTGTAAAAGACTCATGAATTTGGGTTTGCTTGTTCACCTTTCCAGACAAAGATCTTGCCATCGGAGCCATGGTCCAGAATAAAGCAATCCTTGGACTCCAGAGCACTCTGGGAAAAAGGGTTCTCATCAGCCACCAAGGCCACAGCCATGGTCCCGCTAGCATCCGAAACCTGTGGATTAGATCAGAAGACCGTACTTTAGAATTACTGTAAATGAGTGGGTTTCTGGACTTCAGCATTCCATCTGTTTGAACAGCCGAAGCACCTTGTAGAGTTTAGCCAGCTTCCTGTTGGACGCGTCTGCTTTGAGGTCATCATCGGCTCCTTCAGGCAGGTCTGGCTTTGCTCCTAGAACCTGTCATAAGATACAGAAAAAAGATTCAATAGGAGTCCTACTGGCTAAGTGTAGACATCGCTGTTCGTTCAGTCTGAACATCTTTTACTTTGGGTTGAATCTTTACCTCAAGTATCTTTTCTCGTTCCACACCTTCATCACACACGTAGACACGGGCTCTCCCGCTACGCTCGTTGTCACGGATCGCCTTGGCAAGCTGGGTGGCCTTCAGCTTCTCGAAGCGATTGCTCTTGGATCCGCACCACTGGTAGATCTCCTGTATTACGCACAAATGATATCAGCAGGTGAATTAATGATGTTAAATGATGTTCAACATTACGTTTAGCCTCAGATAAACAAGTGCAAGTTAATGTAGAAACGTTAACAGGTTAGACCCAGCGGATTGACCCGTCTCCTTCACTTCTCTCCCTGCGATACTCACATTCCCGAGGTCCAGGATGAAGCAGTCACCCTGGTTGAAGCTGTCCCAGCTCACCGGTACCTCCGTTGCCCTTACGACACGACGACCTTTGACCTGGAGCACACGCTGCATTACCACCTCGTTCGTGACAACGTGCTTAAACCCTGATGCAACGCCTCCTTTCTGAAAACGGAGAGAGAAGATATGGTATATTATCATCCTTTAGCTTCTAACCTTAGGTTCTTTTCACTATAATGAGATAACAGCATACAGTTCCAACGAGGCCGGACTTAAGCATGTATTTTTTGCCACTTATTCTACACTTCCTAGCCATTATATTCCTAGTCCAACTTTTGTGCAGTAATTTCTGTCCAGAATTGCATTAATTTTTACTCATGTAATCTTGTATCGATGATTCTGACCACTTCTGTAAAATCTTCTCAAAAAGACCTTCAATGAAGTTGTGGTCAAGACTCTGTGTTGGCCAATTCACGTCTAAAAATAATAATTTGTCAGGCCCCGGAACTACTCTTTCACAATTTTAGTCTCAGAACATGGCCGTACCATCAGGGAAGAAAAACTCCATATGATATGATACCATGGTCACTCAGTACATTCAGCTGACTTCATTTTATTGCTGCATAACGTTGCTGAGCAACTAAAGCAACCACAGTTCACAACACTCCCTCCAGAGGCTTGTACAGTGGACACTATGCATGAAGGCTGCATCGCTTCATGTGCTTCTTACTATCATGTACCCATCTCTCTGGAATAGGGTCGACTCATCAGACCACACGATCTTTTCACTGCTCACAAGTCTCTGTGCTCCCTAACAAACTGAAGTCTTTTTTCTGATGAGTTACACTAACAAGTGGATTTCTTACGGATACACCTGTGCAATCTCACCACATTTTATTTGTTTGAAAATGTTCTTTCACTAATAAACATTCCCTGATGCACTGATTTCCACTACATTTCCCCCACAGAGATGATGATTCAGGACAAGATTTGATAATGGATTTTTTTTTTTATACCTTAAACTCCAGTTATTTCACTCCTCCTTTATTTCGGTTTTTATGTAAATGAGCTAGTGCAGAGACACGCCCAACAGAAAACTGCAAAGCTGAGAAACAAGCTGGGTGGAGGGGTATCTTCTTATATGATGGTAAAATAGTGAACATTTTTAATAGGCTTCTCTAAGCCCTAGCCAACACCAAAGACACAAAACAAGACCGGGGAAGGAAGTACCAATTTTTATTTTTTTTATGAAAGGCTGGACTGGAAGATCAGCTATAAGAGACTGGGAAGATAGCGCTAATGTAACCTATCGCATTCCAGCCGCCGTTAAACAGAAAGAAAAAAAGAAAATGTAAAAAGGACAAAAACAGGGAATGGCTTTTTTTGTACAAGTGCACTGGAGACACTTCGAAATGCCTTAAATTGACCAAAATTTTTATTTGCATAACAGGTACCCTTGGGGTATTTGTTTATTTAAATCTAAACGGTGATGTTTTTTTTTTTTTGGTTACGCCAGTATATTTTGCATATCTACTTGGTGTGTTGGATGCAACTCCAATCCGCAGCAACCATTTTAAAACAGAAGGCAAAAGCTTTCCTTTAAATGTTCAACTTGGTTAACCATTAATCTGTATGCACCTTTTTTAGCAGATCATCTAATAAAATAGCCACGCCCAGATGCACAAACATCATAAATAAGAAGATTTAATAATAAGACGAAATTAATTTCCATTGAGCTAGTTTATAAAGTTGAATCAGCAGGATGTTCATTCACTGGAAGGTACTGTGTGTGTATAAACTTTTAACCTTGCTACATGTCAAGTCACTTACCATGTACTGCAGACCTTTCTTAAAGTAACCCAGGAACGTTTTAGACTCGTGTCCCTGGACCTCACGGTATTGTATGGGCTTTCCACCCAGGTGATCATCCAGTTGCACTGTGAATATGGCAGCTGATCCACTTTCATCCTGCGTGCAGGCGTCACCTAGAATACACAAGAGATTAAAAAAAATTTAATAATAATAAACAAACAAAGAACTAGACAGAAATAGCATTGGACTATGGCTTGCAAGGGCCCAGGTTCAAACCCCATGACCACCAAGTTGCCAGTGTTGGGCCCTTGACCATCACCATTAACCCTCAACTGCTCAGATGTATAATGAGATAAAAATGTAAGCCGCTCTGGATAAGAGCGTCTGTTGATGTCGTAATGTATTGTAAATGTGAATTACCCTGTTGAATTACAGGGTAATTCAAAAGAATGGACCGATCTTATGACAAATTGTTTCAGTTCTCAAGCATCATTATGGAATGAGTCAGTGTCACTTGTAAGACAGGAAATAAAAGTTGATTGTCAGTAGAATACTTGTGATTTGGCTGGAGTTTTGTATTACTTTTCCTTAATATAATACTGCGTAGGGAAATCAGTTCATTCTTTTTGAATAACCCTTTATAATAATAATAAGAAGAAGAAAAAGAAGAAGAAGAAACTGTGCAGATAGGTCTAAATGATTCCAATAACATAACTAACTGTTAATGCATGACAAATGTGTCATCCTGTTTCTTTACCTAAAACTAGCTAAAGTGCTGAGCAGCAGAACAGGCCACAGCTCATATCTTACCCAGCCAGAAGTGGAGGTCGTACTGCAGGCTCCCGGATCGCTGTTTGATGGTGTTGAGGACTACATAGGCATCGCCGGTGTAGAACCCTCCGTACAGGTTCTCTGGTACAGCAACCAGGTCGAAATTCTCAATCCTCCACACCTGCAGTCCAGGCTGCTGGCCTGCCTTCTCAAATTCAGGATGGTGCACCATACTGTCTGAAAAGAAAAAGAAAAGACTGTTACGGTAAAGTCTTGATGATTTAATTATTCCCGGATGCATTCAATTACTCAACATTAGTAATGCTTAAAACGATTTATACTTTTGGTGAATCTGTGGTGTATCTAGGGAACAATGTACAGCATTCAAAGCCGGAATAAACCCTGGATGGAATACCAGTCCAAAGCAGAGCACCGTGGACATGCATTCATACTGTTATTTCACACCTAGAGGCAATTTGGAGTCGCAAATCCACCTAGTCATGTGTTTTGGAAAAAAAACTCAAACCAGAGGTGGAAAAACTCCCAGATATGACATGAGAAAGAAAGTCTGAAAAGAACCAGACTCAGTTGGTGAAGCAGAGTTAAAGCAAACAGTATGAAGTGTTTAAATGATGCTTAGATCATGATTTAAGGCAAATTCTTAAAAAATTCAAAACCTCTACCCAATAAAAATCTAACTAACTTGGACAGAACTCGCCCTGCGTGTCCAATGTCCTGTTTATACTTGTGCCACCAACTATAAACACACACCCTCACAACCTTTTTTTAACCTTATAAGTAAAGTTATTACTATGTATTACTTTGTAGGTATTAGCCCACGCATACTGTATTTATTTCCTACAGAAGGTCCACTGTACCCGACCTCATGTACTGTAGCATGCGAAGGAAAACTGTCTCTATAAACTGGGAGGCTGGGAGTTTTTTTTCCTGTGCTAGAGGACATTGAGACCAAGCCCACGTAAAGAGGAAGAGCTGTGACTCAGCCTAGCAGTATGAAAAGAGCAGCTGCTGCCTGTGAAAACATTTGCCCCAGCTGCCCTCCCTAATACTCGTACACACCACTGAGCATTAACATACTGTAGTTCTGCATCAGTTTGGACTGTGGTGAGGCTCTTGGATTGGGGGCTCATGTTGGTAGAGGAATTTGGGGTGGGCGTTGGAGGATGTTTGACATTTTTCAGGTCCTCTTGTAAAAATTAAAGACACAAGCCCAAATTAGAAAGCACATAGAGGATGCAGCAGCTAGCCTCGGAGGTTTACTCTAGATGGCAAATCATATACTGATCAGTCATAAAATTTAAACCATCTAGGTTTTTTGTTCTCCCTGTACCATTAAGGTGTGGCTCTGCGGCGCCTCTGGGAGGTGGTGCTGTGCTGTCTGGCACCAGGAAGATCCTTTAGCAGCAGATCCTTTGTTTGCTGTGGATTGCAGATTGGGTCTCTACAGATCAAACTTGTTTGTCAGGTGCATCCCACAGGTGCTTGAATGGGATCAGGGGAGTTTGTAGGCCCTGTTGCGGTCTTGAGCTCCTCGCCTGCTGGGCCCGGTGTGAGTCGGGCTGTGGTGCACCTGGGTGCTCTGTTGCCTTTCTATCATGGCCAGCTTTGACTTCTATCAGCAATGTGTGCTGCTTTTCTCTGGGATCAGACCAGACAGGTGAGCCTTTGTTCCCTGTGGGCCTATGTAAGCCTTGGGCACCCATGGTCCTTTCACCAGTTTACCGGTTTCACCTGTCCATCATAAAAGTGAACATTACCCTATTGTCAGATAGAAGAAAAGAAGGCGATTTTGCAAGTGCAATTGTTAGAAAAAAATTAATATAAATAGTAGTTGTGACAAATATTTGTGTTTCTGATAATGTTATTTCTACACTCCCTTTTGTGTGAATTTAGTTTCCTTCTCCATCTGCTAGGATTTTCATGTTAGAAATTCTCTGCATCTGTAGGGTCCGTGGACTGGCAAAAAACCCTGTGTTAAGAATCAAACTATCAGTTGCAGTGTGTCGCTAAAATTCTTGGTTAAAGTTTTATTTTATCCAATAGCGATAAAGTTTACTGTCTGGTTTCTTTATGCTGCTGTATTTCTTATTTCTTCTTAGTCCTGCTCCATGTTCCACATGTTTGGGTCATTAGAGGAGTTCCTGGGAGGCCAGCGTCTCAGACATGGAGCAGGCAGTCTGAGAAAACATTCAACCTTGATGGTATCCAAGCACTAGTGAAACCATAAGTAAGTTTTTTTTTTTTTTTGTACAAAAGTAAGTAAGTAGTAGTAAGTACAAAAATAATAAAGTGCATTAGTGTAGAGGGGATTATGTAGACAAACTCTCAGAACAAAAGTACTGGTTTGACTTGAACGCCCTTGTATTTTCCACAAAAGCTGAGCTATATTTAAAATTTTCTTTATGGAATCCTAAGAGGCATTTAAAAACCATTTAACTGTTACCTAAATTATTTAACAATGTGAATCAAATGTGAATCGAATTAACCAGCAAATGTCTGGCTAAATTGTATAATCGATTAAATCACACAGCTCTATTAAACACATCGAGCAAACCAGCATGTGTATCCAAATTCCTTGCCACTGGCGTACCCAAAAAAACTGTTGCAGAAGTGTAAGTCTACAGTATTCTTCTTTTATAATGTCAATAAAACTCTCGACTAGGGAAGTGGTTGCCTTATTAAAGTCTAAATCTTTGTTTAAAATTTCAAAAGCTCAAATAAAAAAACAAAAATGCACATAAAAGAACACCAAGCATAGTGGTGGTGTTAAAAATGTTTAACACTGTTAAAACTGGAAAATTGGGATTTGCCTCATGGGTGGTTGGTTCATCAATATAATAATAATAATAATAATAATAATAATAATAATAATAATATTTAAGAACCTTGGATAGATGACATCAAAGAGATTTTTTTTATTAAAAGAGTTTGCCTCTTTATTATTATTATTATTATAATAATTATTATTATTATTATAATTATTGAGGCAAACTCTTTAAATTAAAAAAAATCTCTTTGATGCCATCTATCCAAGGTTTTTAATAATAATAATAATAATAATAATAATAATAATAATAATCTGTGCCTAGGTCATGGGCATTACCTTACAGTATAGTAAAAACAAGAACTTGAACCATAAGCATTCTGTAAACACTGCTGTACTTAATTTCCTTTAAGCTGTTCTTGTTTTTAAATCGATTGCTGTAGTTTATGTTTACATGTGACAGCACGTGAAGCCCTGAGACTGAAAAAAACACATAACAAGCCCCTGTACACATGCTGCAGTGTGTCAGCGTGATTAAATCTTTTTATCAAGGGATTTCATGTGTGTGTGTGTGGGTGTGTGTGTAAACAAGTTATGGTGAAATCTGTTCCCGAGCTCGGCGCTTTCGCACCTCTTTCGCACACTTCGGTTCATTAATTCAGAGAAGAAACAGAATCAGAACAGACTTTCGGCTTCCTTTAGATTTCTATCCTTCACTGTGAGCAAGTGTGTTAACCCAAACCGTGTTATAAATAACCCAGGTCACATGACTGTTGTTGTGCTCATGGGAAAAACAAGGCAGGGGCTTTTTAAAATCTATATCCAGTCAAACATAGATATACATAAGCATCTGCATATGAAAATGTTTACATTGAATGTAGTTATTTGGGAAATGAAACACTTATGTTCTAGGAAAATTATCCTCGAGGGTGTGGTGTGATGCAGCTCGAGGCAAGTTGATTCTTTTCTTCCAACAGCACGTCATGAAAAAATGAAGCTGATTTGCATGTTAGCAAAAACTGTAAAGAGCACCTACTGTACTGTTAAACATTCCACTTCATCCCTCAGGGACATTCCTAATCTCACTGTTGCATGCCTACACATCCTTGTGTTCACTTATTAAAAAGAAACTGATATGATTCTCGTCTGACTCATTCTCACCACACCGTGAGATCCCACCCTCTCCCACCTTCTTCTTCTTCTCCTCGAGAAGAATTCAGCCCTTTATAGTGAACATAGTGAGTAACTCACTCAGTGCTGTGTTTACTCAGCATGGGTACACCTTGACCCCACCCTTCATACAACATAATATTTAAAGGAGAAGATAGAAGGGTTCAAAGTCGACCATGGACACAGATGCAGGCTGTAATTGCATGCTTCATTCTGGAAACTCGAACAGAGAATAAACGTTCAGAGATCTTACAGAGCTGCGTTGGTATCGGGGGGGATCTGAATGAGGATAAAAGCTGTTTGGAATAAGTGGAAGGAAAAAGTAATTGTGTGCAGCGTGAATAGATTGTAGTGCGAGGCAGCTGGTGATTAAACAACGACTCGTCAGACTGCACTTCCTTCTCGAACGAGGAACTGGAATAAATTTGACTTGTAACTAAAAAACCTCAAGAGATACACAATGACTGAAACAGATCAGCAGGCTTATCACTCACTCAAGCATTATCACTCATCACACCACAGTGTCTCTGAAATTCTCCAGTCTGACTGATCAAAAGGTATTGATTAATGTCCAGACAGTAGAACAGAAAAATTGATCTAATATATAATAACTCTGCTGTAACCATCATCTTTGTTGTTACACTGAGTTTCCACAAAGCGATGATAAAGTTAGACCATGCACTTCCTTTTGTGGTAATTTAAAGGCACACTGTTTTAGTTGCTTTGCGTGGGTTTCCACGGTAACAAACAGACATCTATACATGAGGCATTGCTTAGTAATCAAAACAGGAAATCCATACAAAATATGTCATACTTCAGTGAATGTAGTAAAGAATGTAGCTAATGCATAATGCATGTCAGAAAATGCTTTTTATTTATTAGGATGAAAAAAAAAAAGAGTGTTTGTTGCAAGCATTATACTAATACACAATAATGATGTGGCAATAAACTGCATCATTGCATGCCATTATTTTTGTCATACAGCATGCAGGTTTAAAATAACTTTCCGTTGAAACACCAGACTTTTGAAACCAGAATGTTAAAACACTGACTTGAAATGAGAAAACTTTTGCTTTCAGGTAGACTTTTCAAGTTCTACGCAAGCTTTAATAACTACCTTCATCTTCTCTACCTGGAAATTCTGTGAAGTCACTGTGACTTGGCCTAAAACATGCCCACATTCATTTTTCTCTTGCCATATATGGTCTGGATGTGCTGAAAGACTAGTGGAGATGGGGATGGCTGTAAGACATGGTTGCAGTTTTGACTCAGGATCGGTAGCGCGTGCCAGGAGATGTCCTTCATTAGGGGACTGAGTGAAGGAGGCATTTATTTACTGCTGCCGATTGGGATGAGGGATTTTTTTGTTTTGGTTTGTTTAGGAAACAAATGATGGAAGGATACTTGAGTTGATCAGTTGAAGGTGGCTCAATCGCTCAAACATGACAGATTGACAGTGATGGGATTTGCTCCTGTAACCTTTAGTAACCCGAAAAGTATAACCAGTGAACAGACAACCAAATCTAATCTCCAGCTGGACATGTTGATGGAATCCCAGCCTTGTTCAATGACTCACTCACATTTTTCGTCCAATGATCGTTTTTTCCTTTGCTTTACAACTATACGTTACTCTGCTCTCTTAAGAATGAAATGAGATTTCTGTGCTTTGCATTTTATAAAATTGATTCACAAAATCAGTGAATCAGCAGCTACAAAGGTGCACTTTAACTTTAACAAGATGATTTTAATTTCTTTTCTTTTTTTTTACTGGGAACACCAATAAATCTACAATAATCATCAAATTGAATCTAATAATTAAAAACTCACCATAAGTATAATGTGGAAAAAAAACTGTACAATCCAAATTTACAGTATACATGTCGCCTAAAAGAATCGGTTCAATTGAACCGAATCGAATGATTTGACTCCTCAGCTTACTGACTCACTTTTCTTTGTCCTACTTTGATTTTAACACCAGTGATTACTTTCTTTGCCTAGATACTACATCTGAGATTGTTTAATTAGCTCTAAACTAATTTATTATGTATTTAATTAATTAATATAACTGTGCTTTACAGCTACAAATGTGCACTTTAATAAGAAGATTCTATTTATTTAGTAAGGTTTATTAGATTTGGTAACACCAAACAGCATAATAATTAGAATTTGATTTAAGAATAATGGGGAAAATTCGAGTTCGTGTAAGAGTCGGTTCGCAAGTGTCACCTAAAGGAATCGGTTCCGTGGATCCGAATCAAATTTTTAACAAAAAATTATTTTTATAGCAGTGATTGTTTTTCTTACATTTTCTCTATACTACTTTACTCTTCTCTACTTTTAAAAAAGTAAAATACACAATAATTGAATTTTACTTAAGGAATAATAGGAAAAATACTAGTTCGTAGAAGAGTCGGCTGGCAAGTAACACCTAAAAGATTCGGTTTAATTGAACCGACTCGTTCTGAAACGACACACTGAATATCGGAACAGTTCTGCAGTTCTAAAGTAATTAGGTTATGCAATGAGAATAAAATGCACAGAGAAACACTCTCCCTTACCTGTAGCTGATATCTGCTGTGTGTGAGACGGGAGCTGAGAGTGTCCTGTGTCGGGGTGCAGAACGAGCACAGGCCGTTTAGACTGTAATCTCGGCCGGGAGACGCCCCGTGACGCCGCGCTGCAGGGGGAGGAGCCAATGCTGACGCTACACGAGATTTTTATCTCCGTAGACCGGGTTTAGTCTTCAATGTGAAGAAATGAAGAGCCCTATGTAGGGCCCTCGGAATAGGGACACGCCCACAGAAGCCACATGTACTGTAGGCTCGCTCGAATAAAAATATTTACTTCAAAGGTCTCGGTTTCCATGGAAACCACAAATGAGATTTTTACCCCAATAAGCAAACTTAACATAAAGAACCGACTTTTTGTGCTCAATAACAAAAATGCAACTACAAATACTATTGCAAAAGTATATAAAATGTTATTTGTTTCATTTTATGTGGAACGTTACATAAAATTAAACGGTCTGAAAAGAATTATACTATAAGTCCCGCCCCTTCAACAACGTGCTTTCGGATTTGTCCTTACGTTAGGTCATACATTGTGAATGAATGATTTTTGCATTCATGTGGGTTATTCTACAAAAATAGTAAAAAAAAATAAAAAATAAAATAAAGTGCTGTCACTTAGTTCACTTAGACATTACTTGTATGTGTTTAAAAATATATAGAACACTTTCAAGAATGAAATACATTTTCTTACTTTCATGTTCAATATTTAATTGTAGCAGTTTCTTTATGGCAAATGTTTCCTTACTTTGATCATACATGGAAGTGGAAATATAAAGATTTGTTTTCATGAAATAAATTTGATTCACAATAATTCAATTCCATTTTATTTGTATAGCCCTTTTAACAATTGTCATTGTCGCAAAGCAGTTTTACACAATCAAAAGAATTATTTAAGTTTGTATGGTATGTGAATGTGTATGAATTAAAATGGTCAGTTTGTCCCTGCTGAGCAAGCCGAGGGCGACAGTGGCAAGGAAAAACTTCCTGAGATGGTAATAGGAAGAAACCTTGAGAGGAACCAGACTCAACAGGGAACCCATCCTCATTTGGGTGAAACAGAAAGCAGGAATTGATCTGCATTCATACTGTGTGTTAGGTGGCAGGCGGTTCAGCTATAACAGTTGATGTTATTTGATGTTAATATGGAGTCCAGGTAGTTATTGGAGGCTCAGGTAGACTTGTAGGAACTTCCAGGACTGAACTATCGAGCAACTGCAGCCAAGTCAAGTCCTCGGAGAAACAGCAGTCAACACCAGTTGATATATATATATATATATATAAAATTTTCCTGTGGAAAACATTTGACAATTTGAAATTGTTCCTGGACAAATACAAAAGCTATGTCAGATGTCTCGTTTCATTTGTTTAGAAATATTATCATTTATTTAGCATTTTTATGCAAAGCTTTTGTTTGTCCTGGGGTTACCAGGAAGAGAAGAAACACCAGTTATTAAATGTATATAAATAATGCATTGAGCTCTACTTTTTGTAGATACATAAAGTTTAAAAGTAAGTTATAGCTATTGAAGAAGTACTATTGTAGGTGTGAATGAAGAAATACATTTCAGGGGATTTGTTTATGACCCAAATTCCACCTTTTCTGTAAAATGACCCATAGACAAAAAGACTCTCTCTCTCTCTCTCTTTCTCTCTCTCTCTCTCTCTCTCTTTCCTAATTACATAATAAATTAGTTCCTGTGGATGTCAATTTTTTCCAATATGTTTTTATATTTTGGAAAAAACAAAAAATTGGATTTCCAAAGCAATGAGTATCTGATGCCATCTTGTGGCCTACTTGACATGAGGTGGCATGGTGGTATAGTGGTCAGCACTGTGGCCTTACACCTCCAGGGGTGAGGGTTTGATTCCCGCCTCGGGGTCTGTGTGCATGTTCTTGCTGGGTTTGCTCCAGTTACCTCACACACTCATAAGAACTGTACAATAGACAATTACGCAGGCTAATGACAAACACAAAATTAAAATGAGTGTCTGAAGGTGTTGCAGTACAAAATATATATATATATATATATATATATATATATATATATATATACAGTATATCTTTCTTCCATTCATCTTTACACATACTATATAGAATTTTTTTTTTTTTTACCTAAACCTGTTAATTATTGAATTCAGGTGTTTCAATCAGGTTTCTTATTCCCAGTGAGGTACAGTCTTAATACTTCAGCTTACCAAGACTTCTTGGACAATGTTGTTCTTCCAACTTTGTGTGTTTGTTGAAGGCCCTTTTCTATTCCAACATGACTTCCAACTAACTTCATATTGAGTATATTTATTTGGATACAATGCCATTGCAGGTTTGGCCAAATACTTTTGTCCATGTAGTGTATATATAATATATGATCAAACTGGTTAATTTTTTAAACATTTCATAAGACTATGCTGAACATTACACTGTAAGTATTAAAAAAGAGTTCATCAAATTTTCTAATCAAATCTTCTTTTAAAGCTATGAATGACTGTTCTTCTGAAGTTGTTGTTCTTGGTAATGGACACTAGATGGCACCTGCAGCATATGTTAAGTGAATAGTTTGTGAAAGTTTTTTCAGTTACTGAAATCTCAGTTGTGTCCCATTTATGTAACATTGACAAAATGTGTATAAGGCAAAATGTCCTTCTAACATCTCCAGATAACTGATTTAAAGTGTTAATTAAACTGACAAAATGTACAACACATCCCAGCCCATTATACCATTACTGTACCCCAAAACACAAGGGGTTTTCAAGTCAAACTGGGGCTTTTCCCCTACTACGCTAATGCACTTATCCCAGTGTTTCACTAGTGCTTGGATACCATCAGGGTACGCTGGAGACATGCTCGGACTCCCTGCTTCATGTCTGAAACACTGGCCTCCCAGGAACTCCTTTAATGGTCAAAACATGTGGAGGTCAGGACTGTACGAGGGATGTGGCTATAAATCCCAGCTGAGTTTCCTTAATGTGCAAGTGGTGTTGGTAAATTATTGTGTGTACAGTTCACACAGACAGATACGTCTCTTCTGCAATTTGATGATAATTATTTGTCAATTTTCAGGGATAACTTCAAGGAATGTTCAAACAGTATATATGAAAAAAGGATGGTGTAAAGTTACCCAAAATCAATGTAAAAAAAAAAACGGGTGGAGAGCCAAAACGCATGAAAGCTGTAAATGCAAATCAGAGTTATTATTCCACCAAATACTGATTTCTTAACGTTATTTAGCAAAAGCATTAACACAATTTCTTTACCAATTATTTGCATTAAAGTTATTGAAGCGCCGCAAATGCTGCATGATCTTGTGTTATTTTGATGTGTTGTGATGATGTCATTTCCTTATATTTTGTCAAGTTATCAGGTTATATTTTGAATTCAGTAGAAATATTGTCAGCAGTTCACCAAAAAATTAAACAAAACTGTTCATCTTACCAATACACGCACCTGTAAGGTAAGAACATAAGAAAAAAGATGATTTTGAGATGGTCTAATTTTTTTCCAGAGCTGTATACAGATACTTTAAAACTAAATACATTTAAAAAAAAAAAAACGAAGAAGGCTGCATGGTGGCACTGTGGCTGTGCACCTCCAGGGTCTGGGTTTGATACCCACCTCGTGTCTGTGTGCATGAAGTTTGCATGTTCTCCCTGTGCTTGGGTGTACCCGGCCCCCCCCCCCCCCCCCCCCCCCCCCCACAACCCTGTATACAGGATAAATGGTGTTGAAGATGAGTGAAGTGTTAAAAAAAGGTAAAGACATTTAAATGATTTAATGTTTAACATTTGTATTTGACATTGCAGCCCATCTTGTATGTATTTGTTTGGTACAACTTGAATTAAATCTTCATGGCCTGGATTTTTCCACCAGGTGGAGACGTTTACCATCACCTGTGTGTTGTCTGGAAAACTCCTTGAACTTTTGATCTTTGGCTCAGTCGTAACCCCGGCTGCGATTAGCTGTAACACAGACTGGCTCACGGGAGCCGTCTAGGGACGAAAGCAGCATATAATAAAGATAATAATGCCCAGGTGAGACTATTACTAATAAAACTTTTCACTTATCCAAATAACACCTCAGCTACACTTGATTAGGAAGTGAGACAGAAACAACAACAAAAACAGAAAATTGAAACCATGGTTCTATTTCTGGACGTTTCCAGAAATAGAACCATAGGATTGAGGAAAGGAGACCATTTTGCCAGCAGGAAGAGGCTCCGGGGAGACGTGTGGGAATTATATAAAACGTCCAGGACATGTGGGGAAAAGATCAGTCCGAGTGGTTGTAAAAAAAAAAGTATGGGGACATATTATCATAAACCGTTTATGCCTAGTGTTTCTGAGGGACCTATAATGCAGCGTCTCGAGCAGTGAATATTCAAACATGTGGCTTCTTTTTTTCTTCTTCCTCATTTCCCTTTACTGGAGCCGGACCCGCGGGCCGTGGCGCCACGGCCGACACTGACGGCTTCAAACCACATCAAAACTGCTTGTGTGGAGCGCATGGAGGAAAATAAAACAGGATCTGAAAGAGCACGCTTTGTTAAATCAACCTCTTTACTGCTATATTCCCGTTGAGTGTCAGCGTTGGTTCCTGAGAACGAGAAAATAAGATTTCTTGTGTCTGTGTGTGTGTTGTGCAATATGTCCTTATTTAACAGCCTACCACTAATAATACATAACGAAATCATGCACTGCTGTCCAAGAAATATTCAGATTTAGAAATATTTTAGGCTTTGGGATTGCTTTTAAAACACAACAGGCTGTACAGCGATGAATAATCCACTTCTCCATTTATGCTTTGAAATGAGCTAACACAAGCGTTTTGGTAAGCAGAAAACATTAACGCGTCATAATCCGATGAAAGACGTTTATTATACATGGGGGTGAGGTGTGAACGTACTGTACAGAAGGAGAGTTTGAGGAATTTAAGGGCTCTTAGGGCTAAATGCAGGAGAGAGGCCTTGCTTCAGCCGGCTTGTTTTTCCCTTTACAGCGTTATATTGTGCTGGTTGATTTCATAAAATGGAAAAATGAATAAATAATAAAAAATAAAAAAAAACAAGGCCTTGTTAAAAAAAAAAAAGTAAGAAATCCTTCCTATGCCACATAATGTATTTTATTAACAGTGAGCTTTGGTTGCTTAGTAACCTAACAAGCACCTTACCATGAACACAATGGCGTACATGTAAACCCCCCACCACCACCACCACCACCACCACGATTCAAAACCTAAAAGCATTAATACAAAATGCAGTTTTTGTGATGTGGTCAATGGTGCGGATATTTCAAGGATTTTTCCATGATGCTCAGCCAATCAGTTTTCTAGAACCAGCCCTATGAATGGACGTGCATTTTAATGGAATCTTATTAACCTCGGCGAACAAATCAGACACGTGAGGCATAATTGTAAAAGGTTAAACAAGCAACAGTTAAGCAGGAACAAGAACAGGAAAAAAACGAACAGGGTTAAAGCTGTAATAGCAGAATAACGAGGCTGGGTAACAAGCAGCTTAACAGGCAGGAGTGTTCTTCACTTCATAACGAGTGGGCAAGTCAGAGTCCTTAAATAGTGTGTGAGTGTGTGTGATTGATAACAGGTGTGCACAATCAGTATCCTAGAGAACATGAGCGCGAGACAGGCTGTGATGGTGAAGAGGTGTGGTCCTGTATAGAAAAAAAAAAACATACTCACTCTTTCTCTGGAGCCCATCCCAGGGGCCTCAGGGAACTAGGTGGGGTACACTCTGGACAGGGTGCCAATCTGTTGCAAGGCACAAACACCCACACACACTCATACACTACGGGAGGTTTGGAAATGCCACCAAGTCTAATCTGCATGTTATTTTGCAAAAAGCTATAAATCCACAGTTTTTCCCCAGTGCATAAATCAGCCTGTGTTTGTTGTGTTTGTGGTTATTTAATTATGCAGATTCGTATCAATAATATGTTGGTTGTGGATGAATAGAAAATATAGCAAACTCATGCCTCGATTGTGATTTTATAGTAAGTCAAACACAAAGTAGCGACAGCAAATTGGATCACAATCTTTTTCAGAACCGCTTATTCTGTTCAGGGTCGCAGGAGGACTGGAGCCTATCCCAGGGGCTTTAGGGAACCAGGTGGGGTACCCCCTGGACAATCTGTCTCAGGATACACACACAAACTCTTACACTATGTGAGGTCTGGATCTAAGTCTAATCTGCATGTCTTTCAAACTGTGGGAATAGCCAGAGGATACCCACCAAACATGCAACACCACATGCACGGACCCGAAGACGGGACTTGAACCCTCGACCTGGTGGTGCGAGGCCACAGGGCAAAACCACATGGCAAAACCACTACACCACTGTGTTACCTAGTCAGATTTTAATTGATTCAGACAGTACTAATTTATATTTAGGTTGTATTGCTAAACTTTTTAAAAATGAGATTGAATTTATTTTAGGGTCCTAATAGGAATGAAATTAGGGTAGTTTTGTCTTGGTATTCAAGGGATGTGACCCCAGGAATCATTTTTGGTGGGTGCCTATGGAAACAAGGAAGTAAAAAAAAAAAACATCTTAACTTTCACTTCCTCCAGCAGAGGTTTTTAAAAGTTTTTGAAAAGAGATTATCACAGCTCTAATCTGTGGCAACTTAAAAGCCTAGACATTCAAGGCTATCTGCACTGTTCCTAAACGTCTTTCTGGCAGTTTCACCCAGGACTAGTCTTATCTTGTTTGTATGACTCTCATATAAGGCAGGAAGTCCATAGACAGGTATGGCTTCCACTCGAAAATATTGCTTTTGGCACCTGAGTTTACACAGAAAGCTCTTTGTTTCAGACAGAAATACTTCATCCAGGCGGCGTTTCTGTTGAGGCTTGGATCACTTGGAACTTGCTTTAAGTACGGCCCGTCACAGAAAATGATAGACATTTCGAGCACTCTATTGAATGATGTGGTTTGCTCCAATGGAAAAAAAAAAACATATATAATTTTGTGGCATTTATAAGGGTTTATTTTTACATTAGGCTACTCTGCTGATGCAAATGTGAGCACTAGAAGGTGTCCCTTATTCTGCCTCTCTGTATGATGTGTGCATTTCTTTAAAATGTAGCCAAACCAGACGCAAATATACTGTACACTTATACACTTATTCAGCTCACTAGTATAAAATATATGTTGTTTCAGATAGCAAGTGATTTAATAAAGGATCGTATCGTCAATCGGCAAGTGTCCCGGGTGCCAAAAGTGTTTGCAAAAAGTTTTTTTACCACCACATTTAAGGTTTGCACACTATTTGCTGTTTCACCATCATATCCTAATGACTTCTAATGGTTATAGCAGTTTCAAACATAATTAAACCTTTTTTTTTTTTTTTTTTGCAGTTTTAAATTATTATTATTTTTTTTTTAAATAAAACAAGAAATATTGCATACGGATAGAGAATATTTTGTGCATGCTTTCCTTGAGTCATAAGAGTTTTAAAAGGTACAAATTCCATTTGGTTATATTAGTGAAAAATTGTGTGCTTTTTTGCAAAATGCTATAAATCCACCTTTAAAAGTTTTGCCCCAGTGAATGAATCAGGGTGCAGTTGTGTTTCTGGTTATTTAACAATTCAGATTAGTATCAATAATAATGATGGTTGAGGTTGACTATAAAATATAGCAAACTCATGCATTGATAGGGATTTTATAGTAGGTCAAACACTGAGTAATGGCAGCAAATTAGATCAAGCATTAAAAAAATTCTTTAAGTTTAAGAGAAACATTATAACCAGCACAAAAATGTTAGTTTGCAGCTTCAGTTTAGCAGGTGATGATAGTGCAGGTATGTACTATATAACTTTGGTTCATGCAGCAGCTGATGAACTGAATCAGACACTGCTAATGCAACAGCTTCAAGCACACAATGTGTGCATCTCCTGTCTCTAGTACACAATTAACTCGCGCATCATTAAATGTTTTACCGCTTAAACTTCTTTCAATATTATCACCAAAGGCAGCACAACCAGTGCAAGTGAAAGCAGGAGCAAGAGGAATGACACATAACTGTAGTTCATGACTGCTGGGGTAACTGCACTGACGGTAACAAAGTGTAACAATGCTTTTTCTGAGCTTCAAGAGTCTTCAAGGCTTAAACGTAGTTCGATCACTCACGGAAGTCACTGCTTTGCCTAGGAGGGAGTTTTTCTTTACTGAACACACTGAAAGAAGAGATAGAACTGGCTTTTCGTGACTAAAAAGACTAAAAAAACAGCCGCTAAATTTTAAACGTGAAAGTTTTAAGCTTTTAAAAGAAGGTCATATAGCAGTCTTCAATTATTATTATTTTTTCTTTTATATACAACCATGTGTGTCAGAGAAAAGGAATTAGCAAAAATTTGTCTGAAGTCTGAAAATAGGATTTTTTGCATTTTGCTGTGAAATTGGTGATATCCCTTATAGATGTTAGGGAGTTGCTCACACTTTGTAAAGTGTCACAGTATCAGAGCTGTTTTAATTATGTTCAACTTAGGTTAAATTAATAATTTTGTAATAATTTAGTAATTCAATAAATCAAAACGGCAGGACAATGGCTTAGTGGTTATAGGGGTTACAGAACCAATCTGTGTGTTTGCATGTTCTCGCCATGCGTGGTTGGGTTCCTCTGGGTTCTCTGGTTTTCTCCCACACTCCAAGGACATGTGGTGTAGGCTGCTTGGTTTACTGTATTTGCAAATTGCAAAACAACAGGATGATGTGATATTTTAGTAAGCTCCACAATACTGATGCTGGAAACCTTACCGTTAAATCAAATAAACACAAATTTCCAATGATTACCCCATCCAGGGTGTATCCTGCCTCGTGCCCTAAGTCTCCTGGGATACGGCACCCCCCGCGACCCTTTATACAGAATAAAGCGGTATAGACGAAGATGATAAAATGGTCTGGGTGTTATATTGTATTGCAGTTGACAGCAAAGAAACTTTTTCAGTCCGGATTTATTTGAATTCAAGAAGAAACTGCAACCTGAGAGATATGAACTAGTAATTTGAATAATCTGATTGGGGAACCTGATGCACCTCTAGAGACCGACTCTGAAGATGGTGAACTTTCCTAGGGTAGATCCTGTTGTACCTTTTTACTTTCACTATCATTCAGTATTTCATATAAACGATTATCCTTAGCTCAACTGTGGAAAAAAAAAAAAAATCAAATAAAAGTTTAGGTTTCTCTCAAGGTCGCTTCCTCCTTAGTTCAGTCTTGGGAGTTTTTCTTCACCCCGTTCTCTCTTGACTTCCTCACTGATGCCTGTAAGCCCGCTTTGAACAATCTGCACTGTTAAAACCACTAGAAAAAAAAAATTCTTTTCTAAGTGCAGTGATCAAGGACTTGCCTTAAGTTTCCATGGAAAGTGAATGTCAGTTGCAAAAGTAACTTTCCACAGATATTATGGTTCAATTTTGCAGCTGTTAGACGTAGAGCGAGCTTATATATTTTTAATTCCCTACGATCATCTTCATCATTCTCCTGTTCTATCCTCGTAGCAGGCTTATCAACACCCAGATCCTGAACACGTTCAAACAAATATCCACACTGACACGTATTTAGAGTTTCAACACGGATCAAAAGGCTTTTACTTCACATCAAAGCTCTCTCAATAACCGGCCTGTCCTTTTTCTTTTCTCTTTTAGTTTATATATATATATATATATATATATATATATATATATATTTTTTTTTTTTTTTTTTTTTTTTTTTGTAGTAAGAGCAAAAGAGAAAGTTGGCAAACTGCACAACTCTAACAGGGGTCGATTTTTCCCCCCCTGGTTGTGTTGCTACTCCTAGTTTGACTTGTAGCCAGAATAAGCTTTACTGTACCCTGTCACAGAACAGCTTGTTCACTTCCTTTATAAAGAGAAGGAGGCCATAACTGTAGACCATCAACCGTCCTGCCAAAGCATGCTGGAACAGCACTTTGTTTGAAAAAATCCAGTAAGAATGAATGAAGGAGTAAACGTGCGACTATGTATGTGGTCCGCCAAGACAGTGAGCTCTACAGGATCAAGTCATCCATCATTCTTGCTCTCCGCAGGGATGTCGCATAGATGTGTATTAACGTGTACGGCTCGACTGTTTGCTCAGGCTATAGCGTGCTCTTAATACACTGCTTAAAATTATATAAGGGAGAAATTTCGATTTTATTTTACCGTTCATATCTTGGCTGACTTGATCCTTAGAGATTAATATGAAAGACTGCAAACATTATATATATTATCTGTGCAGGTAAAATACTAAAAACTGACAATGAATAAAGGGACTGTACATTATATTTAATCCACGGGGGGGATGAAGTCTAACGTTGTAGTCCCACATTCCTGAATTTGTTCCCGAACTGAGAAATTGGGAAATCTTAGGAGGATCATCAAAAACTTTGTACGAGTTTGGTACGACTTGTCAGAGTTCAGGAGAAATTGTAGCCATAAAAAAAAAAAATTGCCAAATAAAAGTACTTTGTAGCAGTTTGTTTGAAGATGGATCGTAGTGGCTTGTAGGTGAGTCATAAACCTCACCCTGTGGAGGATTTGTGCTTTTCCCTTTAAGGATCATCCAAAAATATACTAAATTCACATGTTAAGATGTGGAGTAAACCTGCTAATATGGTTAAATCCAAGCAAATCTTGCACCTCCAGGGTCCATGTTCGATTTCCATCTTAAGTCTGTATGCATAGCGTTTGCAGATCACCCCCCCCCCCCCCCATAAGGCTAATTGGCGTTCCCAAATTGCCCATAGTGTGTGAATAAGTATAGGTGTGTGTGCCCTGCAATGGTTTGGCACCCCATCCAGGGTGTACCCCACCTGGATATGCTCAGGGCCCCCCGCGACTCTGCATACAGTATAAAGCGGAATTAGTTAATAAATGAGTTTGTGACGGTTTTGCATGGATTTGGTACATTTGGTCTCTCGCAAAGTCATAGATGATTGCGTTGTAATCATACCGTCAATACATCATACTATTTTTGAGCAAGAAAAAAACATTAAGAATTTCAGTTCAATGCCTTAAAACCCTTTTGTGGCAACTTAAGGCATGAACCAGTGGAAAAAAAACTGCAGATGATGACAAATGATCAGGCCGATGATCAGTATACTGGTGTTTAATGCTGAGTGGTTGGAACATACAAGAGGGGAAATGAGGTTTCTGCTGAGGTTGCTACATACTGTAAACTAGCAATTTTTAAGTGCTACCATCCAGGTAGAAAGTTTTCTCAGTATGCTAAAGCCAAGATTAGACAGCCTGCTTAACTGTCTGAAACGCTGGCCTCCCAGGAACTCCTTCAATGTCCCAATCATATGGAAATGGCTTAGATCGAGGTCAAGACTGTATGGAGGATATGGCAATAACTCCCAGCAGATTTCCTGTAATGTGCAAGTGGTGTTAGTGAATGATCGTGTGTATAATTTATACAGACAGATGCGTCTCTTCTGCAAATTATTAATCGTTTTACAAATCAGAGATCATCATTCACAGGCGTATGGCGTCCTTTAAAAAGTTTGCACCATTTAAATGTTTTATCGCAGCTAAGCATCTTATCTCCTTACTGTGCTTTCCTTCACAGTAAAGATAATAGTAGCTATTTATATTTACAAATCCTGTGTCTATTACTAAATGTATGTATCTTAAGGTCATCACATTGATCATTTTATCTGGGGCAAAACCAGAAAAGCACCTCATGTCATTCAAAGAGCATGTATAAAGGTGAAGAATTATCACACACACACACATCTTGACAGTGTTCACATTCCATTGTCTTGACACACCAGTCATAACGATTTAGCAACACGCTTTAACAGGAGAAGGCACATTAAGCAATTCTGTCCTTTGGTTGCACAGAACAGGACAGTCGGAGTTCACGTGGACTGGAAACAAAAAGCAGAAAGCAGACTCTGAATTTAATTGCGTTATTCCGAAAGGTCTGGAGAATGAGCTTTTGTGCTTGGAAAGGAACGTTCTCTCGCAGACTTTTTCGTTTAAAAATTTCAGGAACAATAGGATCTTTTGATGTCTGCCGTCCCTTGTTCAAATGAACTATCTAGCAGGGTTTGATGGTTGGTCTGGCTCTTATCCCAGTGTGGTTTTTGTGGTCAAGCTTAGAAGTCATATGCTCTCACAAGTTCTTTCCATAATGTCCTTTCCGGGTAGAACTCAAATCACATACCTCATAATTTTGCAAGCCTTCAAGCCTCGAAAACATACCTCATCATCATCATCATCTGGATAAAAAGCATCGTTTGCAAAAGAAACTTCATGAATACAAAAAACTTGCATGGTTTGCAAAAGAGGTGATGATTTACTCCTGTTTATGTTCATGTAGAAACACTAATTACACAACTGGTTTCTCAATTCGGCCTCGTTCGACGAGAGACGTGTTCGCCCCTGAGCTCCAATCCTGCTCTCACAATGTTTCCTTTATAAACGTTCAATTTATGGTTTCATAAATGCGACTAGTCTGGTTGCATTACTTCATTTGGTAATACAAAGAAAGGATTATGTAGAGCTGTAGACCTAGTAAGGGCCGAGCTTTCCTCGGAGACAAACTCGATGCACACAGACGGGTTAATTGTCATGGACGTTTTTTGTTTTTTTTCTTTCTCGCTCTACAAGGCAGTTATACTGTTTTTTGTGATTATGGGTCTTTTTTAAACTGATATGCCACTCCGATATCGCTCATTTTAAGTCATTATTATGACTATTATCAAGGTCACGCAGTACAGCGCATAGCATTGGAACATCATTATAAGTTATTAAGAGTTTTAAAGGCCATATTTCGTGTTTACGGCATGTGTAAGGAGTCGGTCTTAAAAGTAATTTTTATATTCATGTACAACCTGCTGCCTGAGAGTGTGGCCATTTTGGGGCCGGATTTCATTAAAATTTCTGATTCTATTTCAGCTGAGATTCATCTCCGTTCTTTCCCTCACTCTTTTTTTTTCCACAAGAGAAGGTGTGGAAAAAAGAGATTGAATTCATCATTGGATTAGAGAGTCTTTTGTGATGGATCAGATGGAAGGGAGATACAGAGTAATGTCTGCCGAGAGCCACGGATCTGTTCTGAAGATGATGAAATCCAGTAAACATTGCTAACGCCGAGCGCTTGATTAAACTCAGACATCTCGACCTCCGTCATGACCAGGATTGTTTAGACATTTAAAAAAAAAAGAAGAGAGAGAATCAGAGACCCTGAAAGTGGAAAGGGAAATGATGCCGAATAAAATGGAAGCAAATCACAAGTGGTATTAATACAAATAGTGGGTTGCCAGATGTTCCTAAAACAGGACTTTTATTATAGTTCCAACACCTGGAACTATTTTTTTATTTATTTATTTATTTATTTAGTGGAAACCAGAGATCAACCTCCGGTTAAGAAAAAATAGTCCAACCTGTCGGCGCCAAAACGTGTAGTTACTCGAATGACCACTTTTGGAGCCAAAAGTGAATCAGTGTCCAATGTCCAACTTTACAACAGAAACAAACATGTTTACAGCCTGGTACAACAAATGGATTTGAGTGATTTTTTTTTTTATATAACTCAACAGTTATATACCATCCGGTTGCATAATTTCACGCGTTTTGAGTAACAGCTGCATGGTGTCGAACCGCTAGCTGTCTGTTATGCATCACTTTAGCTAACCAGCTACAGTAAGTGGAATCATTGTAGTTTAACGTAGCACAAGAAATTTATGAGCTGACATGGGACAACGTGTAGGGTATAAATGTCAAATACAAATTAACGTTGGCAGTACAAGTTAAGGTTTTAGCTATAGGCTAAAGCTAAACTAGCTAGCTTGTGCTGTATTAACTGCGGTAAATAGTTGTGTTCCAACCAACATCCAAGCTCCATTTATTCCACCTCTTTGTGGATTAAATGGGGTTTAGGCAGCGTCAGCTCCTGCCAAGATAGCAAAGCCCAGAGCTCCCACAGTTTGATCTACAAACCCGCTTTTTAGAGATCATGGAGGGTTTGTTCAGTTCCTACACAGTCTGTGTTGGGAAACCCAATCAAGCATCCTAAGGAAGATCTTTCCTACAGTGAAGCATGGTGGTCGTAGCATCATTTTTAGGGTTACCCTCGCTTTCTTGGGTTGTCATGTATTTATTATTATCCCCAGTCAAGTATTTATTTATCCCCAGTTGAAGGGCAATCTTACTGCCTCAGCATACCAAGACTTCTTGGACTATGCTAAGCTTCCATCTTTGTGGAAAACAGTTTGGAAAACATGACTGGGCCCCGGTGCACAAAGCAAGGACTATAAAGACATGGTTTAATGAGATCGGTGTGGAAGAACTTGTCTGGCCCAAACTATAAACTGGATGAACTGGAACGGAGATGACCGAGCCAGGCCTTCTCGTCCAACACCAGTGCCGATCTCTTAAATGCTCTACGGAATAAATGGGCAGGAATTCCTACAAAAACACTCCAAAGTCTTGTGGACAGCCTTTCAAGAAGAATGGAAGCTGTTATAGTTGCAAAAGGGGGACTGACTCCATATTGAAGTATATATACTTGGATATACAATGGGATTGCAGGTATCTTTGTCCATATAGTGTATGTGGGCTGTAGTTATGATTAAGATGTAGTAAATTACCAGGTAAAATGTTGTAGCTTATTTAGAACTAAGAACGAAGTAATAGAAAATCTGAGAAATGTTTACTGTATCTGTGATCTGATCAATCAGTGGTAGCTATTCTTTATTCTTGAAAGCATCTGTGTGTCATAATTGATGGACAACTCTAGTTGTGATATTGCTTTATTTAAAATGCTTCATATATTGATAAATGGTAATTATTATCATATAGATAGAGATATTGGTGTTTAATATGTGGCTTGAAATGTGACTGTCTTTTACCTCGCTCGCTCATTCTTTAGAAGTGACAGGGCGACTGCAGAGATGGGCATTAACACAACCACAACTGCGCTATCCAACATCAGCCAAAGGAAGCTTATTGAATTTGCTCTAACCTCACTAATCAGATGCTTTTTTAATAAAAAAAAAAATATTCCTCTTCAATAAAGCATTCAGCTGTACCACTCAATCATCTTTCAGTAACTAGATGATGTATGCTTGTGCAAGGAAAAGAAGATGCAAAGGCTTTCTTCCTAGCCTGAGGGACAGTAATGCAATGCTCTCCATCTCTAAATGTTTATTGAATAATGTAAATATATGGTGTTGGAGAGAATAAGCTGGTTGTTGTTTATATGATGGGGATCATATGTCTGTAAGGGAAAAATAGAAGGGACTATTGTCTTCCTTGTATTGAACCTAAATTACAACCATCTGTGGAATCTGTTTTCCTGCACAGGGAATAAAAGACAGAGATAATGTTTATAAGAGAACAATTCAAGTAGCGCATTCAGCAAATCAGCCTGAGCTAAGGCTCGATATTAAAGGTCCCATATGTCAATATTTCTTTAACAAGTTAACACACGTTTCAGAACTCTGCCAGACTGTGTGTGTGTGTGTGTGTGTGTGTGTGTGTGTGTTAATGCTCCAGCTGAAATACCCCTCAGGTAATGGATTTTTAATACATCAGACTCCCTCCGTTTCAGTCCTTCCGCAAATATGCCGTTTCAGGGTCTATGTAAATGAGCCATGCCGCCGCTAGGTGACGGCAGAGCTGAGCAACAACCCGGGGGAGGGGCTTCTTCTTTTATGAGGTCACAATAGGAGAAAATCTAATTGCCGTGTTTTCAATGCCCTTAAAAAGCCCTGTTATATGTTTTTTTTCTCATATTTTTTGTTTGTTTACAAACATCAGAGACCCATCTGAGTCTCTAATTATGAGTAAAAAGTGAATGTTGTCTTGATGTAAGTTAGTATTTATAATATTGTCGCCTGTGCATTCACCTCTGAACACTCTGCTTAAACAGATAAACTCCCAAATCGTGAACCTTTATGCTAATACCACCATCCTCACCCACCACACTGTGTACTGCATTGTGGATTATAAAGTTTGCTCTGCGCTGCGATGGATTGACACACTGTTCAGGCTGTACCCTGCCTCATGCCCCAAGTCTCCTGAGATAGGCTCCATGCCCTCACGATTCTGTATACAGAATAAAGATGTAGAGACAATGAGTGAGTGAGTTTGCTCTACAATTTCAACATATCTTGCATTTCTTGCTTATGCCCATCACACTTCAACAAAGTGTATGAAGTGCCCACTACTTCCTAAAAATATTGAAGAACGCAGCGGGAGGGGGATCAAAATGAAAATACATTTTTCAAGTTTATATAGTACTACTTCTTAGTTACGTTACTGTCAAGTTCTCAATGTGTCTATCATGTAGTAATTTATTTCCTCACACGCACATGATCCTGCGCTTTCCAGGTCCGATGAGATTGAACTAAGTTATTACTATGCACCTTTACCAGGTAAAGGTGCTTATTACTGTATATTGTCAATGCATCCGAAGTGATGGTGTGAGAAATCGCATCCAGTATGTAAAATAAAATCTCTGAATGTGACATTAGCCGGCACAGTGGTGTAGCGGTTAGCATTGTCTCCAGGGTCCGGGTTCGATTCCTGTCTCTGTGTGCATGGAGTTTGCATGTTCTCGCCGTGTTTGGTGGGTTTCCTCCGGGTACTCCGGTTTCCTCCCACAGTCCAAAAATCTGCAGGTTAGGCTAATTGGCGTTCCCAGATTGCCCGTAGTGTGTGTGCCCTGCGATGGATTGGCACCCTCTCCAGGGTGTACCCCTAAGCCTCCAGGTCCCGTGAATGTGACATATCCACACTGATGTCCACACCTGCTGCATGTGCTAAGCACTAGAAGAATGCAATATGAACTTAATGCATTGCATGGACCTACACTGGTCATAGTCCAAACCTAAAGAGGGAGCAGTGACGAAGAGACTACACAGTGACATCCCAATGCCAACTCAGTCAGAACATCACCTACTTGTGTGCACTAAACGAAGCTGTGCTCCTTTTTATTTAAGTAACTAACAACAAAACCTAAATTGTTTCTTCTGTTATTAAAACATCATTATAACCTCCCTAGCATAAATGTTCCAACGTGATAGACAACAGCTAACTTCACATAGGATTAACAAAAGTTAATCCTGGTTTTGGTTTTAATGGGTAAAACACTGTTTTAAAACTATTTTAATTATTTTTTTAAAGAATTTCTTTTAACCTTCCTTCACAACTATTAGCCCTTTCACATTCACACATATTGCGAGCGATTAGATCAGCTATGGTAACCATGGTAACTGAGGTTAGGTCTTACCAACCAAATGTGTTTTTTTTTCTCTTTTCTTTTTTTTTTCGCTGTTTGTGTACAAGGTCGGCTTGATTTTGTACCAGTGTTTTTAAAGCTTCTTAACAAATCAGTTTGTGTCCTCATATTGCTCAAACTTTTCCCCAGTCGAAGGTCTATAAATCTCGCCAACCTCTCCTAAGAGACTCTGATTGTGCCATGTAGTCACTGGCAGCCATAAGGTTGTAAGCATGAGCAAATCATCTTTTTGGGGGGGGGTTTCTAGGCAAAACTAGGCAGAGGTCGTCGATTATTAGTAAATAAGTCAATCCCGTCCAAAAAAAAAAAAAAAAAAGGATCGGATGAAAGTGCGGATAATTAGCTAAACACATTCCTCAGGAATTGAGTTTCGTTTCAAGTATGGCGTGCAGGAAATGTTCAGAGCTCTTCTGATGGTGAAATAAATGCAGATATGAACCAATACAGGACGTTCTTTCGAAAGCACCCCTGCTTGTGTCTCTGAGCTGGGAAAAGGGTTACATACTGTAGCAGAGCGTCCTGTCTCCTACAGCTGGATTTGGTTTAGCTCCGTTGTTGTCTCGCAGTTTGGATGACAGAGAGTTGCGTTAAACAGAAGTGGCAGTTAGCTGAACGCAGTAGAAGGGGGTAGTTCAAGTTTAGGCTTTGCGACCCCGAAATGCTAAGGTGAGAGTTCGAGGAAAAGTCAGGAAGCCATTGTTTTTAGAAATTCTGATTATTTGGTTATTTTAGCTGGCTGGGGTTGTGCAGGGGCCTCCCTTGGCCACATAAGGAGGCCCTGCACAGCGTCAGCTTATTAACCACATGTGTGCTGGCTAGAGGAGTGTGCGCTACTGAGACGGAGAGATTCAGGGAATGTTTAAGACTCGACTCTGAAACTGTATCTGTCATTACGCGACTGGCTTCAGGAAACCCAAGCCTTCCAAAGGCCACGCAGGTCAGAGTGTGCTGATGTCATGCTCATGCTCAGTGTGTGTGTGTGTGTGTGCGTGTGGGTGTCTGAGCGTCTGTACACTTGTACATGTTATTATGTGTATCAGCACAGACGTAGACCCGGGTTTCGCCTTTCAGGAATGTTGTTCTGGTTCAGTCTCTTCGTTAGGATTGTTATAGTTTCGAGAAGGTAAATAAACTGCGAATACCAGAACATACCAAAACCATGCACGCGTCATTACACAAGTATGAGGGGCAAGAACATGTTCAGAAAATTCATGAGGTAAATGTCCAGTAGGCAAAACAATGTTTAGGAATATAGTGTCATATTCTTCATGTATTAAGTATTGAGTACTGTATAGGCATATTTAATACTTTAATAAATTGATTAATTAAGCAATATTATATGAGCAGGAGTGCTGTTGTGCTGATTATCAGCATGAGGATGCAGCCTAAATGCTGAAGGCATCAACAGCTGTAAGTTTATAATGTATAAGTTTCTCGTTATATTTCTGCCAGATCAAAAGTTTAGAACTACTTGAAAGATGGCAAAAAATCATATTTTGCATGGTTGGATCTTAACAAGGTTCCAAGTAGAGCTTCAACATGCAACAAGAAGAAATGGGACATTTTTGGGTCATGCAATTTAATAAAAACAACAAATAAACTGGATCAGGCTGTTTTACAGCTGATCAAAAGTTTAGGACCACACCTCCAAAAAACAAAAATCAACCTTCCAAACATGAACTCAGTACTGAGTAGCTCCACCTTTATTGTTGATCACTTCAAAAATTCGTTGCGGCATGCTTGATGCAAGCGTTTCAAGCATTTCACTCTTCAAGTGGTGAAGACGGCTACACGAAGGGCATTTACTGTCTGGAACTGTTGTCTATTTTTGTAAACTTCCCTTGCCATCCATCCCCAAAGGTTCTCAATTGAATTTAGATCAGGGGAACCAAAGGATGGGCCAAAAGAGTGATGTTATTCTCCTGGAAGAAGTCCCTTGTCCTGCAGGCATTGTGTACTGTAGCGTTGTCCTGTTGAAAAACCCAGTCGCTACCACACAAACGAGGGCCCTCAGTCATGAGGAATGCTCTCTGCAGCATCTGGACATAGCCAGCGGCAGTTTGACGCCTCTGCACCTCCTGAAGCTCCATTGTTCCACTGAAGGAAAAAGCACCATTATGGCTCCCTCTCCACTGTGCCGCGTAGAAAACATCTCAGGTGGGATCTGCTTGTCATGCCAGTAACGTTGGAAACCATCAGGACCATCAAAGTTAAAAAAAAATTTATCAGTGAGTAAAACTTTCTTCCACCTTTGAATGTCCCATGTTAGGTGCGCTCTTGCAAAGTCCAAACAAGCAGTTTTGTGGCGTGCAAGGAGACGAGGTATTTAAAGACGTTTTTTGTTTTTGAAGCCCTTCAGTCTCAGATGCCGTCTGATGGGGCTGCAGTCAGCACCAGTAACGGCCTTAATTTGGGTCGAGGATCGTCCAGAGTCTTGACAGACAGCCAATTGGATCCTCCAGCTCAGTGCTGGTGGAATTTTTTGGGGTCTTCCACTTGACTTTTTGTTCCATTACCCTCAGGATCATTTAAGAAATTCCAAATGACTGTCTTACTGCGTTCCACCTCAGCAGCAATGGCGCACTGTGAGAGACCCTGCCTATGCAGTTCAACAACCCGACCACGTTCAAACAAGGAAAGGTTTTTTGTCTTTGCCATCAGAACGTGTGACTACCTGACTACAAATGATAATGAACCCACATCTTTGCACAGATTTGGCTTTTTAAAGGCATGTGGTCCTAAAATTTTGATCAGCCGTAAAACAGCCTGTTTCAGTTTAATCGTTTTTTTTTTTCAATTAATTAAATGCTCAAAAAATGTTTTGTCTTACTCCCATTTCTTCTTGTTGCATGTTGAACTTCTACTTGGAACCTTGTTAAGATCCAACCATGCAAAATATGATTTTTTGCTATTTTTCAAGTAGTCTTAAACTTTTGATCGGGACTGTAGCAGCTATGTTAACTTCTGGGTTATGTTAACTTCCATCAAGTAGTGCACTTGATTAGGACATTTGGGATTTGAGATTCAGCCATGCGTTAGAAGCTAGTTAGCTTTGTTGCTTACCTGAGGCATACTGTATATAAAACAACATGGAGGCAATTCGGAACGACATAGAAGCAATCATTATTTAGATCAAGTGTTGTGTAGAATGGGACAACTTTATAAGATGCGTTTTCTCACTGAAAGTGCTTCTGTGACTGGCTTTTAATGTGAGTTTGGGGAAGCAGCTGCACTTTCCTCAGTACTATGGACCATACCAACCTATTTTCACCCATGTTGCGACCAACAGTGATACACATAGTTAAATGTACCAGTGCTGTTACCATCTATTATCAGCAGCGGTTTAAAGTTTCTCCTTCAATCAGATTGCTCAGTTAAAACTAACTGTTGTATAATACTAATTAGTGAATGTTCAATCAGCACAGAACAGACTGAAACTGGGCTCACAGGACTATCATTAGTAGGAAGGGGGATTGCCAGGGACCACCCAATACGATATTATCATAATACCTCTGTGCTGATTCGATTTGTATTGTTGCTCTCGCAATTTTACAAACACTCTGACTCTGACTCAAACTTAGCTAATAATTTTCTCTTACTACACAGGATGCGGTCCTGCCTGCCAATGTGTGAACAGTTTAGATTGTACCACCTGCAGAATTAAAGAGGAATGTCAATGTTTTACCCCCTCAAACGCAACCATATACAGTATAAATTAAACTATTCTTTTTTTAACCGATATTGAAGTGTGTTGATACTGTATATGAACTGCCACACAAAAGAATGATGATGCATCACTAAATCATCTCTAATCATTAGGTTCCTTGGTCCTTTATGAACCAATAGAATGATCTTGTCTCCAGTTTACATGTGTGGCATTCTGAATTTATCCAAGTGTTGTTTTGAAGCAGGATGATCAATGGCCAGGATGTTATCTTAATTGTGTAACCTTGAAGCTGTCAATTGCTTCACACCAAAATGCTTAGATCTGTAGAATTCCTGTGGGATCTCAGCAGCTTGTGCCAAAGGTTTGACTAAAAGGCTCAAGGACAGCACCTCTTCTACTTACAATTAAGTCAAAATCTGAGCAAATCTTACAGTAGATAATAATAAGGATGATGACATGGTGGCTCCCGGTCCTGGGTTCAATTCCTGCGTGGGGTCCGTGTGAATGGCCCCCAAAGAAGTTTGCATGTTCTTCCTGTGCTTAATGGGTTTTACACTGGGTTTCTTTGGTTTCCTCCCAAAGACATGCAGAATAGGCGAATTGGCGTTCCCAAATTGTCCATAGTGTGTGAATGTTGACCGGAGGTCCTATCATGGTCATTCAAAATGGGAATAAATACAATGGTCACCACTGGTTTTCACAGTCCCTAGTTGAACTACGGAGGTTTCTGGAAAGATGGATAAATAGAATAATAAGGATATCCATCTTCTTAATCTCTCTTCTACAGTACCTGTCAGGCTGCCTTTATGTGTTCCATCGCTATTTGCTTATTAGGGCTATAAATTAAAGATTGTGTTTGATGAAAAGCATTACTAAAGAGTAGATACAGCACTGCTGATGAGATGCTCCACCTAAGCCTTAGCAAAGGCAACCGTGCTCCCTGTGGCTTTAATGCTTGGACTAAATATCCACATCTTTGTCTAACGTCCTGGCATGGATGCAGTAGTGTGTGGTAGAAAAACCAGTTCCGTCTGTGCAAAGCTAAACTGATTGTTCACAAAAGGTCACCTAAAGGTTCCTCCGCCGCACTGCATGTTTATATACTTTAAGCTGAAGACTGCCAAATGTCCTTTCAACACATTGTACAGATGTATACCTAAATGCTCATAATCTCCTAAAAAGGGTGTTTCCTTTTCCTCTCAAGGTTTCTTTCTCAAGGGGGGTTTCCTCAATATTGTTGGCATTGGCTTGGCCAATGGGGATCACTCTATTCAGATTTATTATTGCCAAAAGTGCTATAATGTAATGTTAGCAATAGGCTTCAGGGTGATCAGGGAGAGATGTAGAGTCTTGCTTTAAAGGGCACCTATCTTGCAATTTTTTTTCGTCATTTTAGATGTTTAAATGGTACAAAAAATAAAAAGCTTTTTCCATTTATGTATTAGCCAGCACTTAAATAAGCCAATTATTGTGACCTCATATAAGATAAGATGATCAGTGGTGCTTTTGGAGACGACATGCAGTAAGGGGGGTTGAGGATGGAGCACTATGTATGTTAACTTGTTAAAAAAGTAGAAAAATATGGAGCCTTTAATCTTGACAAAGAGCTGGGGTCATTGACTAGAGTTGATCTTGGATTAAAATCCGCAAATGGTGTAAATTCTGGGTAAGATTCGCCACCAGGATTCTCAGCATCTCGATATTAACATACACTAACTACCTTAATAATTCTGCATTTGTCTAGAGGGATAAACCTTACAACGCCTGAGTTCAGACCAAGTAACCCCATGAAACCAAAACTTGCTCAAGAAGTATGATGTGTGTATAAAAAGACACTGCTGCTCAATAGGTTTAACAGAAACTTCTGAGCACGGTTTCAAATTCGAAAAACCAAATTAGCGACTTGACTAAAGTTCAGTCTCTCACTTTCAGACTTCTTTTTTTTTTTTTTTTTAAGCTTGCCCTGACTCATTGTAACTATTGTACAGTGAAATCCAGCCAGACATTTTTATGCCGCCTGGATGAAGAAGTGCAGCAGACCCACCCCTGACCCCTTTAAGGCTAGTAATACATGTACTGTATTTAATGCTTGAGCAGTAATACATCTTCAAAACTACAAACAGATGTTACTCTAAAGTGTCCTGCCAATCGCCTCCCCGAAAACAGCACCATCTTGAATTTAAAAAGGAACTGATCAATCTGGCCGTGCTGGCAGTTCAGAAGGAGTGGATGGGATCTAAAGGAGTGCATGCTGGGACGCTCCGATGATGTGCAGTATATCAGTGTTTGTGAGCACCTGTATATTAGTTTTGCCTCCGTTTCCAGGATACGTAATTGATTAAGTGTCTATGTGTGTGCTTTAGAGTTCAGGAACACTCCAGGGAGCCGCACCTGGCTAACAAACTACTGATTCAGTAGAACGAGAGAATATGAGAAAACATTCAGACATTCACATGTCTACAAGTCTACAAACACCATTTAAATATCATTTTATGTTTATTAATTTGCATCCGATTATAAGTTCCATCTACTTTAACACTAAGCAGCTAGACACACCAGAAACAATCCAAAATTTTGATTTCTATTCAAGAGAATCGAAACCCTTCCCACTCCCATAGACATTAACCGAGTAAGTAGTGTGTTATAGAAATGCCAAAGTGATGAGTAATTACTTCGATAAGCATCCAGATAGTTCAACTGTAAGTTTCAAAGAAATAGCTGACCTAGTTAGAATTAAAGTGCAAAGCAAAATGCATTAGAACTGCATGATTCTGGAACATACAATGAAAATTTAACATCAAATCATCAAGTATTAAATCTCACTATAATGCCACATGTTAAGACAGAAAAGCATATAAAGGACATATTCATATTTTTCATATGTTCATTATTATCGCTTATTTAATGTATGTAAAATGGAATATAAAGGTCAATTAAATAAAACCCTTTTTCCATCACTCACCGTCTATCCCACTTTATCCTGTATACTGGGTTACAGGGGCCTGGAGCATATCCCAGGAGTCGGAGGGCACGAGGCAGGGTACACCCTGGACGTGGTGCCAATCCATTACAGGGCACAAACACATGTCACAGTGCCAATTAGCCAAGTCTGCCTGTCTCAGAGAACCTGGAGGAAACCCACCAAGCACGGGGAGAACATGGGGACTCGAACCCAGATCCTGGAAGTGCAAGGAGATGCCTCCAAGCCTCTAACTTTTTTTCCTTGAAAGTTTTATTAGGTTGAGCTAACGAGTGCCCTAAAATAAACTTGATGATTAGAATTATTATTAATTAACTAAATAAGTGTATTACCCCTATTTTGGACTTATAGGACTTAGTAGACATAAACAAAGCGTCATCTTGCTTTTGAAAACGCAAAGCAGTTGAGGTAAAGATTTCCTTCAGATAACCTTCAGGTTAACATTCAGATATGATGAGACATATTACCCCAAATTAGAAATTATCCGTAACAAACAACACGCAGCTTAGTCATGTTACAGCTCAATTTTGACTTCTGTTTGCTTGGTGCTTTTACAGGAGAGCTGGGATTTTCCCCGACAGCTTTCTGACATGTTGATGAGTTACTCTGTATTTCTGTTGACTCAGATTCACACTCTCTTGTTGAATTGTTTTTCACAAGATGCCCACAGCCCTCAGGAGCCAACGTCACATGCCTTTGGTGAACAAAAATCAAGCGTATAAAGACAAGCGGCTGCGTGTTGCCGCGGTGCAGGCGCAGCCACTAGGGGAAACTGCATGGCAAACCAGCTTCTTCAAAGAGAGGAGAGGTGAGACGTTGATACAGAAGCCAGACGAGCGCTCTCGGAAGACCGTGCAGCTCTGGAGACCTTGGGGAATTGCTCTGTCTCTGCTGTTTTTTCTGACATCTCTCTCTCTCTCTATTTTGCACACTCTTTTTTTTTTTTTTTTACTCTTTGCATCTCCTTGGTGCTTCTGACATGATACTTAGGATGAAGATTTATTTGTTATATTCTTCCTGCTGAAAATAAAAATACAAATGGGAGAAAAGGAGAAAAGATTTCTAGAACTCAATCATTATTTATACTGCTGTATCCTGTCTACAGAGTCGCGGGGGGCGTGGATCCTATCCCAGGAGACTTGTGGGCATGTGGCTGGGTACACTTTATTTATTTATTTATTTATTTATTATTATTATTATTATTTTTTTTTTTTAGGAAACAAAAATTTTCTGTTTAGGTATTCAAAGTTCAGGTGTTATCTTTAAAATTGTGATTTTTTTTTTCTCTTTATAACTACTTAAACCATTTTTTCCCATTCCAACATTAGCTACTATTTTAGCTGGCATTGTGCAAAATGGTATGTGTGGGATCACACCTGACTCAAATTATAAATTCCATAGTTGGAAACAGTATTAATGCATTCATTCTTATACAAAGGGTGTTCAAGTCAAACAGGGACTTGATAAAAGACCTCAAGCACAGTGCCGTGATGAGACTCTTAGCCACGGCAAAACATTTGAAATGGGCAAACGTTTTAACGAAGACCATACGTCCGTGAATGACGATCCCAGGTGGCTCAGATAGCAGATAAAAATCAACGGATAACTTGATGCCAACTTGTGTGAGAGACGCATCTGTCTTTGTGAACTGTACAGGAAATGATTCATCACACATAACAGGAGCTCGACTGGGAGTTAGGGCCACATCCCCCGTCCAGTCCTGATCTCACTCCAAGCCACTTCTAGATTTTTGGGCCATTAAAGGAGTTCCTGGGAGGCCAGCTTTTTGGACGTTCAGTAGGCAGTCTGATTATGGCTCTGGCGTACTGGAAAAACTTTCTACATTGATGGTATCCAAGCATCATGAAACACTCGGATAAGTGCGTTAGTGTACCAGAGGATTATATAAAGAAAATTCTCAGTTTGACTTGAACGCTCCTTCTGTCTTATTGCTTCTATAGAATTTTTTATTTTTTTTTATATTTTATTGATTAACTTGGTAGAAAAAAAAAACATTTTAAACCATTGCAAAGGAAAGAATTATTGATTAAAAATTTACATTTTGCAATTTTATTGCATAATCTTCTTACATTATGTTACAGCATTACTAAGTTCTCTAAAAAACTATTAGCTGTGATTTTCCTTTCACTTGGCACTAAATAAGCATTTCGTTGCCCATGTTCCTTGATTAGTCTGTCTTTTTCAATTTAAACCACACTCACAGCCAATTATTCATGAATTCGGGTTGGCCTCTTTCCACAGTTCCATATTTCCATATTGTGCTACAGTTAAAGAATTGTCATTTACATTCCCAAGATGTGGGTGTGCGGAGCTATGAGTTGACATGATCTTTCTGCATGTCACATTCAATGGTGCAGAAATACCTGATTGGAAATATACTGCCCGTCAGTCCCGTATCCATAACCAAATGCAAATTGTTTTGTGGTTTCTTGTAGTGTGTGATGCGTCAGTACAGTTTTATCTGACAAGAGGAATTTGGTACTAAAGTTCATGCTCTGGAGGTTTTATATTAGTTCAATTTCTGGTCCGTATGTTATTTATGAAAGAGACCCCTTTGTGATACTTGATGTCTATTGAGAACTGAACTAAATTCCAAGCCTGAGGATATGACCAGGTTCAAGGTTGTTAAATTGTGTGGTTTCTCAAGTTCCAACCCAATGTGAACCTTTACGTCTACGTTTTCCTTTAACCTTTTCATTGGCAAGACCGTTATGAACGTAATCAATGCCTTCAGACAGGAAGAACTTTGGCAAAAGAATTATATCTAATGGTCGTCATATGAGGTTCGTACAAGGATACAGTACACAGACAATGTCGTTGAGAGAAAATGTCATGATCTCATATGAGAACATTTGCATCTCAGGAGTCTTATTACCGCATCCCGGAAATTCCATTCGTTCTACCTCTGTTTCAAAAGCACTGTTTCACAGTTTTCAGAGTTAAAAGCAAATAAGCTACTGTCTACCCTCGCCTTCAGCCATTTATGCAAGTGCATTTTATTGGCCAATCAGAATGCAGGAAATGGGACGATGCCCAGGAGTCTAGCCAGGGGCGGGGCTTTGCAAGTTGGTCCCCTTCACTTTTCTTCCTAAATTGGCTGGAATTCTGAAGTTGAATCACGCCAGCTGACTTTTTTTGTGTTGATTTGATATGATTCAAATTCATTACTTTGTACTCATCCAAATAGCTTCTTCAGTTTCAGAAAGGTTGGTTAGGGATCTCAAATTTGTGACCACTCACATAAAATCAGGGATTACATCACAATTTGAGTGATTTAGTTATGCATACAGTATGATGAATTTTCAGATCCTTGGTTAAATTTGCTTTAGTACTAGGTTCATTACTATATCATGTCCGGTTCCTGAGATATGGCCAGGGCGAGTTTTTCTAATTTTTTTTTTATGTTTATCTCAGTAAAAATCTGTTGAAATCCTGGTATGTTTTTCTATCACAACTGGAGTAACCAGCTTGGATGCTGTGTCCAATAAAGCGCTTAAAAACAACATTTAGGATTAAATCTTTTAAACCTAAAATATAAGAAAGAAAACGTGTTTATTAAATGATATTTGCTAAATTTGAAGATTTTATACATTTGACCTAACACACTGTATTGACCATAGCACAATGCTAACCTGTGCCACTTTGATATAACAGGTCACATTTTATCATCCAGGGCTGTTTCTTACCCGACCTGAACAGGCTCGCTGGTGGAAAGTAGACAATGTGAAAATAAGTGGGAGGATGTGCTAGTAATAGGCTTATAGAGCTTATGCAAATGATGTACTGTAGCTCGCGACATCTCTTTGTTGATGCCACCTTATTGCTGGTCTAGCCCAAGTGAAGTTGGTAGTTGCCAAAGTTGCTGTGTGGTGAACTGCAACATTCTACAATGAGATACAGTTTTGATCACCTGGACACCTGGAGATAAATATTTCCTAATGTGATCATTGTAATTCAAACAGTTTCACCTGCAGGTTTAAAGGTATTACTTAAAGTGATAAATGGAATGCAAAAAGTAAAAGTGGTAAGAAATGCAAATGCTACATTTCGGTAGTGCAGAACCTTTTAAAAAAAATAAGAAGAAACCGGCTTCTTTAAAACGTATCCTTTGTGTTTATTGTAAACTTTTGCCACCTTTTCAAATACTTACGTTAGCAGAAAGTGCTCAACACTGCGCTCCAAAGAATTCAACCTGCACTTTGGTTTAACCCTGAAGTAAGATGAACTTCTCTTGCTCTTTAACAGCAGGGGAAAGCTAGAGGTACATGACATATAGACACATTTAGAGAACAGGTTGGAATACCCACAGTGTAGCAGGCATGCTGTTGCATACTGTATAATTTGAGAAAGAGCATTGGCTTTGTGTGCAAAGATTGAGGAAAAGTCCAGGAGCAAGCATGTAAGTGAGGTTTGTGTTGAGCATGTGAGAGAGGCTCTGGTTTATCTGCTGACTAAAGATAAAAATGAAAAACAGGGGGATTTGTTTAAAATGGTTCTTTTTGGGACATAGTAAACAGGAGAGCATCAGAAAAGCTTAAGATATGTTCTCTAATGAGGGTGTAATAGGGTAATAAAATAAAATCAGCCATCATAACAGTTTGAAAGCCAGAGGGTTTATATATATATATATATATATATATATATATATAGTCCTTCTGCTGGAACTGGATCTTGATTTGACAAAAGGCCATCAAATCAGGGAGCTCACAAGCTTTAAGAACTCTTCTCAGATGCCTGTCTTCCTTCTTCTCAGCTTCCATGGAGGTGGGGATGATTTTTGCACTGTCTTGTAAGGTCCTTAGATGCGGGAATCAAACAGTTACTGGTTCGCAGGGGCTCTGTAGTGGGAGTAAAGTGGGACTGACTACCCAGGGCCCCAATGGCAGGTCCTTTTTCAGGGTTCCAGTTTCAGCAGAAAGATGTTAAAAAGAGGTGAGAATTGGGTGGTGCAAGGCCACAGAGCTAACCACTGCACACCAAATAAGTTATTCGTTCGTTTTCTATGCTGCTTATCCTGTACAGGCTCCCAGGAAGTCCCTTCAGCCACAAGTGGACAGGGTGCAACATGCACACACAGCGTGCAATTTGGAAACGCAAATGAACCTATTCTTCTTTATGTCTTCGGACTGTGGGGGAAAACTGAAATACCCAAGAGGAACCCATCAAGCATGGGGAGAACATGCAAATTCCATGCACACAGACCCGAGACGGGAATCGAACCCACAGTCCTGCCGGTAAAAGACCGCACTACGCCAACATGCAATGAAAATACGCTAGAAAAATCTTTTATTTGCTTTTTTTATTTGTAGAATTCGGCCACATCATCATCTGAAGGGTTTTCCCAAACCACCGCACATATTAAAAGCATTCAAAGTCCTGCAATACTTTTATTTACAAAAATGTTAGTAAGAATTTAAGACGTTCTGCAAAAATACAGACTGGGCCCGAGTTTCTGATGCATAGAGGATGAAGTCAGAGAGAGAAGATTCCTGACACCGCCCAGGTGAGGATTGACTCCTCAGACGTTCCTCTCTTTTCCTTATTCCCTATTCTGTTTTCTTCTCCTGTCTCCGTTGCTGAATGCTCAATACCTTTCTTACCAGCTGTATGACAGGAAAAAAGGTTATTTTTGGCTGACTTTCTCCTCCCTGTCAGCGAAAAAAAAAAAAAAGAAAAAAAGAAAAGCTTTTCCTGCGCTGCTCCAGCCTGTCTGGGGCCCCATGCTTTCCACCTCTTTCACTTTCCCCCTTTCTCTGCATTCCCCTTTTTCTTCCATTTATCCCTTCACGCTAACATATATCCATTATTCCTTCCAATCTATTATTCATTCTGAGACATCTGTTTATCTGAGATATTTTTTTTTTTTAAATGTCACAATGTTTAAAAAATGTGTAAAAATTAAATATGAAAAATGTACAGAGAAGTACACATGCCCATACCACCCCCACCCCTAAACACACATTTTAACACTTTTTTTAGTCCCAGTGGCTGGAAATAGCCCAGGGATATCACCAGTCTTGGTGATTTTAAAGATTTTGCTTTTAGGGGAGGGAAAAAAAGGACAAAAAGAAGAAAGAAAAAAACCTGCTGAATGTAAGTGGATTAAGCGACCCAGGAGGTAATCTTGTAGAAGCGCCTCTAGTCCAGCACGTCTTGTCATCACTGTTATTAATAAAGATACAGTGGATTAGGAGAGCAACAGAGCACCTTCAGGCATCAATTTTGTTTCTGCTACATGTCTTGGCTCGAATGTTGTATTATACTTTATGAGAGACGATGAGTTCATCCTTTTCATATGCCTAAGTTTGGAATGAGAAGTTTACTGAAAAAAAATATATCAGTAGAAAATAAATGCAGAGGTAGAAATGCTGCTGTTCCAGCCCAATGTAAAGGGGACGGATTATACAAAATACACTTTTTAGTCATTTTTTAGACCTTGATATGGTGTATGCATGAATAAAAACCATGAGAATAAATACATTCACCTGATTGTTTTACTTTTTTTAAATTTTATTTTCATTCCCCTCCCCCAGCTTGTTTCTCGTTTCTGCAGGTAGCTCTTTTACATACACACTGAAATGACATGTGCGGGAAAAAAAGTGAAAAGAAAAAGGAGTTTAAGGCATGAAAGCACTTTATATTTACGGCATAAACTCAAATTGTATTATTTGATCTCTTTACACATATGAGCAGTTGAGGTTGTAGCAGTTAAGGTTAAAGACGTTGCTCAAGGGCAGCACAGTTTGAACCTGAGACCAAGTCCTCTTAGCTACCTCTGCCACAACCCCAAAAGAAAGAGAAAAAAGAGAGCTATAGGTGAGCTCTGAGACCTATGTAATATATGGGACCTTAAAACCACTCATACGGAGTTACTAATGAACAATTAATAAATGCTGTACAGGCATGTTCATGAATAAGGCCTTTGTTTGTCCCGCAGGCTTGAAGATACAGTACAGACAGTTGTACAATAGTTAATATGTGTTACAGATTCCACTTATGATGTATGATGTGAAATACGCTACGGGGGTGATGGGAGAAAGTCTAGGGCTTGATGTTAGCGCTAGACTCATTAATTAAACATTAACTGAAATAAAGGCAAATAAGCAATTTTAACAATCAAAATTGCAACACAACACTTCATTAGAACATCATTAATATGAAATATGTCTCCTCTAGCAAAGTTTAGGGTTTCCATAACAGCGTTATTCTTCTGTGTAGTCTAGTGCATGGAAAGAAAGAAAGAAAGAAAGAAAGAAAGAAAGAAAGAAAGAAGTTGGTATTTTGACTGTACATCAGTAATAACTAAAGATACTCATGAAGATAGAAATAACTGGGTTTAAATACGTACTGGATTTATTTATTTATTTATTTTATGATTTTTTTTTAGAATAACCTTTGAACGCAGGAAATGTTAAAAGCATAACATGGCTTTGGAAATGATGGATGTGAATGTGCCAGAACACACAGAAGCTAATGCGATACAAAAATCACATCACACAGTGTGCGTTTACAAATGCTAAAAGGTTATCGGTTCACGATGCAAGCAATTAGACAAAATGTACTTTGCTTTCCCTGTAATGGTATTTATTAGCCATTTTGGTTCCCCTGTTCAACTGCTGGAAATTAATGGCACTCTATTCCTTTTTTTTTGCCACCACACTTGCCAATTAAGTCATAATGACCTCTGTCTTTGTCATTTTCCGTCTTCATAGGTCCCTCTTTTACATTAGCCTTGCACGTAGAAGTGAATAAATGTTGCTATTAACCGGGAGGCTGAAGGCACCTATCTTTCACGAGATGAGTGATGATTATGTATAGTAGCTCCCTTCCTTTCCAATTTTCACCGTGATAAATGGTGTACTCTTGTGTTGCTAGAGTGGCCCAAACCATCACTTACGCTTTGAGTGCCAACCTGTTTATTAGACAAACCTGAATCCTATTCCTCACAGTGTGATTTTGATTAGTCAGGGTGTGTCCTGTCTTATCTTCAGACCTGGCATTAGTGCCCTGTCCTTGGGTTTGAGGCATTCATCACTCCGAGTAGACTGGCATGGCCAAGAAAAGATGTTCTAATGGATGAGATGTCACGACATAGCAAGGTAACACAATCCATCTAAAGAAAAGAGCTAGAGAAGGGCTATGAAATGCCACACACCTCGACTTAGACTAAAGACATTGCATAGCTTTTGATCCAATGTTGTCTTGAGACTAATAGGACATCCATCTTATATATTATGGATGTAAATTTGGCTGAGATTGACGATTGAATGAGAGGCATGATTATCAAGGTCAGGGGTCAGCAGTTGGTTAAACCAGCATATTAACATCTGGCTCCACCAGAGTGAGCCTAGTATATACCAATTTTTTAAAATGTACATATACACTGATCAACCATAACCCATTATGCCCACACACCTAATATTAAGTAGATCCCCCCCTCTTGTCACCAAAACAATGATGCACTATGTGTTCTAACATAGTGCACCATTGCCATAGTAATCTGCCGTGTAATCTGATCCAATAGAATTGTTACTCTAAAGGCAAAATGCTGAAAAAGTAAAAAAAAAAAAAGGGGGCCTACTGTACGTCCCACTCAATATTAAGCAATGTTGTAATCTGGGGAGTTTAGAGGCCTTGGTTAACCACGATTAATCACAAATTTTAAAAGAAATGCATGACAAACTGGTTAGAGGAAACAAATTTAGCATTTTTACTTAAAAGGCTCAGTTTACTTAAAAGGAAACCAGCGCTGCATGCAGTGGCTTGGTCGTATGGCGGTGTGGGAACTGCATTGACAGCGGGCTCGAACCCAAATCATCAGATCCAAAAATCAACAACCTAAAACCTAAGTGGCCGGAGCCACTACTCCCACATCTTACATTTAATGTATTCTTGTAAAAATAATTCACCTTAAAGGTAGCTCGAGTACACAACTTTGGTTTTATTTAAACTGCCATCTAGAAGCTTTTTATAATGAAACTTGCTGTGCAGAAACCAGGTGATGTTACCCGCACTGCAATTATGGAAAGCCATTAGGACCAAACGATTCGGTCATATGATTAATTTAAAATAGTAATGTGTTAAATTGTCTAGATTAATCACATGCATTAATGCACATATATTATATGCATTAACATATTGGGTATATATTATATATGTATATGTTTACACACACTGTATAGATAGATAGATTGATAGATAGAGATATCTATGATTGTCTTATACAGCCTCTTGTCCACTTTCAATTTCAAACTATTTCTCCTCAGGCACTTCATGCAGTCTTTTCTCCTGTGTGTGTAAGAGAACAGTGAATTTAGCTCCTGATGGAAAATAAGAATCCCATTCAATAGTGATGCCCTATAGTAATGTAGAATTGATCCTTCCAGATGCTGTGCCTTTGATGTCCTGTGTCTGTATATATCCTGATGTCTCTGGAGGAGCCAGATCTATTGTGAGTAGCTGATGGAGCTTTGCAGGATGCACGGACAGAATTAACTCAGCAGGGACTACAGCTCCTTCATCTCACACACACATACTTTTATTATTATCTGTGTTTCAGTAGTATCGGGATTAGTTTGGTGCGAAAGCCAAAAATGAAGTCATGATTTCCTTAAACTGTCCTCAGGCAGGTTTAAGCACAACAATTTCTTACTTGTTCATGGCTTCAGCAATAGCCAGGTGTGCCGACAAATTTTTTTAAATTAATCATAGAGCATGCAGGACAGCAAGGTATGAAGCCCATTTTGGGCTTCATGATATATGTGAAGTGCATAAACGCACACACACACATCAGTGCATTGGTTGACACATCAGCACATCTGGAGTCAGCAGGAAGTGCTCAAATGTGAGACTTGCAAGGCCGCTAGCTGAACACGTGCATGACACACCAAGTGTTCAATCTCTGCATGAAAACAACAAGCCCGAGTTCCTTTTTGTACCATGAACCACACAGCATACTGATTTAATTTCAGTGGGAATTATGAGGATGGGAGTCCCCACATCAGAGTACACACACACACACACACACACAAACGCATGTATGCACATATGTATGCATAGACACATTAATGTGAGTTCAGCAGCAGACTGGGTTGTTCATCAAACAAAGGTAAATAATTTAGTTCTAGCGATGTTGTCCCCAAATAATTTAACAGGCTGCCTTAAAAGTAAGTCTTTTTTAAAGACTCTTGATAAAGACTATCATTGTTAACTTGAGACATTGTATGTTTGGGTAAGTTGAAATACATCATGCAAAAAAAATGTAAAGTACTAAAGACATCTTGTCACATCTCAGCATCTCTCTCTCTCTTACCTTTACCTCTGCAGTCTTCAACATATAACTCAAAATGCCAGTGCTTAGACATCACAAGAAAAGATCTATGGGCTTTCAAACCCTATGATCTGCAAGAGCTATCAGCAACTCCTCATTTCTAAGTTTCATGAACCATGAAATTCTACCTGCTACTCTCTCACAGCCTTGGCATCATAGAGAATAAACGGAAATAGTCAAATTTGAATAGTCAAAGGCATGACTAGGTTTCATCATAGTCAAGGAGCTTAAGTTTATACATTCATTTATCTTCAGTAAATGCTTTGTCCCAGTCATGGTCATGCTGAATCTGTAGCCCATCCCAAGTGTAAGGCAATGAGACAGTCTGAATGGAATGCCAGTCAATTGCAAACTGCAGTGCGCACAATAACCAAAGCCACTCCACCTACTGGCAAGTAGAAGGAAACTGAAGAACACAGAGAAAACCCTTATGGATGTGGGAAGAACATATGAAACTGCACTGATATTAACCCAAGCTCAAGATTGAACTAGAGACCTGGAAGCTGTCCAATCCTCCTGGCCAAGCAACCAGTTAGAAGTCAAAGCTGCATAATAATATGGCTGGCATACCTCAAGGGCCTGTGCTTTGACCATTTTTTTTCTTCTTTGACCATCTTCTTCTCTTTTTTTATTAGAAATATCTTCTTTTTTTAATCACATTGACATGCTGATGAAACTCAAATCTACTGTACATGTCATTTCTTCTGGAGAACCTTGCAGAAATCCATGGAGAACATGTTGAACTCTACACTGGCAGGAATCTGAGCTCTGGTGCTGGGTACCACTCAGAAGTTAAAGCTGCATTAGGTAACTGTACAGTTGCATCTGGTGTGCCACAAGGATCTGTGCTTGGGCTTTTTTTTTATTTATCCAATAAAATGGGTTCTCATGTCCCAGTTCTGACATGCGTAGCTCAGCAGTTAAAGCCTTAAACTAAGGTTCAGAAGGTCCCTGGTTCAAACCTCATGACCATGAGTTACCATTGTTGGGTGCTTAATCAAGGCCCTTAACTGCTCAGATGGATAATGAAATAAAAAAATCTCCATTAAAGCTCTTTGCCGACAATTTTATATGTCTCTGATCTTCTAGATCCTCTCACTCACTTACTTATTCTCTACACTGCTTGTCCTGTACAGAGTCACGGTGGACTAAGCAGGACAGTGCCTGGACAGGGTGGCAATCCATTGCACTACACACACACACACACACACACACACACACACATATATATATATATATATATATATATATATATATACACACATACACTATGATTAAATTGAAAATGCAGCCACTAAGCATGTAGAGAACATGAAACTCCACACACAAAACCGAGGACACAAGGCGAGAATCAAACCCTCAACCCTAGTTGCAAGGCCATGGTGCTAGAGCATGTCACAAAGTTAAATTATCTAAAATGCTTCTAACATTGAAAAGTCTAGGATTCTTTCAGAGCTTGCAGGGATATCACACTTTTAGACAGTTAGAACATGAGGTTGTGGAGGGACACTTAAAAGACTTTGGTACTGAGTCATGTCTAGATCAAGAATCAGTCTTCGTAAATCATCAGACAAAGCGAACGTTAGAATCCAGATTTAACTTTGAATTTCTACGGTACTTCCCCTGACGAATTTATGAATAAGACTGAAACTAAGAGTCTCTAGTTTTGTTGTTGTTTTTGTTGCTTTTTTAACAGAAAAGTAATTCAGAATGTTTGCAAAAAATATTCATGGTTTTGCAGGAATGGCATTAAAGGAGGACACAGTGACACCAATAATGTACCAACCAAGGGCACAAGCTTTGTGATTACACAGGTAATGTTCCGTGAAAGCCTGTTGAATGTTACTACGTCTGAATCCTGATAAATAATTGGGGTTGGATTCAAATCTGTGTTTTATGCCCTATACTCCAGAAAAATATATATGATTAAATATAAGAATAATTGGCCCATATGCCTTATATTTACGTGTCTACATTTTAAAGTAAATACTTAGTATTGTAAATACTTGTTTGTTTGGTGTTTTTTTTTTTTAAAGTTCAAAGATTTATTAAAGCTCATGGTAGGCAGATAAGGAGTCTAATTAACAAATCCAACAGAAGCAAAATTGGCTATAGGCCATAAAGTTCTGTAGTTAAAATTTTCCATAATTACATTTTTTATTAATAATATTTAGTTACCAATTCCTTTCCTTTCTTTAAATTTTTTCTTTTTTTTTTTCACTTTTCCGCATCTGTATGTTGATATCTTTAAAAAGATATTCTTAATTTTTCACTTTTAGGAAAAACCAAACTTGAAATAAATACTAGAACTATATAATCTAAATTTAACCTTTAAAAATGCTGGACACCAAGTTCATTTCCTGTACTCTCCAAAGTTTATGAGCATTTAGTAAAAAAAAAATTGTTTGACTGCGTACGTTGTTCTTTTTGTTACTGTGCAACACTGTGTTTATGAGTTTAATTAAAACTCGTCTTTGATGTTCAATACAGTAATGTGTAATACAGTAACGTCTGCATTAGTGTCAGATGTTAGTGCCAAATTAATAAATGTAAAATATAAACACATATTATACCACAGAAATGAACTAAGCCGTTGTCTTTGTCTTTGTGATTTTTCCTAAATTATGGTCCATACTGGAGCAGCATTTTTCCCCCCGGGTTGGGCAACGTGACAGAAATGACTGATTGAAATTCCACATCACTTATTCATCCCACTCAACGAGTGTCCACTCAAGAAACGTTGCCTAAATGTGCTGTCGTGGGCCGTCCCTCGCTCCACTGCCGACTCGAGAAAGCCTTTAATAACAGACTCGAGCTGTTCATGCTGTTTGTTTTGAGTGAAAACAGATGTGGTTTCTTCACCACTCTCTCTAGCTTTGCACTCTAGCTTTGTCTTGTTCTCTCTCTCTCTCTGTCTCTCTCTGGGAAAGATTTCAGTCACAATATTGGCTTTCTCAAACATCCGCCTTTCCATGAGGCCAGATTTGTCCAGGCCCCCATTACTTTCCACACATTTTAGTGTTGAAAATGTAGAAAAAAAAAAAAAAAAAAACATGAAGCAATTTTCACCTCCCTTCAGCTTTTTTGGGGGCAGTTTTTTTGTTTTTGTTTTTTAAAGACGTATGCACTCACATCCCACAGCTGAAAATAAGAGCGCCACTAAAGCAGCAGTAGATCCTTCCAGCCAAACCCCAGACCTTGCTTTTCACATCAGATCCTCGGAGTTGGCCCCTGTGTGAAACCCGACACATCTCTAAATACCATGGCGGACCTGTAGTTGTTCAGGTTAAGACGAGACGAAAGGACATTTTTCACCAGTAAGCTTCGCTGGTCATTTATTTCTGCTCAGCAGTGACCACAGCTCTTAGCAGGAAAAATGCCTCTCCAGCAGGGAACAAAACAACAGTATGACTTAAAGGAGGGGTGGGGGGGTGGGGGGGTTGAGATGAGATGAGGGCTTTGAGGGGGGTTGGGAGGAGCGAGGATGGAGGCACATGGACAGATATTGAGCTTTAATTTGTTTACTTAGTATCTTGGATCGCTTGTGAACTCGCTCGCCTAGGAGCACATGTGCTGCGTGTTTAGCAGCGACTCAAAAACAGTCTGTCTTTTATTTCCTTAGGCAAGAACCTTTATTCTGAGAGCAGACACCTTTCTGCTTTTCCGTTCTTCCTTTAACTTTTTTATCATTATCTATTTATCAGTTATCTCTTTCTTTTTTCCTGTATTTCATTGATTTTTCATTCTTGGGGTTTGTTCTTATCTATCGATCTATCTCATTTCTATCTTTAAAAGTTCAATTACAGCACCTCAAGCTAATTAAAGGTTCAATAAGAGAAATATTTAATAAACACGTCAGCTCTGGGGCATGAGGCAAACATTACTGGCCCATTAATAAGCCTTGTGTTTTTTCTTTTTTTTTTCTGAAACGCATTAATCAGGTATAATCTGGTACAGAAATGATCAGCAGCATGAAATACATATGAGGATGAGGATGATGATGATGATGTAAACACCTTGCATAACTATTCATTATGCATTGCTTACGTACAATATCAATATTCCAGCCAATAACCTTTGCTGATATTATTACTACTGTATATTTTTTATTGCCCTTATTTTTAAATGTCGGAACAATTACTTTAACTGAAACCATTTACAGAAACTCATTATAGTGCACACCCAAAGGAAAATCTTAGTGTCCCATATTCCCTTCAACCCAAAGCGAAACCACATTGCTCTATTTCTCCTCTTTATATCACAACCCCCCCCCCCCGCCTTCACCGCAGTGATGGATGTCTTCAGTATGTCTTTTGTCACCGAATGTCACTTCGTGGCTATGCTCTGAGTCATGGTGGGTTATTAAAGCTCTCGATTGTCCCCTCTCGTGACCTCTGCAGCAAGGGTGATCACACGAGCCTGATCGGCCCCGCCGCACTGTCTTTTCCCTCTCGCCGTATTAGATGAACAAGATAAGGCAGGTTAGTTAATCGACCCCATTTGCAGATTAAATATTAATCTGTAAATGTACTCCATTTGTTATGCTTTTGAGGGCTTTTCAGGATGCATAGCTCCGTATATACATAGCTCTCATATTTTTCCACTTTGATTGATTTAAAGGTGAAGTGCTTCTTTACACCACAGCTCTGTTCTTGTTTTGATAATGATGACAATATATTTAAAGCTTTGGAATGCGTAACAGTGATCATATTTTGGTTCACTCTTTGTTGGTTTATGATGGTTTATGGATTGTCTGGCTTGACATGCCTTTTTTAAACGGGGGGTTGTTCTTGCTGTTGTTCTGTTGTGTGGGATGGGAGGTTGCGGGGTGATTCGGGTTGTGTTGCTTGTTTTCGTTTTTTGTATTGTGAAATGCGGCGGCATGGTGGCTTAGTGGTCAGCACTGTCACTTGCACCTCCAGGGTCTGGGTTCAATTCCCGCCTTGTGGTCTATTGTGTATGAAGTTTGCATGCTTGCAGACTTGCACCAAGTTCACCCTCTGCCTGATGGGTTTCCTTCGGGTACTCCGGTTGCCTCCCACAGTCTAAAAGCATGCAGATTAGGCTAATTTGCATTCCTAAATTACCCATAGTGTGTGAATGAGCATGTGATTGTTGACACACTATGGGTAATTTGGAAACACCGATTAGCCTAATCTGTAAATAAAGTACAGCACCTCAAGATAGGTCCTACCACGGTCGTAAAAGGGGAATAAATACAATGGTAATTACGATTGGCCACCTAGGTCTCTAGTTGGTCTACATATGTTTATAGATGGATTGATGGATCGTGAAATGCATATAAAATAAAATATTTTAAAGAAGATTTTTTTTAAATGTGCAATAAATCAACAGTGCATTATAAATCCTGAAGAATCTATTGAAATTGTACTCACTCTCACTCTAAACCGCTCATCCTAAGTCAGGGGTAGCTCAGTGGTTAGGGCGTTGAGCTATGGTTCAGAAGGTCCCAAGTTTAAACCCATGTTGCCACTCTTGGGCCCTTGAACTCGACTGCTCAGATGTACAGTGTAATGAGATGAAAATGTAAGTCGCTCTGGACAAGGGCATCCTCATCTAGAGCCTGGGCAGGGTGCCAATGTAATTGCAATGCACACTATGTGTAGTCAATTAGCCTAATTTGCTAATCTTAGAGATAAAGCCAGAGCACAGGGAGGAAGTCCCCAAGCATATGCAAACTCCATGCACACAGACAGATGCAGGAATCGATCCCCAACCCTGATGGTGCAAAGCCACAGCACTAACCCCTACACAGCCAATGTAGTATCGCTATTGATTCCATTATTTTGTATTTTTGGAAGGAGTCTCCAGTGCTAATGCGTTGTAACAGTCAGAGATAAGGCACTGCAGCTTCTTATTACATCAACCTCTTTATTTTAGGTCTTTAACTTCAAACAAAAAAAGGAGTGAATGATATGGAGTTGTAAGGGAGTGACTGATGATAACATAAGTGATAACAGAAATGTTTGATACATTCCATAACATGTAATGTAAGTGTAAATGGAGAAAAAAAAAACTGGCATGTTGATCCTTAACAAATAATAAATATTGTTTAAAAAACATTAATTAACATTACCATGGGTAATTATTATTCTGTTATAAAACAACCCATTATATTCCATTTCTTACATATAATCATATTAAATAAGTCAATTTAAAATGTCATTATAATACACATGCATGCTTTAAAAAAATAATTAATTTCAGAAAAAAAACTAAAATTTCCCAGAATTGTCCCATATTTAATCTACATTCCTGTTTGTATGCCATTGACTGTAAAACTTAGACAAAATCCTATTTCTGTGAGGTAAAGCAAACAGAGAAACAAGCCACGTTAGTCCGCCATTGTGCTCAGAGGTGCCAGTGCCATGAGAAAGTCTGGTTTCGCAAATTTATCCTGCAATGCTCGCTCTCGATCGCTTTTCTCGTGGAAGAAAGCCAGGATTTCCTAATTCAGAGAGAAAGCGGACCTCTCAACAGATTGATCTGCGACGGGGGACAGTCTATTCTTTAAAGAACTGGCCTGAAATAAGCTGCTCACTCTACAGCGCCTTTCGGAGCAGACCGAAAGAGTCTCGTTCTCTCCATCCAGCAGTTGGTGCATGGGAGAAGTGAAAGAGGGAAGGATCTGATTATCAGGCAGCTTTTCTTCATGGATCCTTTCTACTTAGACATACACATGGGTGAGTGTAAGGCTTCGGGCCTTGCTGAGCGGCAAAGCTTCCTATTCATGTGGTGTGTGTGTGTGTGTGTGTGTTTGAATAAAAAATGAATTACCTTTGAAAACAGACAGCGTAAAAGATGTGTAATAATTAGCTGGAACAGGAATGGGCATGATTTCAGAGAAAGAGTTTTGGGTTTTTGTTTTTTTGGATGAATACAGATCTAGGTGCGGTTCATCAGCTGTTTGGTTAACATTATGTGGCCTTACAAGGTCTTGGGCTGCTTCAAGCTTATTTTGATTTAACATTTAAATGTGTTTATATTTGTTTTATTCTTTTGTTTCTTTGTTTCTATTTCTCTTGCTGTATCACTTTTCCTTTATCACCTTTTTCAGTTTGTTCTTTGTTTTTTTCTCTCTCTCTCTCTGGTATTTTCTTTATCTTGTGTTTATTTATTTATTTATTTACTTTTGTTTTTTTTTATTGTTATTAATTATTTTATCATTTCTCTCTCTCTTTCTTTCTTTCTTTCTTTCTTGATCTTTTAATTTGTATTAATTGTTTTCCTCACTCTTATTTTACATTATTTATTATGTACTTTCTTTTTCATTTTTTTATTTCACTTTGTCTTTGTTACTTTCATTCTTTCTTTAGTACTTTTACATGCTTTTATCATCTTTTTCAGTTTCTTTCTTACTTTCTTCCTCATTTTCTTTCTTTCTTTTTTCCTTATTCTTTGTTTCATTTTGTCCACACATTTTTTTAAAGAAATTATTTTTTTACACTTCCTTATTCTATCTATCTATCTATCTATCTATGTTTGATACTTTTGTTGTGCTTCTGTGAAATTCTTATTTTGAACTTTCTTAGTCTCTCAGTATTTCTTTCTTTCCTATTTATTTTGTCTTTGTTACTTTTGATCTTTCTGTTTCAAATTTTATTCAATCTTTTGTTTTCTTACGTTTTCCCGATTTGTCATTCATCCTTGTGTTCTTTATTTTCTTAAGCATTAAAAGAAAAAAAAAAGAAAGTTTAAACATTAATCCTGGGGTACCACAGGGTTCCATGTTGAGGTCTCAGATGTTTACAAATTACATCATAACATGCTAAATTTATTATCATGACTCTATGGAACCTCTAGAAAATGCAACCTAAAATTGACAGAAAACATTCGTGATGATGCAGTGTGTGTGTACATATGTATAACACACACATGCAATATGATATACAGTCTTCTCAGTCAAGAAAATTTAAGTAGAACTGGTTGATGATAGCATGTAGTGCTTATCTTGTTGCCTATACAACTGACTATAAGTAGCACTTTAGAGTTTCATGGGAGGACAGCAGACAATGAGACAATATGCTGTTTGGCTCAGTTATCCCCTGGATTTCATCAGCCAGAACAAAAGAGAGGGAGGAAAAACTAGAGGGAAGTGAATTGTATCAGATAAATTTGCATCTGACAGAGGTTTGGAAAAGAGCGCGAATCATATCCCGCTGAGAAGCGCACACGTGTTTGTCAAGAGGGGCTTTGGGATATTGATTTAGCAACACAGCTGGCACTGATTGCAGGAATGTAAGCCACTGATGTTGCAAAAGGCGTCAGTTTTTTTCAATGTGATTGTGATTCATTTGAACTGCTTAAGTTAAGAAGTTGATGGTTGTGTCCCTCTATCATTATTCTTTAATTAAGAGTTTATGTCCCTTTTTATTACTGTTATCATGTATTATCTTTTAAATTATTCTTTCCTTCATTCCTTTATTATTTTATTTTTTTTTTGCATTTGAAAAAATTGTCCTTTAAACTCTAGAGAGTAAATAAAATTAGGCTGATTTGGATGCTGTAGCTGTAGACTGAGATGGACATGGGAGCACCACCATTCTACACATGTCACTGTGTCCTTGTCAATCAACCAGGCTTTTACATTCCACACCACACCACATGTGCAGTGATGCAGAGATAAAGCCATTCCCAGTGGCACGGCAACACAGGAAAAATAAAGGGGAGGGAAAAAAAAGAAGTTGTGTGTGTGTTCTCAGTAAAAAATTACACGAGAATAATAATAAAAAAATAAATTAATCAGTATTCGATGAATGAATATTTCTAAGTGCTTCAATATTGTAGAATACAGCCTCAAACAGAAATGTTCGTTTTTTTCCCAAGCACGTGAGCCATTAGGGAAGCATACGTCTTCAGGATGAAAAAAAACAGCACCCTGAGGAAGTCGGAACCTCAACCACACCCTTGGATCCTTTCCATAATAGAAAAAAAAAATGTACACCGCACCCTCCTGGAAATTACAGCATCATTTTGGGGTTTTCTTTATCAAACAATCATTCAGGTTTCTGTACTGTTGAGTCTACTTTATAGTTTATAAACATCAGCAGTGATTACAATCATTCATTCCTTTATTATTACTCTACAAGGGGTTTTCAAGTCAAACTTGGACCTTTGAATAACAGAACAAAGTTATGAGAGTAAAAACACCCCTATTTCTCTATATAATCCCCAGCTACACTAATCCACTTATCCCAGTGTTTTACTAGTGCTTGGACACCATCAAGATAGAAAGTTTTCTTAGTGCTGCCTGCTTCACCTGTGAAACACTGGCCTCCCAGGAACTCCTTTAAATGGCCCAAACATATGGAAATGGCATATGAAATGAAGCAGGGTCAGAACTGTATGGAGGATGTGGCAATGACTCTCTGTCGAATTCCTGTAATGTTCAAGCGGTGTTGGTGAATGATTGTGTGTACAGTTCCCACACACAGATCCGTCTTTTCCGCAAGTTGGTGACAAGTTATGCATCTACAGTATTTTAAAGGATGGGCCTGGGATCGTCATTCACATTCACACATAAATAAACTAAAAAAATATAGCAAGTATATAATATAGAAAATACAGTGCCCTCCACAATTATTGGCACCCTCTTAAAGATTAGTAAAACAGGCAAGGAGGCATGCCTCTCTTACAACACATACGATGCATGGAAACACTCAAATTTTAATGAGGAATTTGTAGTTCTCTGAAGAAATAGTTTTTTTTTTTTCCTTAACCATTTTTACTATTCTTTAGAAGGAATGCCAATAATTGTAAATGGTACTATAAATTAGTGGAACTGCACAAATTAATATTTATGCAATCTAAAATACATACTAGTCTATTGTGATGATTAGTCTATGATTAGTTTTATATTAAAAGATGTATTCTATGCTACATAGTTATTTTTTTAATTACTTAGTTATTTTTTAACAGTATTAGAGTCTCGAAGCTTTTTTACAGTGCTTCATGCATTCATAATGCAATATTTAAGAATATATACGTCTCTCATATAATGTATACTTACAGTATAAATATATACTGTATAATACAGTATACTCTACATTCAAGTTTATTGCGTGTGAATAAATAACATGTACCGGGTCCAACTGTCATGTTTGGTTTAGTGTTCGAGCTGAGCGCATTAAAATTTAACCGAATTAAGATAGAGATTAAGTTTATAGTACAATCCAGACTGATTTATATGAGAAGTCTTGCACCCCGGTCTCAGATTTCTCCAAAAAATGTAAAGTATGAGATTTTTACGAACGGCTTTAAAATTACCTGTGTAAATTATGTACACCATAATAAGTACAAAAACACAGAGGTTTAAATCAGTTATGAATCTTTCAAACTGTTATATAGAGACTATTAAATTATAACATGTATAATTAAACAATAGTGGCAAAGCATATATGACATTTCTAGTAATAATGTAATATCTTTTATGCAATGAATAAATTGTCATAAAACAAACTGTTTCTTTTACATTTTTTATTTCTGAATCAAATTGAGAAACAATGTAGGCAGGAATGTAAAGATAAAAAGAAAGAAATTCACAGCATCCCTTTTGGCATGTCGTTCTTTTTCCAACTCTCCTTCCTGATTTGTCTCCAGACTCTGTCATATTGATTGCCCGAGTGCATGACTATAATACGATTTGACAGCCTTTCACACACACATTTTCTAACCTGGGAGAACGAGATCACACAGCAGATATATGGGCCAGAAGATCTCACACCATCACTATGTCACTACACCCATGACTGATGCTGCAGTATGATAAAAACAAGGAGGTGGATAAAAAACTGCATAGTGTTCATGTTTGTAGCATGTGGGATGGAGCAGCAGGTGCATGTATGTGTGTGTGTGTGTGTGTGTGTGTGTGTGTGTGCTCTAAAACTACTCCGCTGTAATACTCCTCATGCCAGGATGAAGTGGACAAAAAAAACAAAACAATAAACGTCAGGGCAAAAGGTCAGAGCCATAAAATTCTATGAACTTAGTGAATAACTGGAAAAACTGCCAATAAAATCATGGCGTAGGATTACAGAAGACTATTCAAGACCTGGAAACCACATACGGTCCAGAGAGGGTATAAATAAACAAGTTAATAAAGGGAAGCAAGTAACAAGTAAAAATGATAAAACACTCAACAGATTGTTGACCAGAACAGGAAGCGATGGGTAAACAATTAAAGGGCCGGACCAATTAATGGGCCGGACATATAGTGGACTAGTAGAACTCTACAGATATCAAAATGATGATTTATTATATTCATGTGAGTTGTTCTGATTTACAGTTACAAAACGGAGTCAACAATCATGAACAAGAAAGAAACAGACACTCGTGAACTGGTAGTGCCCAGTATCTTTCATGGGCGCCAACAATTTTGAATTGTTGAATTACAGTATATACTATTACTTGGAGCTTTCAGGAGGATAACAATTCATTTTTTTTTAAAGAATGAGCAGAATGAACGGAGCCTGGCTGTTTATTGAAACACGCCTACTTACCCCATTTACCACCAGCTATCTATGTTACTTTGCCCCTAATTACAGTATGTATCATTTTATGGCTGAATGTAACTTTAACTGATCAGTCACCATAAATGGAGAAATCTAGCTATGGACACCAAAACCATTTTTTTTTTTTTTTGGACCAGGCTACAAATATCATTTCTGTTGTTGGACATGTAGGGATCGGCTCACTTACTGTATGGAGCCAGCTCATTGTGGTTTTGGGATTTCCACATTGAACACAATTTCCAGAAGTGGAGGTTAACTCCTTGATTTACCTTAGCCTTAGAAATTAGGCCTGTCCACCACTTTCACCTCTCCAAATGTCAGATTTTATTTCTGCCATGATACTGTAAACATGTAGTAATTTCTAAGTAAGTATGGCAGGACACAAATGTGGTGTTGAAGAAAATGTAACCTAATCCATAGGTCAAACCACCAGCAGGTAAAAAAAATATACAAGGATTATCCATCAATCAGCACCAAAGAAAACCAGCAAAATCCTAAACCAGAGCTGGAAAATCATTTGATACCTGAAAAACAGCCCTAACCTGTCTCGAGATTCTTTGGGAGCTGGTGAAGAGACGATGACAAACACAGGACCTGAGAATATCAATTGAAAATAAAATAAAATATAAAATATATGATATATAAATAAGAATAAAAAATAAGATTTACATGATATCCACTCCCTGAGGGACAGATTCCCTAAAAACGTGGTTAAGTGCTGTTACATGATGCAAATCAACAGCAGCCAGGCTGTGGCTGCTGCATAACGTACGACTTTTTTTTATTGTTATTTTGTTTAGATATTCACACTGATGCTCCAGTAAAGGCGGAAACAGTTACGCAAGCAGGAAATCCCTGTAAACCAGACCATCTCCAGCAGTCTCACACCACCAGGGTTTGGGGTTCGATCTCACCTGTGGTCTGTTTGCATGTTCTTCCTGTGCTTTGTTTCCTCCAGGTCCTCCATTTCCCCCCACAATCTAGAGACTTGCATTGTAGAAAATCCCACACTTTGCCCGCTAGGCACCATGGCATTGGATCAGCTCCAAGCCCCCTGCAACCCTACACAAATACCAAAAATGGTATGGAAGATGAATGAATAAGAGGAATTATGCTAACTAGCTAAGTTATTACGCTGGATAACTTTAAAGCATAAAATACAATGTAAATTATGGTGCAGACTTAAAGGTTAAAAAATGCATTACTCATTTTTTAAATGTACCAAAAGGTCAATGATCATGCAACGTTAGCAGGGAAGGGATCGAGAGAGTTAGTGTCGCTAGCATGGTGCTTGTTTCAAAGGATGTTTTACAAGATGGAGTGTTACAAAGTTTATTCGATTATTTGTTTACAAGTGACTTTATAATGCTGTAGTCTTACTTCGCTGTTTCATAAAGGATTTGTCCTTGTCCTTTTGAAAAAGTTTACGAGTATCATTTTGCATTATGCCAGTGATTAAACTGGGTTTTATAGACAGATTTAAAGTGCTAGTGAGGCTGTTTTATACTCAGAGTTGCCCTTTTAAAGTTGTGGAAACCTGTTGTTGGTCAGAAAAAGCTGCTTGCGGTGAGGTCGTAAACTGGCAGAAGTGAATAAATGAAGGTGTGTCCCAAGCCCGAAATGAGCTGGCGGGTCTCTCCATGCTCATCAAGCTGTTTAAGACCTAAAAGCAGCAGCACATCCAGTAGCTCTATTCACATGTGCCTGATTTGTAATGACTTCCAAATGTGGGCTGTTTGACTCCACTCGCTCGCCTCATCAGAGCCGAAAATGGTCTTTGGCATCGCACAAAGAACATTCTATTTAAATAGAACGCTAACAGTTATAAGAGAAGGGGAAGGGTTTACTCCTTCAATACAATAGACAAAGAAGGGGAGAGCAATTTTATTCTTGTGGAAAATTAAAAAGATGACATAAGTCAGACCTTTTTTTTTTTTATTTCATCCTTGTTAATGCCCAACGTTACAATGATAATGTTTGTTTTCGTGTGGCTCCGTCTTTTTTTTATCAAGTCTTGTGTGACCCGGCAGCGAGTTTAAGCAGTTTATTAGGCAAGAAGTCTGCACTTCGAGTCAGTCATTCCATGGTGTAATTGCTGTCTAAAAATATTACCTTCTTTTATATAATTCTCCCTAATATTCATATGCAGCGTAGTTATAAAAGCAAAAGAACAGGGCAATTTTTTTTTTCACTGTCGATCATGGGAAAAAGAAAGTCAGGCTCCGTCAGATTAAGGAGTTAGTTAGTTTCAAAGCCAAAATTAAATTCTACCTAATATCATGTATGATTAACCCCATTGTAGAAAACTCTTACAGTAGCTGTGTGATTTACTAACATGAATAATGTCTTAATATATGTATGTCTTTTACTTAAATATTATCTACTACTTAAATTTTACCTCTCATTCTAAAAGCAGCTTAAGTATTACAATATCGGTATTAAAAAAGCATTTATTATAAATATAAAAAATCCTACAGCTGAAAAAGTGTAAAAAAAAAAAAAAAATTATTCAATTTTAAAACAGGATTTAATTTTATTATTATTTGATTTTAATTTTTATTTTTTACTGAAAATAAAGGATACAATGGATGGGCTGGAGAGGAGACAGAAAGAAACGATGGCGGACACTGGACCCGGGAATATTAATTAAAAAATAAAATATATAATTTTTATTTTTATATAAATAAGGATAAAACAATTCTTGGAGAAATTGTGAAGTAGGGGTGCACAGATACATTGGTTTTCCTGGAAAAGATGATGAACGGCTTTTTTCTAGACCAATGTGTTCCTGAGATATGGATATTCACCATCCTGGATGTGTGAGTGTGTGTGTGAGTGGACAGAGGTGATTTAGCCTGGTTGTCTTAGCAACAGCTCTTGCTGCACGCCTGATATCTTCTAACCTGATGTCTTGCACTCACTTGAAAAAAAAGTGACAATAAGTGTTAATTAATTGCCTGATGGCGAATTTACTGTTTGAATTGAGTCAAAGGTAGGTTCTCGCTAATTGACTGTAGAATCCTAATGATACTGTATTTAATGGTTCGAACTTTTAGTGAGGTTTAGAACGGCTTTAGAAAGGGTTACTTATTTTTGATCAATGTGGGTTTTTTTTTTTACAAAGCAATTGAGATTTTTAAGCTCGATGGCCAAGCTAGGAACCCTGAGGCTAAAAGCTCAAACAAATTCTGGTAACTTGAAAACGGTGTGCTTTGTGCTGAGGTTGACTGCATTTTGTTGGGTAATAAGCCAAAAACAAAAAGCTTGACCGATTCCAGAGAAACTGTGAAAAGCGTACTGGCTGTTACAAAGCACTGATACTGGAGACTCCTTTAATAAATGTTCAATAAAATGTACATCCATGTACAGTATACTCAATGATTCTGTTTTTTTTTTCTTAAATAACAACACAATAAAAATATATTTATAATTATTTATAATCATTATTATATTAAGCATCTACCATTTGACTTACATGTAATCACCTTAAATGTATAGACCATATTGCCGATGAAGGCTGAGTTAACATTTTTAGATGAGAATTACATTATTACAGTATATGTTTAGTTTATTCCAGATTTTTGACCTAAAAAAAAAAATAAGATACAACAATGCTGAGAACAGGACACTGAGTTAGAGATGGAAAGAAACTGCATTCCTTGCATATTCTTGTAGGCTTTTCAGCTTAATGCAGAATATTTTATTTTTTTATTTGTGGCTGCTTACTGTACCTTCAAAAATGTGAAAAGAAAGAAGAAAAAAGCACACTGAAAGGTTTTAATAAAATTAAATGGAATTAAATATTAAAGGCTTTAAAACAGGACATGAGTTCTCACTCTGATTATCATCATTAACATCTTATAACCTGATGTCAAAGTCACATTGTCGGCTTTTTACCCCACTGATCTCCGTTCCTGCAAGCATCATTGGGGAAATATTCCCTGATTCATTCATTTTATTATTGGGTCTTTTGACCATTTTAAACTTTTCCGGTGCTGCTCTTTGGTTTGATGATGATGCTGATGTCCTTGATGATGGTGTCGCAGACATTTTGACAGCAAGTATCTGATCACATCCACTGCTACACAGCTTTCCAACAACTCAATCATGCTTAGCTGGCAAGGTTTTGGAGATCTTCACGCAAACTGATTTTTTTTTACAACCATGTTTGTTAAACAGGCTCTTTACCCAATACAATCTTTGTTAATATTAGCATGTTTTTTACTTTTTTTCAAACCCAGACCCAGAAGCTAGGTCCCAGGCGACAGTGCTAAACGCTAAGCCATCGTGCCACTGTGATACATACTGTACCATAGAGTATGTATCACAGTGGCACGTAGTATTCCGTAGTTTTACCGTAGTGCTTTAGACATTACTCTCTAGAGTACCAGGGTTGGTACTATGGCACTTCAGTGGGTACCGTGGTTGTACAATGTACCACCATACTTTGGTCTAGATCACAATCTATAAGTTTGATTTAATGGCAGAAGTGATAATAGATAGGTTTCGTTCACATTACAAGTCACATTGTTCCATTCAGATTGGATTTGTTCACATTCATAATTACAAGTGACTTTCATCTGACTTTAATGTGAACGCATCAGTCTTCTGAAATGGCGTGCACATCTTTGCTCGCACGTCTTTGCTCACACCATCTGGTTTTAAATATGTTATATTTGTGCAACCAAACAATGGATAGGATTTTAGCAAATGTATGCTTGGGATTTTTTTCTAGAGGACAGCAAAAAAGTTAGTCTGCTGTATTTTTTGAGGTACAGAAAAAGAAACAAAGCCAGACATATCACTTTAGCTGTTTCAGCAGCTCGTACTTCTACAAAATCCCATGCAAAGATTGCATATTTGCATATGAATCCCATGCATATTAATTCCAATAATTCGGTAAATATCATTGTACAGTAGGTGTGCTGGGAATTTGGTAGTAATATGTTACTGTATGTACCACAATGCATTGATGAATACCATGGAACTTATTGGATACCACAGTAGCTACCAAAGTTTAACATGTCTAACATCTACTGTAATATGTCTGTACGTATTGTACTGTGTTAGATATGTTAATGCTAACAGTACACTTATCATGGTATACTACATATTAGATACCTATGGTACTCATTAAATTTCATGGTATTCCCAAAATTCTTGAGTATTAAACTTTGGAGATAGACACATACTGTAACAGGTGAGATATCACTGCAGAGCTTACTATATAAATTATACCATCGTGGTACGTAAACATACTGTACATACAGTACTGTCAAAACCTCTTATGGATAGCCATACTGTAGCACCATCTTTCTGGTCTTCCCAAACAACTTTTGCAAATGTTTTAAAATAAGCTACATCTCTGCTTAAATGCCCTAATCCTTTATGTGTTGTCAGAGAAAGGGCCAAGGAAAGTTTCTTGCAAAATTGTTTAAACATTGCAAAAGTTCTGTAGTATTGTGAAAAGCATCTCAGTTCGTGCTTTCTGCATATGTCTACCAAGACAAGTATTGCTAAACTGGAAGCCTTTCCAGTTTTTCCAATTTCAATCACAAGCATGTGTGTTTACGCAAGGCTGCCCATTATGCCCCGAGTGAAGAGATTGCTGTAATTGCTATAAATTACTCAATAGAGACCACGCTATTGAATCACTCTGAGAATATCCAGCAAAGTCCAAAAACACCGGCGTTAGATTTTTTACAGTATGTCAAATATACTGGTTAACCGACTCAATGCTGGTTTGTTGATGGCTGCGTGTTCAGAGCAATAAAACATTCAGGACGATTTGGACAGCTGTTCTGTTTGAAAGCTTTGAAAGTCTGTGTATGTATTTGCTCTCATAAACGCCACAGCAAGCTTTTCCTACAGCATGTATTTATCTTTAAATATCTTTGAGCATTCTGGTGATCCTTTCCAGTTGGCCTTTTTTTCCAAGGTTTGGTTGCTAATTTGTCTTCAGCACCACTCCGATGCAACGATGTCGAAAGACGTCTCTGTTTTATGTTGCTTCCCGCTGAGTGGTTCCACACTGGCTGGCTCTGTGGCCTGCTAAAGAGCTGGAAAGCCCAGCTGATGCGAAAAGCAGCCTGCAGTAAGGGCCGTGAGTTACCCATGGGAAGCCTTTCAGAGGTCTTGCGGAGACACGAAATAAGCACATCCACTTATATGACCTTGCGGAAGTCATGCGATAAATCAAAAGCACACTTATCACTTCAGCAGGCTGTGCGCGCGTCTAGCTCCAGCTCTTAATTTTACCAATTGTATGCGGGACGGTTCCAACACAAAAGCAGTAAATGGTGCATGATCGTGGGAGGCTGGAGTCTGATCAAGAGCTTGGAACAGCCCAAAATACACACGTGCACAGACGTCCAGGCTCCAGATGTGACTCTGGGCTGGAAAACTCCCAGGCTGTGATGGACGTGAAGCAGCCGGGGACTGCCGGGAAGGGTAAATCGATCCTAACTGCTTGAGATCAATAGCAATAATGGTGACACTCTTGTTTAGCCCTGAACGAACAGAGACAGATGAGGAAAGACAGGGGCTTCCACCACAATGCCATACGCATAGATTTTTCTTTTGCTGTGAGGAAAGGTCACAGACACCTTAAAAGGTGCATCATGTTTTAATGAAGATTTTCCCTTTATTATTTTATCTTATTGACAACTGAAACTGGGTTAAATTCTTTGCTATTATAGTTCGGTCTCACGTCTAGATCACGATCTATAAAGTGTCGTTAGCATGCGTGATAATAGAAAGGTGAGCAATCATTGAAAGAGCATTAGAATGAAGACGCCAGATTGGATTTGTTTGCGTTTGTAATTGCAAGTGACTTTTATCCGACTTTATGTGAACACGTCTATCCTCTGAAACGGCGCGTATGTGCAGATATATACGTCCTTGCCAGCACATTGATATGTCTTTTCCTAAAAAATCTGGGCTAAAATGTGCAAGCAGAAAATGCGATTTTAGCACACATGCTTGGGATTTTGCTCTGGAGGATGGCAAGAAGTTAGTCTGCTGTATTTATAGAGGTGCAGAAGAAGGAAGAAAGCCAGACACCTCACTTTAGCTGTTTTAGCAGCTGTTGCTACAGTAGTACTGCTATAAAATCCCCGTGCTGCTGGTGCTGACTGATGACGACAGCGGCTGACTCATGCACAGAGGCAAAAAAGTCATATGAATTCCAAGCTCGCCATTCTCATTTAAGTCACTCGACCATATGTCGGATATGGACAGTATCTGATAGGACCACATATGAAAGACTGTGATGACTCCAGTTCGATTTGAAAAACATCAGATTTGTTTGCTCAGACAGCCCTACAAAAAAAAAAAAAAATCGGTCACGTTAGAGTAACGTGAGTTGAGTTACTTCAGTCTGGTAACGTGAACACCCATCCATCCGTCTAGGAACCTCTGTAGTCCAACTAGGGACTGTGGAGGCCAATGGTGACCATTGTATTTATTCCCATTTATACAGTTAGTGTTTCCAGTCAACATTCACATGCATTCACAACATTAATGTGAACAAAGCCCCATTAATTATTTTCTATGCAACACCAGATGTTTTAATTTTAATCATTTTGATGCAGCTTCGGAAATCCCTTCACGGTCTATTACAATATCTACGGTAGTTTTGTCCAGCCTGAACAAAGGGACATTCACCGTGTCATATTCACATGCTCAAAGCTTGACCTAAACACTCTTCAGACCAATGTTTTTTTTTAAAACGTGTTTTGAACACTAAAAGTCTTAACTGATTCCTTATGCATTTTGTTCATGAAGAAATATAGCCGAGATAGTCTTAAAAAGCAAATAAAGCACTCCCATGTCCTTTTGATGCAATATATTTATGATTTCCTAAAGTCGAGGTGTCAAAATAAATACAGAAAACTCGAATTCTGGCCAAGATCTTGTCTTTCTTGGCTGTTACTGTAGCAAGAATTCAGCCACAGTAACATCCAACATGATTTCCTACACCTTATACACATTCACGGTGGAGTTCAAATGTTCTTCATATGAAACTCTTCTCTGTTCTACACTAGGCTTCTACATACAGTACATTAGAGTTTTTTTAAGGGTTCCACCCGAATGACAAGCCAAAGAAGGCTTCGGGTTTGTACTGTATATTTCATATTGGTCTAATCTAAGGAGTCTGCACTTTGACCACTAGCTTTCATTGTTATCAAAGTCCTTGTCAGACGAGGATATGTTCTATTTGCTCTCTCTTTTCATCGTCCACTGCTGAAACGCGTAGGAAATTCTACAGACGTAAAGAGTTTAACTAGAGAAAACAAAGTTTGTTTGCATCCTGTCACTTCTCATTTGTTCAATATGTACTCATTTTTTTCATGACCCTCCTTGGAAAGCAAATATCCACTTGAAAATGTCATTTATGTTCAAAGTATTTAGCATATGCCCTTATCCAGACTGACTCACACAAATGCTTTGTAGTCTATATAGAAATATATACTCTCATGCTCGTACCAGGATCTAAGCAAATATAGCCATCGGCAAACACAATAGACATGCAGACTGGCCCTCAGGTCATTGGTGGTTTTAAAAGCGCAAGACTCCTTAGGAGATCTAGGAAATTAGTTGTGAAGATGCCTGGGGTGTTGACATTTTAAAGGGCTTTAATAGATTCTGAAGACGTCATCAGTTGGTCTCTAGGCTGAAGACATCCTGCAGTCCTAACTGTTCCTACCTAAATCATGAGTGGAGATAGTAAAGAGTCCATCTACTACCTGGGACTTCATTGTGTTTTGAGAGATGGTGGGTCAATTCAAGCCACTTGATCAGACTTTACTCTAAGTAGGGAGGATTGGTCTATTTGTCTAGTTACAAGTAGAATGGAGAAGGCAGCAATGGGAAAATGTTAGAGACCTACAGTAGGTTGAAACCACGCCCTGTGCTACATTGGATAGTTTGGTGGAAGATCAACTAACTGTGAAATGAAAAAGTACAATCACATGGCAAAAGACTGAACAAACACCTGAATTACCTACATGGAATGAAATACTTGAAGTAGCCTTGTAATGTTGTAAATATTGTGTCACCGATTCTCCAGTGATGGGGCGTGCCCAAATGCTTCACTCCTCACTTCCTCTGGGAAACTGAAAATAACAAGTTCATCTGGCGTAGCAGCAACCCCATCAGAGGGGGCGGGGTCGCTAAACATGACATGACTTGTGATATACTGCAGTGAAAGTCCTTGGATGATAAAAGGAGGCATGAAGATTAGTTCAGGGGATCCGGATGAATCAAAATAGCTAGACTAGAGATGGGGTGCTATTTGGGCTTAATCTATGGTTGTTTTTTTAGAACCACACTCTCATTTGATACATTGTCAGAAGGTGTGGTCAAGAGTTCTTCACAACCAACCAACTTTTTCTTACTACAAGTGAATTAGTGAACATTCAATTTGGCAAAGCGCAGCCTTCTGTCTTGGCTTGGGTTTTCTCTCCAGGAGTGCATAAGGATTTCTGATGATGAGGAATGAGGAACCTCTGTCCAGGATGCTGGTTTGATACCATGACAGTGCTATAGACCGTGCCAAGCCATCTTGAATTGAAAATGTGAGAAAATATAGGGGCTTAGTGTCCTGTGTGGGCAAACAGAACATGCATTTCACACGTGACATGTCATGTCTAGAGAGTCAGGTAGCTTTTATCACAAGTACCAATTAGGCCATTATGCAAATGACCAAAATTAGAGCTGAATGCATTGGATGACAAAGGGTGCATTTGTTTGTGCCAGATATGACTTCCTTATTTAGTGAACATTACTTGTTTTGCTTGTGTCATTAACAAAGTCTATAAAATGTGTTAAATGTCCATACACAGTTCATTTAGAGCAGTTAATTTACCCAATGTCCTTTGTTCTACAGTCATGTTCAAAAGTAAGTAGCCCCTCTTTTAATTCTATGGACTTTTGTGTAAAAACATAATAATCTGATTTAAGTGGGTCTCACTATTAGGCAAATGCAACTTCAGATGATGACTAACAGATGCATTTTTTTTTACTGCAGTAATTTATTTAACAAAAATTAAGCCGAAAAAACAAGCCCAAATCATCACTCCTCAACCACCATATTTGACTGTGGGTATAAGGTGTTTCTGGTGTAATACTATTTGGTTTTTGCCTTATGCTTTGTTTCTGTTTCCATGTTCTTTTTAGACAGAAGGGGCTTTTTCCTGGCAAACCGTACTAGTTCAATCTTTATCTAATTGTGCTGTCATGGACTTTAACACTTAACATGCTCAGAGAGGCCTGTAGGGTCTGAGATATAGCTCTTAGGTTGTTTTTTTTTTTTTTTCTCGAAGCATTGCACCATCTGTCTGGGAAGATTGGCAACTGTCTTGAATGATTAACATTTGTGAATAATCTTCCTCAAGATTTATGTGCGGCAACAATTGCTTCTCTAACACCATTTTGCATATATCTTTTATGCTAACACACCTGCATGCACCAGACCAGCAAACTGGCAAAGCTTCTGCTTTTATAGAGTTCTGCACAGATGCTGATGATCAATTAATCAAGAGCTGAGGATTAGCAGCACCTGGCTGCAACTTACCGCCTTAAATCCCGTGGAAGCGGTAAGGGAGTACTTAGTATCGCAGACATGTTTTTTTTATCCCCGGCTTCATTTTTGTTAAATAAATAATTGCACGGTGAAAAAACTTTATTGTTTTACGTTACTATTTGTCTAAATTTGTATTACACCTGCTTTTCACGAAAAAACATCGAATTAAAAGGAGTGTATAAACTTGAGTAAACAGTTGCACTGTAACAGTGGCCTTTGATTTAGTCTTGGCTTGTTCAGATGAGCACGTTGAAACAACGTGTGGTGAAAGTGAGAAATTTTAGCCATAGAATTAGAATAATTTGAAGACAGCCAGACATATTGGGTGACGTTTTTAGCACTCCAAAAATGACTGATGCTGACTCTTTAACACCTCTGATTTGTCTGATCACACCTTCTACTTTTAAGTAGCAGTTTGGTTTCAAGAGTACACTAATACGCCAACATGGCTGAAAACATGACAAACAAACAATGCATTAACTACTGCTATCCAGATACCTTCAAATGTATATATTTGACTGGGTATCAGCATGTTTCCCATTCTCTTTGCCCCAGACCCTGTCCTCATGGCCTTGCACTTAGAGCGGCAGTGGCAGTGGAAAGGCTGGATATTTGAGACGGCCTTATAGAGTTCCTCCACAGCTCGCTCAGGTGAGCTGCACCCTGGATCTGTTTACTGCACTTGCAGCTGCCGTGGAGAAATGATCCCCATCTTTAAAGCCTAGCTCCATGTTAGACTACGGTTACACACAAGAGTGTTTTTTTTCCCTCCTAGGTAGGAGCTGTAAAACCCCCAGATGAGGGTTCAGCGAGAGGCCCCACAGCTGTGTTTCTCTGAAGACATGAGGAGGGGCTTCTGAGAAAGCAGATGGGATGTAGACATGCATTGGCGGGCGGTACACTTTGGTTAGAGTAACTCAATAAGCTTGTGTTTGTTTCATCTTGTGCTTTTATCCCTTTTAATCCATGTCGACAACAGTACTCCCCAGAGCTTTCCCAGAGGTATGCGTACAGAGATTCCTGCCTGTTCTTGCTTTTCTCTCCTTTAATTTAACAACAGTGTTCCTGTGCGATCCAACAGATATATGGAGTCCCCATGCAGGTTGATGTTTTGATGTGTCCACCTGCGTGATGCCGGACGAAACGTGCATGACTCCTTAAAACTCTCGGTGGCTTGCAGGGTTGGGATTTCACTGCAGCTAGGATTTAGAAGGGGGAAAAAAATGCTAGCAAAAAAAAAAAAAAAAAAGATCTATGTACTTTCAGCTTTAGTCAGTTTATGCACGTCTGTTACAGGGTGTTCAGAGAAAAAGCTAAAGTTGAGGCACTGGATAAAAGGGATAGAGAGTAAGACAGAGAGAGCGAAAGAGCGAGACAGAGAGAAAGAGTGTCCTTGAAAAGGAAATTATGTATTCTGTTGAAGGCTGTGTGTCTTGCAGTTGAAAAAGTTGATGTTGACTTTTTTTTCTCTTGAAAGACTCTTGAGAACAGTTACTTTGAAGCCAAACAGAGAACTCAGCCTTATTGCCAGAATGGTTATTTAAATTTTTTTGTAAAGTGACAAAATAATAGAAACTGAAGAGACCTTAACATCAACACTTGGGGGAAAAAAAAAGGAAAGGATTACTTTAACCTCTAATTCTTGCTGAATTACAAAATAATTCTTCAACTTCTCCATCTAGAACAACTTTTATGGCAGAACATGACAGATTTTCTATGATAGCACCTAGATTCCTGTTGCCTTCTGGGTTGGGGGTTCGAATCTTGCCTCTGGTCCATGTGTATGGCATTTTCCCTCGTTCTTGGTTTCCTCCAAGACATGCGGTATAGGCTGACTGGTGTTTCCAACTCGTCTGTGTGTGTGTGTGTGTGTGTGTGTGCATCCTGCCTTGCGACTTGAGATCCCTGAGATAAGCTCCAGGTTCCCCATTACCCTAAACAGAGTAAGAAGTATAGAAAATTGATCTGATTTTTTTTTTTTTAGCACATTTATGGTACATCGTAATGGTTTCCGTAAGAAGATAAGAAGATATTTGACATTTTGGAAGATCTTTTCTGTGTTACGGCCCGCATATATAACGATCATTGTTATTTTTAAATTTAACTTATGGTTTATTTAGGTGGTGTCAGATTTATATTTTCTTTTAGCATTTTATTAGCAAAAATAATTCCTTTTTTCCAATTTATTGGAAGCAATAATGTTTAAAAGGTGCCCGTTAGACCCCCCTGAAAATCTCCGATACAGTTTATATCACAGTTGTATGAAGACCAGAAACACTGATGGCTTCTTCATGTGAAAGATTTACACATCATCCAATTTCTATCTCTTTCATTCCTCCATCAACCTTAAGTTATTGTGCACTTTTACTAGTACACATACAGTACTGTTCAAAAGTCTTGACCCCCCCCCCCCCCTCTCCCCAACCCATTTCTTCATACCTTGCTTCTAAAGAGCCAGTCTTTCTTGTATATATTGTAATGTAGAATTGATGAATGGTTCTCCAGGCTTCCTAAGAGACTTTTTTGGCTCTCATTTTGAGTTCAGGCCCAGTACCTGCCCAGTTTCAGAGGAAGGCTTTAACTAAATAACTTATGTTTTACCTATCTAACCTAAGGCATGAACCAGTGAGAAACAGCTACAGATGATCAGGATGGTAATTAGTGTACTGGTGATGCTGGATGCTGAGTGGCTAGAACAGATGAAAGGAGAAATAAGGTTGCTGCTAATTCGAAGTGGGGCAGCGCGGTGGCTTAGTGGTTAGCATTGTCGCCTTGCACCTTCTGGTTCTAGGTTTGATTCCTGCCTTGGGTCTGTGTGCATGGAGCTTCCCTGTTCTCCCCGTGCTTAGTGGGTTTCCTCTGGGTACCTTGGTTTCCTCCCACAGTCCGAAGACATGCAGCTCAGGTTTATTGCGGTACCCAAATTGCCTTTAGGTTGTCTTAAAACGCTTGTAAAAACAGGAAAAATACATTGGTATTCAATGTATTTGGCCTCCACAGTATCTAGTTGGACTATAGAGGTTTCTAGATGGATGGATGAAGAAATGAGATGTTCTCAAGACTTTTGCACTGTAGTTTGTAACATATAACAGCACATTTTTAAGGTAATACAGTAACTGGAACTATAACATAATAGATACCATTTATAGATGATCATCTCTGAATACCTCCCATTAATATCCTAAGGGTGAACAGGTCAACCTAAACGCAATGTCTTTTTATTTTGCAAGACAATAATACCAAACACGTGTATTTGATTCCTCAATCAACTTGCCTATTCTTCTCAGTCTTGGTGAGGATGTTCCAGTAACCTCACACTACATAAATATTTGTTCAACATAACAGTGGCCCTATTGAGCTGATACTGCGGGCTGTAACCCTATAACGCACCCGCCTCCCATCCCTCCTCCACGTCCAGCCAGGTAATCGTACCCAGGCTCGCCTGGTCATTATTGATGGCAAAGTAACCGTTACAGATACAAACTAATTACTCAGTCGTTAAACTTTGATGAGAGGCGATACAAATAAGAGCCCGTGCTTATCAACTTCCTCTCTCACTTTCACCAAGGCTGCTGGGCTTTTCTGGATCACACTCTCTTTGTCTTATTAAGTAGGAGGTAAAAATCAAGGGGAAAAGTCTGTGAGTTCAGAAGTCGAGGAGGTGAAAAGTCAAGCCGGGACCTACAGTACGTGGCCTAGTGGGTCTGATATTAGAAGGAAAATGAAGGAAGGAAAGATGTGTTTTCTGCCTCCACAAACAACCTACCAGTCATGGAAGGAAAAGAGGAAAGCAAGCGTTCCAACCCTTAGTGCTGCTGTTTTTACTAGGGCAATGAAAGGAAAGAAAGGCATGCTTAAGTGAGTCAGTGAAGAACAGGAACTTCCTCCCACACGCACACACACACACTTACAGTGATATATTTAAGACGCGGAATATGACACTCCCGGCGTGTGGCTGTGGGTGTGTGTTTTTTTGTGTGAAGGGTGATAAATGCACGAGTGTTATTATTAAGCAACAGTGTCAGAATCAAGTTCATAAATGGCAGATGAGTGGAAGTCATGACAGCCTGCACGTGGCACATGCTGCTTGTTCAGGCAGAAATCTCAGCGCCATGGTTCTGCTGTGTAGAGTAAAATCTCATGCACAGCACAGCAAAAGTGTACTTCCTTAAGTGTCTGATAAAAAAAGAAAGAAAAAAAAAAGGAAACAGGTTGTTCCTAAGCAGGAAGGATGCACCCACTGCACATCCTTTCTTCTGTGCAGGAATACAGAACCCACCCTGGAGTGATAATTTCACTAATGACTCACGTAATAATAATAATAATAATAATAATAATAATAATAATAATAATAAACAGACATTAATATAAAATATTGATGTATTAGTACAGCAACAATACTTAGAAAACAAACACAAGCGTTGAAAACTCATTACACTTTATAGCAATGTTCATAAAGTACTTTGTTTGTCACACCTAAATGTTTCTGCTCATCAAAAACCGTTAACTATTAGTCAAAGATAACATAATTGAACACAAAATGCAGTTTTTAAATGAAGGTTTACGTTATTAAGGGAGAAAAAAAATCCAAATCTACATGGCCCTGTGTGAAAAAGTGATTGCCCCCCTTGTTAAAAAATAACTTAACTGTGGTTTATCACACCTGAGTTTAATTTCAGAATGGATGCCCTCCCCCTTTTTTGGAGAAGTAGACCAAAAGCACCTCAAAAGCTAGACATCATGCCAAGATCCAAAGAAATTCAGAAACAAATGAGAACAAAAGTAATTGAGATCTATCAGTCTGGTAAAGATTATAAAGCCATTTCTAAAGCTTTGGGACTCCAGCGAACCACAGTGAGAGCCATTATCCACAAATGGCAAAAACATGGAACAGTGGTGAACCTTCCCAGGAGTGGCCGGCCGACCAAAATTACCCCAAGAGCGCAGAGACAACTCATCCGAGAGGCCACAAAAGACCCCTGGACAATAGAGACTGGGCAAAAACGGCCTGCATGGCAGATTTCCAAGGCGCAAACCACTTTTAAGCAAAAAGAACATTAAGGCTCGTCTCATTTTTGCTAAAAAACATCTCAATGATTGCCAAGACTTTTGGGAAAATACCTTGTGGACCGACGAGACAAAAGTTGAACTTTTTGGAAGGTGCATGTCCCGTTACATCTGGCGTAAAAGTAACACAGCATTTCAGAAAAAGAACATCATACCAACAGTAAAATATGGTGGTGATAGTGTGATGGTCTGGGGTTGTTTTGCTGCTTCAGGACCTGGAAGGCTTGCTGTGATAGATGGAACCATGAATTCTACTGTCTACCAAAAAATCCTGAAGGAGAATGTCCGGCCATCTGTTCGTCAAATCAGGCTGAAGTGATCTTGGGTGCTGCAGCAGGACAATGACCCAAAACACACCAGCAAATCCACCTCTGAATGGCTGAAGAAAAACAAAATGATGACTTTGGAGTGGCCTAGTCAAAGTCCTGACCTGAATCCTATTAAGATGTTGTGGCATGACCTTAAAAAGGCGGTTCATGCTAGAAAACCCTCAAATCAAGCTGAATTACAACAATTCTGCAAAGATGAGTGGGTCAAAATTCCTCCAGAGCGCTGTAAAAGACTCGTTGCAAGTTATCGCAAACGCTTGATTGCAGTTATTGCTGCTAAGGGTGGCTCAAACAGTTATTAGGTTTAGGGGGCAATTACTTTTTCACACAGGGCCATGTAGGTTTGGATTTTTTTTCTCCCTAAGTAAAAAGAACCCTCATTTAAAAACTGCATTTTGTGTTTACTTGTGTTATATTTGACTAATAGTTAAATGTGTTTGATGATCAGAAACATTTTGTGTGACAAACATGCAAAAGAATAAGAAATCAGAAAGGGGGCAAATAGTTTTTCACACCACTGTATATAGTACTTATATCATTATACATTAAATCATCCAGTCTGTTCCCGGTCTGTTCTTCAGCTATCTAGTTTGGCCATATAGAATGGTCTCCTGTCGTGCATCCATTCTGAAATGCTTTTCTGCTCATCACGGATGGCATAAGTGTGTATTTGCATTACTGTCACCTTCCTGTCAGCTCGTACAGCCCATTTTCTCGTCAACAAGACACTTCCGCCTGGGGCACTACCACACACTGAGTGTTTTGGGGATTTTCTTGCACGCTTATATATATGTGTGTGTGTGTGTGCGTGTGTGTGCGTGTGTGTGTGTGTGTGTGTGTGTGGTCAGAAGATCTGGATCTGAAGCTTCTGAAAGACTCATACCACTCCGCCTGGCACCAACAAGCATGTCAGTCGAAGAGATCACAGTTTTCAACGAACTGACATCTGATGTGAAACTTAACTGAAACTCTTGGCGTGTGTCTGCATGATTTTTTTGCATTTGCAATGTAGCCGCATGATGTTTCAGTGACTCATTAGAAAATTTGTACAGGTTTGTCGTACACTGTACTTGCACAATTTGTTCACAGATGTTTGTAATGAAAATGGCTTGTGAGGATATATTATTTGTGTGTGCGCTGGGAATCTAAACCTGAACAGGACTTAAAATGTGTATTTGTTGGAGGCTCTAAAATTCTGGATTGTTTAAAGGGGACGTGTTGGACAAATTTCACTTTTTAGTTATTTTTTTTAGGTATTCAGTAAGCATGCACATAGAAAAAAAAAAATCCTGCTTTTTGTCATTTCTTTGTATTGGCTATGCCTTAAACAAGGCGATTAGATTTTCCCCTATTGTGACCTCATATAAGAAGAGCGCCTCCCCTGGCTGATTGGAATGGCATATTTGGAGGAGGAGTGAAACAAAAGGAGATTGAGCAATGAACTTGTGCTTATTATAACTGGTTAAAAAACAAAACATGGGACCTTTAAATTAGACTTTATACTGTATATGACGGTTATGAAGTCACAACTTCAAAAACATGTATCGTCACTTTCTCAGCTACAAAATCTTTAGTGAAATTTTTAATCAACTTCCCTATTGAGAATGATTTAATTGTTTATCGTGACCTTTTCTTGTTAGGGTAGCCTAAGTTCAAGTTCACGTCTCAAACCTCTGACTCATTTAACCTGGCAGGATTCTTCTCTCCTTCTTTCATCTTTCTGTGTTATTTTACCCTCCCACACTCGTAACACACCTTTACACCTTTTTACCTATCCATCTCTAGCAATTCGATGCTGTGATTAAAGGAGGGGATCTCGCTCTGTAGTCTCATGTGATGTAAGTGGAAAGGGCTGCTGTGCGTTAGTTCAGCGAGGAGGAACAGCATCTGGGTGAAGTTTATGGAGATTTATGGGTCTCCTCCTTGCTCTAATTGCCTCCTGCCAGTGGGTAGTCCTGTTAGAGCCCACGTGAGCAGCAGCTGTAAAGGCTGGAGCAGGTGGGTCGGGGTATTGTGTAGGTCTGAAGGCTATGGAGACAAATGGTGGCCCTGGACTTTTCCTGCTGAGATATGGCGTTCCTCAACTTGGCCTTAGATTAACATGCAGGAGTTACACTACGGTTCCACAGCTAAGTTTTGAAGGCTATTTAACAGTTATCCCTCATGTTATGTTCGGCTCATATTAAAGATGCACCCCAAATGTGAAATGTCTTTTAGAATATCCTTCAAACATAATATTGGATTTTTTTTTAGGCATCGAAAAACCATAATGTTTAACTTGAACCTGAAATGAATCAGCTTTATTTACCTCATTGTTTTTCATTCAGGCTTGAGCATTAATAATAATAATAATAATAATAATAATAATAATAATAATAATATTAAATATAAAAAATGATGCAAAATTTGCAGAAAAACAATTAAAAAAAACATTATATGAAAACAAAATCAATGCAGAAGGGTAGAATAGCAAACTCAGGAAGAAATGTCTATTTTGTAATATAAATTAAAAAAGAAATATTAATTAACATTTCAAACAAACCCAAAAGACAAAAAATACTATATCACATTACCATATCACAAGTATTATATTTTACCAAGACTTAAAATAAAACAATTATTTATATATATATATATATATATATATATATATATATATATATATATATATATATATATATAATGTATAATATATATTTTTTTAATGTGTCAAAAAATAAAATCAACTTTTTTTGAAAAACCTAATGCAGTCAGTATGTTTTCCCACCACTGATTGATTCTCATGAGTTTATATTTCTGGTTATTTATTTATTTATTTATTTATTTATTCCCCTAACATAAAAAAAGAGAGTCTGGTAAAGGAATGAATTACTTTTTGTAGGAGCTGACATTCCTCGTGGACATGACACAACAATAAAGGCTAAATTTAAAGGATAAACTCTCAAACATTAATTGAAAATGATAATAATAGAAATTGCTGGATTTTATAGTCATCTAAATGTTGCTAAAGAGAAACAAAAAGCATTTCACTGCAGTTATTCTGTAAATGCCAGTGAGGGCGGAAACTCCATAAGCCGTTACCCAAGGCAGGGAAAGTTTCAAATCTGCTGAAGCAAACTGTAACACAAAATACTTACACAGTCAAATCACGCATGTTGAAATTAATACCGTTAATCCTTGCATTCATTCTGCACATATCCATATCTCCAGTGGTGGTCAAAAGTATTAAAACAACATATATCATGCATTATTTTCCCCGTTTGCACAAAACGGCTAATTTCATTAATTTAGTAGAGTCTAAATCTGTCTAAAAAATTGTGCTAATGAATAGAAAAATGAGTGAAAAACTGGTTATTCAAGGGTTCAGCTTCTGGAGCCACGGCCTGGGTCATCTGCAAACCTACGACAAATAGATAACTGTTGGACAAATGGTGAAGAAGGCAAGTAGCAGTTAAGAAACCGTTTTCTGTACTTAATCCTTAGGAGGCTTCAAGCAGGCATTGATTGAACGAGTGACACCAGAGTGACACTGCAGAGGTCTTTATGACTTTACACCCAGCCAGATCCAGAAGGTTTTGAAAGAGATACTCTGTGTTTTATATTTCACATTTTCTTCTGAGTATATCTAAAAACTTATATTTCAAAAGTTATTTAAAAAATTAAATGGCGATCAAGAGCGTTTGTGAGTCTGGGAATGACAGCTTTTCATGACAGCTCATCATTTTTACAGGAGTACATGTCTTTATGAACCTATGACAGGCCTGCCAGATCCAGTAAGTTCACTAACGACTGAAACACAGCCTAGTCATGAATACTGGATATGCCCTTTTTTCGTTTCCTAGAAGTAATGTAGAAAGCCAGCAGGCTCCATTAATGAACTCATAAAGCTCCTGATGGTCAGTTCTGATTTGACGTTCACAGGCAACCCTGGAGTCGTCTGAAGACGTGATCTGTGTGTAGACCCTGGTTAACAATAAGTTAAGACTAACGATTATTATTTTCAATTCTTTGTGGTCTTGAATGCTGACAAGGAACATTACAGTCTGTCCTCTCATCGGTTCAGGAAGAGGAACATGCATTTTAAATTATCTATTTTTAGCGGTTGATGGAAAATGTCTTGGTAGTACCTAGTAAACCTTTTAATGCTAAAAAAAAAAAATTAAGTGAAAAAGGAAAAAGAATCGATAATGATGAGTCAAAGGATGATTAGTAGAATAAAGCCCAGTTTAAAGGAAACATTCAGCTAAAAAAGAAATGTGCATGGGGTTTAATCATACTCTGTACTGTATGTACTCTGTAAGTAATTGATTGGTTAAGACATGCATTGTAGGTCAAGTTTGCTACTTCATGGCTGCTTATACAGTACACTGCCAGAAGGGTTGAAGAGCAAAGAAAAAGCATTTTAATATATATCAGGAATATGTGTGATTAGAGATCAATCACTTAAACACTTAGTGAAGTTGCATCTCAAAACATTACAAGAGAAAGAACCTCAGCCATGTTTAATTGTAAAAGTAAGACCACAATGCAAAGAGAACTCACAAGATTAGGATGAAACAGCTGTGTTTCCATGAGAAAACCACTTGTTAGTGAGACTCATCAAAAAAAAAAAAAGACTTCCATTTGCTAGAGAGCATAAAGATTGGACGTGGAAGCAATGGAAACCGTGCTCTGATAAGTCCAGATGGATCCCATTCCAGAGTGACGGACGCGTCAGGGTAAGAAGGAAAGAGTATGAAGTGATCGTGCATCATGGCCAAAGCCTCTGAAGGCAGTGTTATGATCTGGGGTTGCTTCAGTAGCTCAGGTCTAGACGTAGGAACGTTATTCTGCAATAAAATCATGTCAGCTGACGACCTAAATGTGCTGAATCACCAGGTTATCACGTCTATGAAGTTTTTCTTCCCTGATGCCACAGGTATATCCCAGGATTTACACTGTGGAAGAGTTGTTCTGAGAGCACAAGGACTTATTTTCACACACGTATCTTTTTTTGCCCAGGAAGTGTAGCATTAAACACTTTCCTCAAAAGACATAATTTGCCCGAGTATTTGCATTCGTAGATAAACGGATCACGAAAACTGCAAAATGAGGCAAAAATTGCAGTCATGATTTCCCCCAAGCTACGCAAAATACATTCACCATCAATCTCAAAAGTGTAAGCATTGTGTAATTGTTGTTTTTTTTTCCTGAGTTAATCATTTTAAGAGCAGTTTACAATGAACAGGATACTGATTCACCTACAAAAAAGAAGAAATAACCATGAAAGGAGAACAAAAACCCAGAGTATGTTGCGTAGCAAAAAGCGAAACCTCTTTCCCCCTCCTGTAAAAAAAAAAAAAAAAGTTTTGTTTTCATAGTCTTTTAAAATCAGGTTCTGTTTTGGATTTGTCGGAAGGGACCAATCTGAATATTGCGATGATTTCTAAACCCCCATCTGCTCAGTCTGAACCTCTGCATTAGATATGAGCCGGATAAGAGAGTCTGCCGGGCGCCTACAACCACCATCTGCCCACTGAATATACATAAGTCATGTAAAACAAACTTTCCATCTTCGAGTTGCTTCACCGAGGCTTCTTTATGAAAACTCTGGCCATGCAGCGCTACAAACCACTACTATATGTAGCCATTATTCCAGGCATGCTCCTGTAATGGTTGGATTAAGATAAATACCATTAAAGCTAGCCAGTTGGCTCTTTATACTGGCTTTGACAAAGCCATCATCAATCATTGTCTAATGAGAAACCTCTGGCTGAATTCCCAGGGTTCTGATAATAACCTATGGAAATTTAATTTTTTTTTTTTTTTTCATTTTGGTTGGAATTCTAGCTGCTGTGAAGATTTAGCAGGTTGGTCTGTTTAGATTGAAATTTATATAGACCTCATATAATATAAGCTTATAGAAATATTAGTGTAGTGAAACACAAACACTGCTTTCGATTCTGAGACTCTGAACGGTAAGAATAAGCTTTCAGGATAATCATCTCATCATTATCACTCTTATTAAGAATAAAAGTTTAACTAGATACATAAAAAATATTTCTAATAAAGAAAATGACTAATAATCTGAGTCATGTTGGAAAGGCTGAAATGTTCACTAAAAGAAAAATGCTGTTGGCTCATTAAAAGATGACGTTTTGGGACTCTCGGATCATACATCATGACAAATACACCTTTCATCACTCCAGTGTCCTAAGCATTGGCTGAGTGGTTAGTTTTGCCTCCTTACGAGGTCTCTCGTTCAAACTCGGGTTACCGGCTTCTCCCTGTGTCCTTGTGGTTTTCCTCTGGGTTTCCATGGTTTCCTCCCTTTTCTAGAAACAGTATTCAGTGCCTGCATGGTGAGATACTATTGAACAACACTTAGTGATGATACATTAATAACAGAAAATATTACGCAGGAGACAACCGACTTAATCTAATTTGTGTGTGTTTTTAAGCCTGAAGCTTCATATTCTTATTTTTGGCTGACAGAGTGGAATCTAATGTGATTATTCTTCTTTTAAAGGTCCCATATTTTTTTTTTTTTACGTTTTCTTTAAGTCCAGAGCCACACCCAACCAGGAAACAGCAGAGCTGGATGAGGCTGTGCAACAAGCCGAGGGAATGGTATCTTCTTATATGAGGTCACAATAGGGGGATAATTGGCTTGTTTAAAATCCCTTTCAAAAATGAAAAGGGGATATCCTTTTTTCCCCAGTTTTCCCCTAAAATGGCTAAAATGGGAAATTTTCATATTTGTTTTTTTGCATAGGTTTGTCATGTGGTGCATTCTGAGATGCTTTTCTGCTCACTGCATTTGTAAAAAAAAGTGGTTAATTAGGTTATTAAGACTTCCTGTCAGCTCAAATCACCCCGGCCATTTTAAATTCTCCTTTACAGTGTTGACATGATGTTCATTCATGAGGAACCTCGCGACGCTAAGTTCGTTAAACCTAGACATGGCTTACACCTGATACGTCTGACCACTGACGTTCCGATCAAATTACAAATTAGATTTAAGGAGGTGACACTGAAGGCTATAATTATATCCTTGGCGGTCTACAACACCAGGTGTGTTCGGATATTATGTTCAGTTAAACAAGTAAAGGCTAAAGCAGAGGCTAAATACAGCTAGACACCTAGTCTTTGGAATGGTTGCGAAGCTACTAGTGAAGATAGTTCATGGAATACTTGTCTATTTAGAATAAAATTATGAAGAAAGTATTAGAATTATTACCAGAGGTCCCATCTTGGTTATAAAAATGGGAATAAATACAATGATCAATGCCACAGTCCCTAGTTGATCAGAGGTTCCTGGATGGATGGATGGATGGATGGATGGATTAGAATTGTTAAGGATTTGGGAGTTCTCATCTCAGCTCATCTGTAGAAAAAAAGGGTCAGTTATTGTGTCCTCAACAGGATGCTTTTTCTTATCTATATATAGAGCGTTAGAAAACAAGTTAGCATTTAATTATAGCAATTCTATAAAGTCACACTCTCATCAGCGCCTCATATTTCTTAAGAGAACTTAAGCTTATGCTGTTACCATAGAAACTATTACAAGAAAAACTTTAATATAAACCTGTGAACGCAATCTGACCAATCAGAATCACGCGTTTTATAGCACAGTGTTATGAAAGTTATTAATAGCCATAAAAATTAAAAAAAATTCAAGAGGGAAGTGTTACAGTGTAGTAGATCACATGCCACTCGGGATAGTTCAGAGCTCCGGCGAAATGTCTTAATTAACTAGAATTGTTTACGACTTGTACATTTAAAAGACTGTGTGTGATAGCAAAACTCTGATTAGCATACCATAGCCTGGTGCATTCCATACTCAGACATTTGACTGTAGACAAAGCTTCATCATACCCAGAACGCGCCTACCGAGAACTGCTACCAGAGTGTGATAGGAAGTGTGACAGGAACTCGAGAGGTGCAACATGTCATCTAACCACTTGTGATTCATATGCAGAGAAGACAATGGGCACGGGCTTTCATATAGGGGCTGTGGCAAAACTAAATCGAGACTCGTGGCTGGGTGTAAGGTTCGTGAGGCTGGGTGCAGATCGAGGCAAAGCAAAATTAGAAAAAGAAAAATTGGAAAAGTTTAAGCTCTGCTGCTTTCCTTAAAGACTCATTATTATTATTATTATTATTATTATTATTATTCATGCAGCTCGGGGCACACCTGCTTGACAGCTCGTTGGTTTTAGAGCCAAGGTCCTTTTTTTTTTTAACCTCTCACCCCTTCTCAATGTGTGTGTGTATTTTAAAAAAAGGCAGACAGACATCCTCCACCTGTTTTTGTATTGTACCTAGTGCTTAGAAGACAGGAAGTTGGCCAGCCAAGAAGTCGTTTCTGCCCTCTTTTCTAAAAATATCAACATGGAAAAAAGAAAGCTGGTGTCACTAGAATGTGCAAAGGTTATGACTGCTTACAGGTACTGACTTGTGTCTCCACGCGCAGTTTCGATTTAGGTTGAAATGTGGCGGCGGCGGCCCTGGCTTCACAGGTAGCCAAGCTGCAACACAATGCTACTTATCTTCTAATTACTGTTTAGCGTTCAGCAATTTAGCGAGAAAGCACACGGCTTGATTTTCACTGGATGAGAGCCAAAGGGATTATTTGAATGAACTGCAGAATCGGCTCGCCGCGCTGCTTGCCAGATGAATCAGATGTCTCGTTTCAGCAAGAGACTGAAGTGAAACCACTGCGTTCAGCATTCAGATCAATGTGGTGCAACACAGTGGTGTTCGATTTTTTTTTTTCTCTCCTTTTTTTCTGCATGCTGAGCACTGCCAACCTGTAGTAACAGCTCACAACAGCCAGCACGCCCGCGCAGCAAACGAGCTGACAGGGCACTTGCTAAATGTGCTTATTGTTCCTGAGACCTGTTTATTATAAGATAAATAGAGGAAGGAAAAGTTGAAGATGCTTGAAGGGAAAAAAGTTCCGCTATTTCAAGTGATTGAAATGATGCATCTGTTATTATATCATATGAGCAACTTACACAGGCCTTCTTTTATTTGGAGTCAACACTTAAGGCATGGTCATGATCAAAAACTGGCAAATTTAAGTTTCATTATGAAATGTGTCTTATTTCTTTTAGCCAATGCTAAGCGCACAAGAAAATTAGGGGAAATTAGAAATTAAAGTACTAAAGCATATTAAAGGGATAAAAACATCAAGTGCCCCTAGGAAGGCATCATACCATCACCATACGCCATAAGAAGAGCCTCAGCATCCAGAACGGTACTAGGATGAGGCACACAATTCTTGCAAAAGATATTCTTGATGATGATGATAATGACGATGATGAAGAACACTGTCTAACCACTGTCTCAAATCAGTGGAGAACAGAATATAAATTAAATAATGTTTATTTTCTTTAAACCCTCATTCCCTGTAGATGGAGGCGGAGTCATCCCGGGAGAGGCCACGCCTCTGATCAGTTAGATGCACAGTACTGTGCAAAGATCTTAAACCGCCTCATTTCTTCAAATGTACTTTACTTTAATGTACATTATTGAATTTTTATTTAGTATGAATAAATGAGGAGTGGATCAAGATTTTAGCAAATTGATGTACTTCTTTTAATTTGACAGCAAGAAATAAGTAAATGCCCTCAAAGCATAACACATTTTTGTCTTTACTTTGTTCCCTGTCTTTTTTAGATGTGTCCAAATAAGATCACGTTCATTTTGTTAATAATATGAGGTTAGCATGACCTTATTTGGACATATTAGAAACAAACAGGGGTTATTTGGCAATGCTATAAATTATACAACTAATTATAATTAAAGTGCAAGTGTAGTCAAATATTTGAGTACACATGCTGTATTTACAAAGCATACTTTTTTTAAGGCTGCATTTAAAAAGTCTTGCAGGATTTAAGTTTAAGTTTACATATTAATTACCAGTAAACTATCACATACATTTACAGAAGAACTGGTTCAGTGGTTGAGTCATGCCATCAACGGCAATGCTTACAGAGAGCAATGTAAAACTGACTATTAAAAGAGAGAGAGAGAGAGAGAGAGAGAGAGAGAAAAGAGAGAGAGCAAATAGTTTGGTGCCTGGTGTGAGCTCTATTATGGTTTTCCAGTGATGCGGCTCAGCTACTACAGTGTGTCAGCTACCACAAATACACACTGAGCTCTAACTCCTCATGTTTATAGGACCCTTAAAGCTAGTTGAAGGCTGGTTTTATTTGCTGGTTTTATTTGTTACAGATTACTTCTGGATTGCTTTCTTTTAAACTAAATGGAAGTTAATAAATAGGGAACTTAACAATGTAGTCTGTATTTACTCCGTATTGTATTAAACTTATTCCTGATTACAACGTAGCATACAAATTCAATCCATTGCAAAGTGAGTTCTTTAGGCGAAATTTCGTATTGCGAAACGGATTTTCTCATAGGCAATAATGTAAATGCAAGTAGTCCGTTCCAGCCATCCAAAAATGTTTCTAATATTACCAATTTTCAACACTATAATCATATTTTTGTATATAAAAACAACAAAATAATTTAAAAATGACATACAAATGAAGTAAAATATGAAATAAATAGACATTAAACCTTACTTAACCTTAATTTATGATTCCTCTTGCGACTGGCTGCTTAAAAAACTTAGCCGAGCTCTCTCAGGGGGGAGGGATGAGAGGTACTCGCGCTCCAACATTAATCACGGCTCTACAGCCAATCAGGGGCGTCTGTGAGCTCGCGCACACGGAAGGAGCGGCTAGCGCTTTCCTCCGAGTGTGTTACTCCGCCCCTAATGGTGCGTGAGCAAGCAGTTCGAAAAGATGCGGTCGACTGACGTCACGCGGTTCGGAGAAAACACGTGATAGTCTTCGGCCCCTTCCGGCTGAGTGGTAGTAGTAGCCTTAATGTGGAGCCCCCTAGTGACGGGGAGGAATTGGCCACCACTAAATTAGGGGAGAAAATTGGAAAAATCCAAAAAAGCTAATAAAAACTTAATTGAAAGTGGCTGCCTTTTCTTCCTGTTACCATCCTTGCTAACATTCCTGGGACCCGTGGTGCTATGTCTTCACTAAATCCTGCGCAAATGCAAGAATCAAATCAACAAAAAATATGCAAACTCACAACGCTTGGCTTTCTCTGGACGCAAATAGGTTTTGATTAGGCTACTGGAAATATGTGCAACAGGGAGAATGCGTGACCGGCTCGGTCGCTCATATGGTGAAAATGCTTTGCATGCCAAGGCAAATTTCTTGCAAAATGATAGTTCTTAAGGCAAAAATTCACAAGTCCATATGCCGAGGTACTGTATGTACCACTGTATATGATCTGGAGCTAAACAGTAAAGATTTATCCAAAAGGTTAATTTATGATCATGTAGGATCATCTACAGACAAAGACACAACTAGCTAAAATATTGAACTCGGTTATCAACTAGCTTCCATGTTCTCCATCCTTATTTCCCAGTTGCCTAGCGACAACGTTCAGACAACTCTTGAGCATGAAGTACTGTACATGCACTGTACAATGGAATGAATCAACGCCATAAAAGCAAGTGATAATGCACTAAAAGGAATCGTATCATCGTCCATTTAGCTTTCCAGTCCATTCTGTAGTCCATTCAGAACCACAGAGGTCTGTTTGTTTTAAAGAGGAATGTTTGTCCTCTCCACTTTGTGATTAGTAGACTTCTTTTCTCTGTGCTCATGTTGTTCCTGGAATGTTGCCCGGCCCACAAGGAGAGATTTGTGCAGCAGGACAGCATTACTTGGAATTTTTTTTTTTTTTATCAGATGCAGCTTTTTATAGCAAAAATAAACATTTAGAAATTAGAGTGAATATTCCTCCTTCGCAGTTGTGATGTATATTCCAGATTGGGGATTTTTGCGAGCCAGTATTTCAAATCCTTTTTGTTTTTCTCATCCATCAGGTCGAGCTTTACTCTTTACCAGTCAGTGAATTGAAATAATAAGCCGTGTTTAATTCTGCAATCAATTCTCTCTCTCTCTTTTTTCCTGATTGGTCTTTACAGTGGAGTTCATGAAACCAACGCAGAAGATCTCTTTAGTCTTACCTAAGTTTTTTACCCTCACATGTCTTGATCGCAGTTTGCCCGGCCTGGCGATACATCCTAAACGGAACAGTTTTATGAATGGCCTAGTGAATGGACACTTCTCCATGGTGGCTGTTTGGTTTTCCTCGGCCTCAGTAAGCTTTTGAGCGTGAGGTTTCTGCAAGGTCGGAGGTCGGACACGAGTCAGGCCGCACACGTGGCTAAACGCTGCCTTACTTCACTGTAGACAGTCTCAGGTCTAAATATAAACCCGCTCTGGTCAATCGTCCTAAATAACATAGAGGTCACCACATTCGGGTTATTCATTTCAAAAGGCAGAAAAGTCAGAGAAAAACTCGAAATGAGTCAGATGAAATTTGTGGGTTTTAGACACACATTTTTAGCTCACATATTCATCACATGCCATGCATTTATTTTTCAGTATGATCTTTTCCACAGTATTATTTTATTTTGATTAAACCTTTTACATACGATTCCTCACACACAATTTATTTATATGTATTATTATATTGTAATTTTCTTTCAAATAATTAATTTAAGTATTTTATTTTATATTTCAATGATGCTTTTTCCACATGATTCAGATATTTTACTGATCTGTTTTTTTTTCCACACACACATAATTTATTTGTTACTACAGTATAGGTGATTTTTTATTTCTATTCATTTTGTTCACATTGTTTTTTCACATAACCTTACTTATTTTTGTGATTTGCCCCCACATGATTCATTCATTTTTTTAGAAACGATTTTACACATGATGTATTATATGTATATAATATTTACATTTACTCTACACTCACATTTGCATTTGGCATTTGGATTTTCACAAAATACCTTTACATAATTTATTTATTGTCACATTTTACATTTGATTTTTACCAATTAATTTATTTAAAAAAAATTCGTAACGTCATTCATTTGTGATTTTTTTTTTTTTTTTTGCTCAAAATTCCTTAATTATTTTCAGGTGATTTCTATTTACCCACATGATTAATTTATATCAGTGTGATTCCCCCCACATGATTTTTGGAATATGTTTCACAAATCATCTTATTTTCTGATTTTTAACATTATTAATATGATTGTTTAACAATTTTTTTTTACTTGATTTATTTATTTTATTGTGATTATTTCCACACATAACTCATGATACATTTATTATTTTAACCCTCTTCACATGACTTTTTCCATTTCCAGTTATTTTCATTTGATATGTTTCGAATGTTTACTTTATTTTCTGATTTTTTTGTACCTGATATTTAACACGATTCATTTATAATTTAATTATGTTTTACATGGTTCATTTATTTTCACGTATTTCATTTATTTTCATCTTTTTGAAACGACTAATTTACTTTATTGGGAATTTTTCCCCCCCAAATGATTAATTTATTTCTTTGGAATATTATTCATTTATAATTTATTCACGTGATTGTTTTGAACAAAATTCCCTTATTCACTTTTTTCATGGTTTGTCTATTTCCAAGTGATCATTATCATATGATTCCCCTTACTTTCACATAATTCTCTCACATGATTCAGTCATTTTCATATTTAAGTATGTACAGTACGGTATGAGTCACTTGATGTTACATGTTTTCCGAAGTTCACACAGTTTTGGTTTGCTGTTGTAGTTCCTGTTCGTTGGGGAAAATATGAAACATTTATGCTGCATAATCAACACGGCCGAAAATAGCTTATCTTTCTTTTAATCCCTCCACCGGGCCCAGTGCAAAAAAATCCAAACAATGAATGCATAATTACCACATTGTTGTCTTGTGAGATCTTTTTGTATTAGGCGACGTCCCACTGGAATAAAGCCAGGTACTGTTTGGAAAGGAGGGCCGAAATGCCGAGCGTCGGTTTGTACGACTAAACAAATCCGACCATTACGGATTGTCATAATGACAGTTAAATATTATTAATCGAGCATGCTTCATGCACAATCTGCTTTGGTCATAACCTTTTATTGACTGTTTTTAGTGTCCATGCGATTTATAGAGCCATAAACATCCTCATTTGCCCACATGACTGCAAATTACTTCCCAGAACATAATCGGTGGTTTGTGTTCGTATAGTACATCTCAACATCCATTAGACCTCTTTGCTCAGTGCAAAGCTCCAAAAGTACGGATGATTATCGATCATTTTCGATGATTCGAAAGTACAAAACATTTTCATCCAGTAATGCACAGTGTATTTTAGCATAAGTATGCACCAAATTATTCTGTATTTTCTGCTTCAATGCCACATAATTAACTCTAGTGTTATCGAAGTGACCAAACCGCAGAAAGACTAAAATTACAACCGCGGGAAAAAGGTTAAGCAAACAGTTCCTCATCCGCCGCTGTCCAGACACGGGAGCACAGATACACACCCCAGCTTTACACTCTACCCACCTTAATGCCTGAATAAACCGACCCTGTTGGCCATCAGTTCTACAGCAGCTCTCTATTGATATCAACAGGTGCAAATTGCATAATTAAGTAAACAGGGCCAGATGCTTTAGCTCAACCATGGACCTGATGTTACTGTATACTTTTAGTTCAGCATTTTAGTTCTTAGATTTGCAGTCGTTAAAGGTGTCTCCAAGAGACTAAAAACATGCAGAAGCACTTATTATAAACACATATGCTGCTTACGCCTGGTGCACTTTATTGTAGAAAAGGGAGGGGGGGGGGGTGAAGGAAATGCAAGCTTTCTCTCTGAGCCTGTAGTAGATGGAAGGGTTAGAGTTTCAGTGCTGAGAATTGCAGAGAGTTTAATCTTCATCCTTTGGGTATTTCTAAAGAAGTGGAGTGCAGCAGAAGCTATGAGAAGTCAGGGATATGGTGCATAAGGGAATTTATCTGGCTTCTGCCAAGGAGATTTATCTGCCCCCTACTGAGGAGAGAAGGTCATCCGTGTCAGGTGGAATATAAAAAACTATCTCAGTTGGACTGGCTTTGAAAAAAAACATTTTTATTATGCGACGTTCTGAAACACATGGCCTGGCGTTTCGGAGTTTCTAATGCAAGGCACAAGACACCAAGCTTTACATCATCACGTCTTTTCTTCTTTTATTTAAAGAAAGGTCTAGGGTTTGACGCTGAACTTTTCTTATGAGGTTTGCTCCTTCATTAAGACTCTCCTGAATGTAAACGCTGTTGGATGGTTCCGTGACCAACCAAAGAATCATTCTTTGCATGGTTGCTTGGTGGTCCTGGATATTCTAGAAGATGTTCCAGAAGACATTTAGTTTTTCTGAATGAGGTCTATTTTTAGACATTTGATTGCCTGAAAATAGATCTACAACAGGATCTACATTCAGAACACAGAACCTTGTAGGATTCTACAATAAACAGAGAACCATTCAGAGCACTGGATGTAACTGTTTTCCCTGCGTTCATTGCATAGGTCCTATGATGATGGTCCTGTGGATGGTCTAGATTTTTTAAAGAACCCTTTCTTGATTAAAAACCTGTTCCTCCAAAGAAACCATGACTGATTATGTACACTACTGATTTTTATAACTGATTACTGACATTACTGAGTAAAATATTTGCTTATATTTACTTATTTTGAGCTATAATGCCAGGGGTAATCACATCTCACGATCATGAAGAGTTTAACATTATATTTGAAGATATAATTGAATTAATATTAAAGAAGCTATTAAATTTATCAGCATATGTAACATATTTGATGGTCAATTAATATACCCTATGACAATAAGCTATTGTAGATAAAATATTTTATTATAACATGCTAACCTAAAATCACAGGACTTAATGACTACAGACCAGTCGCCCTAACATCTGTGGTCATGAAGTCATTTGAAAGACTGGTGTTGGCCTATCTGAGGGACATCACAGGACCCTTACTGGACCCCCTGCAGTTTGCCTATAGAGCAAACAGGTCTGTTGATGATGCAGTCAACATGGGACTGCACTTCATCCTCCAACATCTGGACAAACCAGGGGCTTATGCAAGGGTCTTGTTTATAGACTTTTCATCAGCTTTTAATACGATCATCCCAGCACTGCTTCAGACAAAACTAAACCAGCTCTCTGTTCCTAGCTCTATCTGTCACTGGATCACCAGCTTTCTGACAGACAGGCAGCAGCTAGTGAGACTGGGGGAATTCCAATGTCCAACAGCCACACCACCAATACTGGAGCCCCTCAGGGATGCGTTCTCTCCCCACTGCTTTTCTCCCTGTACACCAATGACTGCACCTCTACAGACCCCACTGTCAAGCTCCTGAAATCTGCAGATGACACCACAATCATCGGCCTCATTCAGGACGGTGACGAGTCTGCTTACAGAAGTGAGGTTGAGCAGCTGGCTGTCTGGTGCAGTCTCAACAACCTGGAGCTGAACACGCTTAAAACAGTGGAGATGATTGTGGACTTCAGGAGGAACCCACCTGCACTTCCCCCACTCACCATCATGAACAGCACTGTGACAGCAGTAGAGTCATTCCGGTTCCTGGGCACGACCATCTCTCAGGACCTGAAGTGGGACATTCACATTGACTCTATTGTTAAAAAGGCCCACCAGAGGTTGTATTTCCTTCGCCAGCTAAAGAAATTCAACCTGCCACAGGAGCTGCTCACACAGTTCTACTCAGCCGTCATTGAATCCGTCCTGTGCACTTCAATAACTGTCTGGTTTGGCTCAGCTACGAAAACAGACATCAGAAGACTACAAAGGACGGTTCGGACTGCTGAAAGAATTATTGGCACTGCCCTGCCCACGCCGCAAGAACTGTACACATCCAGAGTGAGAAAAAGGGCTCGGAATATCACTTTGGACCCCTCACACCCAGGCCACCTTTTATTTGAACTTTTGCCGTCGGGTCGACGCTATAGAGCACCTAACATTAGGACAGTCAGGCACAAAAACAGTTTTTTTCCCCAGGCAATCTCCCTCATGAACAGTTAAACATCAACTGTCAATAAATATATGTGCAATATTGTGTACAGTATCACAGTGCAATATACTGTATAAAACCACAGATTTCAGATATTTATATAACTTATTTAAAAAGTATCTCACACCCTACTCCATTTGATGTCAAATGTTTTTTTTTTTGTTTTTTTGTTTTTTTTGTCGTGCTGTTTTTGTCTTGTCATTTGTTTTCTGTTCTGGAAGCTCTGTCACTAAAACAAATTCCTTTTACGTGTAAGCGTACTTGGCAATAAAACTCTTTCTGATTCTGATTCTGATTCGGCCAAAAAAATGTATAACTATCATCAACGGACATGATGTACCCCAAATTATCAAATGACTCAGATGAAGTGCTATTTTAAAAAGTTAAAACCAGCAAAATTACATCTTTCCCCTACTGGTACATTTGAAATGTAAAAAAAAAAAAAAAAAAGTTAATCAAGATTAAGTTGGACATTTGGCTGCTCTATTTTTACAAAGTGGGTCAACATTAAGAACTAAATGCTTTGGATTTTTTTTTTTTTTTTTTTTTTTAACAAGGGTTCCCGAATGGTTCTGGAAATGGCTAAACAGTTCCACCCTGAAATAGACTTAGGATTAGTTATTCATTATAACAGCATGTTTTCCAACACAGTGTCAACATTAAGGACCCTTAATAGTTTCCCATCCTTCGCTTTGTAATTTTTGCAGAAACAAATTAAAGCCAGTCCAACTGAGCCGTACCCATGTTCAGACATGCCTTTACATCTGCATGAACAGGAAGCATTATTACCACTCCACTCCCCTTATTCCACACCAAACCTCCATCACTTCTTTAAAACGTGTGTTTGGGGGGAGCAGCTTTGAGTAAGAGATTTATGAGCCCTTTCTGGAGCTGAGCGCTGATGACAGGGTGCCATCACCTCTGTCATTCATCAGGTAGAAAAATTGATCTGAGCATTGCGGCGTGAGCTATTCATCCCGCTGATAATTATGCACAGCATCACTGACCGGCCTGCTTTCAGCTGCCAAACCTGCTGAGATGAAACACAGAGGCCTGTAATCGCTGAGTTATGGCTATCTAACACACCTCCTCCTTTGCCAGAACCGGTGTACAGCGTTATGATTTACTGCAGTGGGCGTTAAACAGATTTGGGTTGCTCTGCTCAGCGAAAACAGAGCTCACCTTATTATTGTTTTCCGTGCTTTGATATTGATGGAGGAAAGCTTATGTTGAATCATCACTTTATTTCCAATAAAGCTGATATGATTCACCAGAAGAACACTTGTTATGTTTTACTACTTACTGTGACTCTGGTGTCGTTAAGTGTTTTGGCTAGTTGAGTAACAAGTAACGACCTCTTATTACTTATGTTATAGCAGCTATGAATATACTGATCCTTTTTATTTTTTGTGTACGTTCCTTTTATGATGCCAGGGAACCTCTGGTCCTCTGGGGCATGACTCCATAAGACCTCTGGGGATGTGCTGTAGTGTCTGGCACCGGCACGTTAGCTCCAGATCCTATAAATGTTTGGGTTGCGGGGTAGGGCCTCCGTGGATTGAATTTGTTTGTCCGGCAGATCCCATGGGTGCGGATCAGATTGGGATCTGGAATGTTTGGAGACCAGATCAATGACCTTGAACTCTTTTCCTGTTAAGCCCCACATCGGCAGGCTGTAATGCAATGGGGGTTCTGACACATTTCTATTATGGCCAGCATTGACTTTTTCAGCAATTTTTGGTGTATTGGTTTTTCTGTGGGATTGAACCAGACAGGCTAGGCTTTGGTCCTCATAGCCATGGGTGAGCCTTGGGTGCTCATGATTTTTTCACCAGTTTATCAGTCTATATATATATATAGGAACTAATTACTTAATATGCTTACTTTCTCCAATGAACATACTCTAAGAGTGTTCCTCGCGTGCTGCTTGAGTTTTTTTAGCTTTCTAAAAAGGTTTTACTAAGAATCTGTTGATGGAAATATAGAAATATGGAATACAATGTACACCAAAAGTTTGCTGTTGTTATTTGATGTCTTGTTCATCTTGTTCATATCATTCCCAAGGTACTAATGTACCTTAATTTACCTTGAATTAATGCGTGAGTACAGTTTGCATAGTTCCAGCGATCTACAGTGTCTCATGGACAAGCCCTAATAAACACACTCATTACTAGTTTGTGACACTAAGTGTGACTGGAGCGTTAATGTATAAGTTACCCTTCAAAATGCACAGTGTGAATAGTGTGCTGAAAGAAACAGGGTGGGGAAACTGGGCAGAAATTTTTTGTTATGCTTTTATTCCAGCCATGGAAAATGTGATTAGGTTTTGTACAGAAATACCAATGCATGTTGTACTGTTCTTCTGTGCTAAGCCTTTCCTTCCATGAGGGAGCTTTTTTTTTTTTTTTTTTTTTTAGGAAACTGGAACAAACAAGCTCATGTATGAAAAAAATGGAGAGCTTAATATTATAACACCAGGCTTTAATCCTAAGTAAGGATACTGTGTTTTTAATCTCCATATCTATACGGTGGAGAAAATGTTGATTATTGATTAATACTGCTTAACATTTTTGAGAAAATACAAGTTTAAGTAAAGAAACGAAATGGGAAGTCCTTTTCTTGAGGTTCTGCCACCTTCACCACAAAACCCCATATCAGAAATGAAACTATCACTTCTGCTTGAGTGTACATATGGGTGTGATTTTTTAGAAATGGATGAAATCTAAAAACGCTTATAGAAAACAGGTGGGTGTGTTTGTTTGTTTGTTTGTTTGTTTGTTTGTTTGTTTGTTTTTTGGAGCTACAGTTGCTCAGATTGCTGCTTAGGTTTATTCTTATTTGGAGCTGCTTTCTCATAGGAAAAACGCTATTTTATGATTCTACTATTTCTTCTTTTTTTTTCAAGTGCACTTTAAATTCCCTAGGCTGCAAAAGCAAGGGAAAAGCAGGGCTGGGAACTGTGTGATACGGACATCCCTTTCAGAAGGGGACTTTCAGGAAGGACACATTTTACTTCATTATCTGGGAATTAAATAGTCTTACTCCTCTCCCAAAGCTCATGTGGGATAGCAAGGTTATTTTTGCTCGTCAAGCAAATAAATATAGGAAAGTACAAAACGGAGCAAAGCCTTAATATTTCTGTTTCGTGTTCAGACTCGAAAATGTAAGATGTGGATAAAAATCTCTATATATTCCACATAAAGTTTGCGGGACTTTTTAAAGGGTCCAGGGATAGGGGAAATTGACATGTTTTCCTATTAGAGAAGGTTCCAAGTTGAACCCCTTTAAGATGCCAAGAACCTGTAATAATCCGAGGAGCCCTTAAGGAGCCCAGTGACTTATGAGAGTTGAAATGCCAGATGCAAAAATGCAGTGCTAGGCTGAGATAGTGAAAGGAAAATGAATGTGTTCGCCAGTTTAAACTAGCAAGTCTCCAACAAGTTAGCTATCATGGTATCTATTAACCCTTTTGTTTTATTTTTCTCTTCTCTATAGTATCTGATTTGAAATAAAAAAGCAAAATGTACATCGAATTTCAAAATGAACTCCTGAGGATCTCTAGTTGCTCCCTTTAGAGCCGACGCTTGATTCTATGTCCAAGGTGTATTTAATTTATACTGGAACTTGTTTCTACAAAAATGTAGAAATTTCCAAAGATCTCGCAAATAATGTATATTTAAAAAAAAAAAAATTGTGCAGTGTCAGTGTGATGCTTCTGCTGCATCAGGTCATATTACATAATCTTGGTGAAAAGTAAATAATTAACGCTTCTGCTCTATTTGACATGATGCCAAAGATGCAACTGCATGCACTAGTTCAACTTCTGAACCAACCCATGTGTCTATAGGTTTTGCACTGTCTTGCTGTGTATCATTCTCTTTGTCTGAGGTACAACAGAGAAATTCAGCGTCTTGCATCATGAGCCGGGTGTGGGAATTTCTCCGGTGTCACTGCAGAGAGGTTATAGAAATCCCAGTAAGCCTGTCCTGAAGATTAATTGTGAAGTAGATCGATCGTGATCACGGTGTCTTTTGAGGGGAACAAAAATCCCCCTCCGAGCGACAGGCAGCCTTGTTAATGTTTTATCCTGAGAGTGTTTAGCTATTCAACACGTCCCTTTGTGTCTATGCAGCTGGAGCACTGAGTGATGAGAATCTTCACTGGCCGCTCAAGGAGCTGAGATATCTCAAAGGGCGAGAGTGAAAGAAGGAGTGAAAGAAAAATTGAAAGAGAGGGAAAGAGAACGAGAGCACTGGCAACCTGCTCCTTTCCGCCAACGTTACCATGTGTTTATGTTAATGAGCGTTTTTCCTCCCGCTGCAGGAAGAAGAAAGAAGACTGATGGCATCACCTGCACCTTTAGCGCTCACACATCTCCTGAAATGACATTACAGGGAGGGAGCCGTAGCTCGGCTAGCTCCGAAGCTGTTATTATCAGCTCGGCTGGTTGAGTAGGCTTTATTAAAGTGGCTGCTTGGCTTCGAGGACTCGTGCCTCAGGGGTGCTCATCAGTACTTGTCACTGGAGTCGACCTATTAGTCACCAGGCAGATGTCAGGGCTCCTTGTAAAGGATAGCTGACCCCCCCTGAGAGCCAAGTGTCTCTTCCAATGGAGAGGGTGACCTCAAAGCATCCCTCCCGGTGTGGAGAGGCCAAAGAGGGCACGCCTGGAGGTAGTGAGGTCGAGGGGCAGAGTGGATTCTAGGAGTTAGGGGCAAACTTGTGGATTTCCTTCCACTGATGGTGGTGATCTGGGAGTGGGGGTACTCTTTTTGCTGTGTTTTTTACTGACCTGCCCCTGACCTGTGGTCCGAGTTAACTGGCCACAATTTGACAAAATGGCAAAGAGAATAAGGAAAAGGTTAACCAACATTATTGCTGATGCTCATCATGTTCAAGAGGGGGCTGGGATATGGAGCTGGAGAGCTTGAGGCTGAAAAAAAAAAAACAGTTTTAAAAGCTTCTTGAAGTCTATCTGTTTTCTTTTTTTTTTTTGCCTTTATATACAGTAGGTATGAGTTGATGTTCAAACTGCTAATGGATTTAGAGACCGACTGAAAGTTTCATTCCAGTAGTAGCTTATTTGACATATTACAGTTACACTGGTATAATGAGACCATTTGTCGAAAAAGTGGGTGTGTTGATGTTAATACTGTATACAAAGAAAAATTGCACAGATTACGTAAAGTAGTAGGAGGAAACATTGTTAATGAGGTTTTGTAAATGTTCAGACACCAAAGACATTGCTGCAATATTACCTGAGTTTAAACCTTAAGTAAAATGCTGGATAAAAGAAGAAAAAAAAACACGGTAAAAAAAATATATGATAATAAACTAGGAAAACTTTGTATTCATGTAAGGAAATTGAGTTAAACAATGGTGGTGATCATTTTTACCAACTTATTATGAAAACCTTCTTCTTAAAATGCAATCATTTTTGGAAACTTTGATTGTTTCGCTAATAATTTAGTCCAAAATATTCATTGTTAAGAACTATCAAATGGCTTAATTTCGTCTTTACTTGGCAAAAACAGACTTCTGCAAATTTACCACTGGAGGTGGGCTTTAGTTAATGAGGGCCTAAACTTAGTATAGGTTAAACTTTTAATTACCAAGGTTGCTAAGGTGACAACATCAAACCAGCAGCACCTTATAATAATACCTCATAATAAATACCATTGAAGTAATTTACAGAACAAAACCACCTACTTTATGAAAATTCTAATATTGTAACTATTATACATTGAGTAAGAATATGTTGCCTTTTGATTCTTGTGATGAAGCTGTTGAAAATCTTTGTGTGTGTGTGTGTGTGTGTGTGTGTGTGTGTGTGCGTGTGTGTGTGTGTTCTAATATGTTGAGATCCTGCAGTCCCAGTGTATAGGAGCTCAGAGAGATGCTAATGTAGAACAGATGTAGCCCAATGAGGCAGCTGCTGGACTCTGCTCTGTGTGTTTGCATGTGTGTGACTCATAAGCATGACTTTTCGCTGCTACACTATCAATCAAACTGAGTGTAAATATTCTGCATTGAGATTCATGTGACAGGCCTTCGTCTTTACCAAGGGGAGGGACATCAGACTGGCATGGCAGGTTGAGTCGAACCCTCCGTCTACATGAGAACAAACCACACTTAGTCAGTCTATTTATTACAATGGGAATAAACATTTACTTAAGGATTGGTCATTGATATCTTCCCATCACTCATACCTTAGTCTCGGTGTCACTGTATTTACACTACACTACAAAGCTGCTCTGAGATAAGTCAGGTCTTTGTACTTCTTGTGGTTCCTTGTATCTCTCCCTAATCATAATTTTCTTTTATAATTTTTAATTTTGAAATAAATCTGCAACTTTATTGCAAATTCTGAAGTTGCACTACTGTTCACTACTAATGATAACATTAGCCGACTAGCTAACCTTATTAACCAGACAGGATTTCTAGTAGTTTTATGCTTGTAAAATAGCCATTGGTGGAATGGTGGCTTAGTGGTTAGGGTTGTCGCCTTACATCTCTAGGGTGCAGGTTCGATTTCCACCACGTGTCTGTGTGCATGGAGTTTGCATATTCTCCCTGTTGCTCCGGTCTTCTCCCACCAATTAATTAAAATAATTGCCATTTCAAAATTGCCTGTAGTTTGTGGATACGTAGTTAAATGTTGACCAGAGGTCCTGCCACTGTTGTAAAAGTGGGAATAAATACAATGGTCACCATTGGCCTTCACCATCCCGAAGTGGACTACTGAGGTTCCTGGGTAGATGGATGGAAAATAGCCGTTACAGTTGCAATGTTCACTGCTAACATAATAAACATGCCAGAATTCATTAAAAAAAAACTTTCAAGTTATAAGCTTAAAGTTATAAATGATCTCCTGTCAATAGGATGAGTATAACTTCTGAGAGGATTCATAAATGTCAAAACTTTACTTCTAATAAAGAGCTAAATAAGCCAAAGCTAGCTAATATGAACTAGCATCTCAAAAGAATTTTTTTTTTTTGACAACATCAAAAACCCTTCAGTTATAGTCACTTATGTTTACAACATGTACTACAGAGATTAGCCAGCTAGCTAACGTGAGTTAATCTAACAGAATTTTTGAGGTGATTTTGTGATCAAATTTATAAATATTTATGTATAAAACTACTTACATTGGCCAGCCTACTGAGAAACTTGCTAAATCTAGCTAACATTATTTAACCTGAAGCATTCTAAAATGATTTCTGATATTCGTTAATACTAACACATGTTCAGAGATTTAATTATTGACATTAGCCAACTAGCTACCATGAGTGAACCTTCTATTTGGTGATCTTCTGTCAATAGGATGGGTAAATTTCCCCATGAATTAATTATCTTTAAGGCTTCTCAGAGGCCTTTTAACTTCATCATCGTTAAAATTTGATCACTTAATGTCTGCTAATCTGACCAGACCTTTAAAATATAGACACAGACGTTTATAATTTGTGCTACAGTCATTACCTAAACAGATTACACAAAGATTCTGCAAGGAATTTGTGTGATATTTATAGATGTTATAACTCCTACCATTAGCCAACTAGCTGGGATGAGTTTACCTGACAGAATCCCTGATGGGATTTTTAAGTTATAGTCATATACTGTATGTTAATAGCATTCCACACAGTAAACCCTAATGCTCAAAGTAATTAAACATATTGAGTACTGTTAACTTAAATAATTACAATTAGTCCAAATTACTAGACCTTGATGAGTATTTAGAACTTTTTGTATAAATGAGACTTTTAAGTTAGCTGAACAAATGTAATATTTTAAGTACTTAAGGAACAGTAACTGTCACCTTAAAGTTCCACCAACTTAAAATCTTTCAGACTAGCGTTTTTGTGTCTGGCGTCACCAGGGCAGTAGGGCACTGGTGGCTCAGTGGCAGATGGCCCCGGTTCGATTCTCAACAACTGGATAAAGTGCCTGTCCCAAGCCCAGATAAAATGGGAGGGTTGTGTCAGAAAGGGCATCTGGGATAAAACCTGTCCCAAGCTTGTGTGTGGAGCGGATTGTCTGCTGTAGCGATCCATTGCTGGGAGCAGCCGAAAGACCAACAACAATTTATTTGATTTGCAACAACAAAAAAGAAAATTTAGTAAAAAGTTAGGCTACTCATTAATGCAAAATAAGAACGATTAATATGAATGAGTACAACAAACTCAAAAACTGATAGTTCTGTTTACTTAAAATTGAAAACATCATTACTCAAAAATTTGATGTAACTGATTACCTAAATATTTTAGGTAATAAAATTAATATAATTAATACATTAATACATAATGAGGCAGCAGAGTTTTGCCAACTTATTCGGGTTTACAGTGCATGCTAATAAGTTAATTAGCCAACTAGCTAACTAGTTAACTAACTTGACAACATTCTGTATTCTCATTATTCTCAACTTTAACATTCTAATACTTTATTTTTTCATTAATACTGACTGGAAGTTTTTATTTGTATAATAATAATAATAATAATAATAATAATAATAAGCCAACTAGCCTACATGAGTGAACCTACCAGAATTTTGAAGAGGATTTTAAATTGCAGGATTCTACTAATAGATTTACGTTTTGACCAGACATTCTAAAGGGGATTTTTTTTTTTACTTTAATAACTATAATTATACTTCTAGATTGTCTAAAATCTCTAAAATGCTAGCTAATGTGCCTAACCTGACAAAAATTCCAACTAGGAATGAGTAATGTCCATTAATGCTTATTAATTTTCACCGCTAATGCTAGTTAA